>NC_052058.2:76654342-76958585 GCF_903992535.2 Arvicola amphibius
AATCACTTGTGCCCTCTCTTTATCTCTCTCTGTCTCTCTCTCTCGTCATCAATTGGATTTTTCATATTCATACTCCAACATTATTATTTTTTGTTGATCTCCATTATTTTTCTACCAGCTATAGCCCAATTTCTTCACAGCAGATTACAAAAAGTTACGTTCACCATCTTAAATCTCTGTGGGAGCCTTCTCAGCTTGGTCGATCACCTTCCTGGACCTGGGGGGAGTTGGGAGGACCTTGGACTTAGCATAGAGTGAGGACCCTGATGGCTCCTTGGCCTTGAGAGGGAGGGAGGGGAGGTATGGGTGGAGGGAAGGGGAGGGAAGGGGGAGAAGGAGGGGAGGGAAAGGGGAGGAGGAGCGGAGGGAGGGGGGAGGAGGAGGGAAGGAGATGGAAATTTTTAAATATAAAAAAAAAAATAAACCATGAGAAAAAAAAAATCTTACCTCTCATTCTGCCTTAAATCCATTAGTCAAATGGCTCATTTCAAGATTGCTAATAATCAAGAAGCCATGAACTCATGTGATTCTTGTTCCTTGTGTTACTTTATGGAACTACAGTATATGTCACAGACTATTGCTTGGCATTTGAAATATCTCACCCACCCTCCTAGTTTTCTCCTATTTTAAGAACAAACATTCTTCAGTTTCCATAGATTTCTTCTCTGCTTTGGGGCACCTGTTTCCTTTCTATGCTCAATCTCTTAGTAAGAACTTTGAATACAATACACACACAATCCCCTCCCCCAAATATTTACCTTATTCCATACCTCTCTCCTGACTTTTATACCAACTGTCCATGTAACAATTTCAACTCAGGTCTAATAAGAACTACGCTGAAGGGCAGCCCCAAGCTTTATCCTTCACCTCACTCCGAAGCCACTGTCCCTGTAGATAGCAGCCACAACTGACTATACCCAGGACCAGCATCATTCTTGATTCCTCCTTTTCTCCTGTTGCTCATTTTTACTGACAGCAAAAGACTTTGACCCAGGGAAGCTAAATAAATGACCTATCTCTAATTCTCAACAAGCAAGGGACTGGCAAACCTCAGATCCTCTTCTATCCAGTACTGCAGCTTGTGCTAAGATCCTAAATACCTCACCTTTATCTAGCATGGACACTATTTTGAAAGTGAGACATCCAGTCAACTTTTATCACTCTAAAGGTGGTGGGACCTGGAAGGATGACCTGATAAATGAGGTGGGCTAAAGTCTCATGCCAAAAGCAACTTTATTCAGTGCATCGGACAATTTATACTCTGAGAATGAAGGGAGTCATGTGAGTAAAATGTACAATCACAAGGGCAAGCCATGGACAAGACGCTGTGGTGGACAAGTCACATCTGTCTTTCCATAAAGGCATACAAACAAGTAACCAGTTGTTATGAATAATCCGCAGTAAACTTACTCCTATCTGCTATACCTGGTAGGGGTAGGAAAGCATAGTCTAAGAACAATTTAGTGTTTTTGAAGAGACTGAGGTCACCAGACTCTTACCTTGTTTTCTTGGCGTTTTCTCACAAGCACTCAGAATTCTTTTCACACAGCTGCATTCTTGGACTGTGTTCCAATAGTCAACCATAAACAAGGGAAAGAAATATTTATAATACCTTTATATACTGCAAAGATTCTTATTATTTGAGTCATTGAGTTGTAACTTGAAACTCTTATGTTGTCTATTATATGTTACATTTTCAGAGCTGGCAAAGGAGTCTATCTTTTTTTAATATGGGATGGTATTTTTCTCAGGCTGGTCACAAATTGGTTATGTTGCCAAGAATGACCTTGACCATCTTAACCTCCTGCCTCCACACATCTAAAGCTAGAACTGTCACCACACAGCTAATTTATGCAGTACTGGGGATCAAACCCAGTGCTTTGTGCTCGGCACACATTCAACCAACTGATCTACATCTCCCAGTAAAAAGACATTGGTTCTACAATGTTGTGAGCAAATTAGCATTGGTCAACTTATCAAGGATTTAGTAAGGGCTATTTTTCCTCTCTATTTAGACAACATTAGCAGGCACCAAATTATCCCTAGCACATTGTGTAGACTCCAGACGCAGATTTTCCGGTGCTCTTACCAGAAGTGAGTGCCACAGACATCTTACAGTCTCTATTACTCTAATCCATTTGGCAACTTCCCACAAATGCATGCGGTTTCAAGAAGATGCTTATGACCCTATTCCATTCTCCCTGCTTCTGAGTCTCAAATGCCAAGATTGCCAGATTGTCCCAAAGATGTTATCTGCATAAACTGTTTTGATTCTTTGCCCCAAATGTTTTCATTGCACATGCTCTATGTGATGTCAAAACTCATCGTTTTAAGGGGAAAACAGCTCGGAATAAAAAAAAAAAACACTAAGTTCACTAAGTATAAACATTTTTTATAAGCATTATAATCAGTCAGTTCCTTTAGCAGAGACTATTTCCAGAGCAGTTAGTGGCCTATCTAATGTTTTTGTAGCATATTATTTTTAGATCCTTGTTTTTTTTTTTCTTATGATACCTTCATAAGATGGTAATCTGCATGTTTTACAAGACACAGTGAAATTCTGGGAGATTATGGCTTACAAAACTTTCACAACCTGGAATTTTCTTTCTTTCTTTTTTTGAGACAAAGTCTCAACTAGTTATCTCTGGTTGGCCTAGAACTCTCTTTGTAGATCAGGCTGGACTTAAACACCTGCTTCTTCCTTCTCGGTGCTGGGAATAAAGGTGTGAATTATTCTGACACAATACTTTGCAAAACATAAAGGTATTTTGCTATAATTTTAAATTCATATTATTATGTTAAAGTCATAGTAAGCTAGCTGCTCTCCTTTACTTTCATGTACATGAGTCAAATTCAATAATACCTGCAAGCTACTGCTACAAGAAAGCCAGAACATGAGCACACTCTTCTATTCAAGTCTATCAGTATGTGATTGAGTAATAGCAATCATGACCATTGTTCTTTCTTGGCATCCAAAATGCAGAATAAATTTTTAACACAAATATTGTGCAAGAAAATCAATTATTTCAAATAATTATAATCTAAATATAATAGAGGGTATTTATCAAGCACAGCACACAGATAACCAGAACTTTAAGATATCTATGGCCATCACTTTATGTATATATGGATAACTATCGTTATCCAGCCACGGGACCATATTCAAGATTCTGGTGTTAGATTCCATCTTAGGTCTCAGTGCCTTCACTCTGGGCCTCATCAAGGTCTGGGTTAGACCATCGTTCAATTGTCTCTCCTTTTCCCCAGGATTGCTTCTTATGCTGCCTCACTGAATCCTGGAACCAGGTGGTGAACTTCCTCTAAACCAGTGGTTCTCAATCTTCCTAATAATGAGACCCTTTAATACAGTGCCTCGTGTTGTAAGGAACAGTTTCCCCAGCTATATCATTATTTTCCTTTCTACTTAGTATCTGTAATTTTGCTCCTGTTATGAGTCATAATGTAAATATTTGTTGGCGAGATCATGACCCACAGGTTGAGAACCACTGCTCTAAACCATCCTTCAAACCTGCTATAACCTCTTGGAGGTCATCAACTGCCTTTCACCATTCTTAAGCACACTCAACAATCCAATCAGAGACCAGGAACTATCCCCACACTTCCACCTGGCAATTTCCTCTGTTTTCCTTAGGTTAATGTCTGAGACTGTCTGGAAGAACCTCTCTGTAATACATATTTATACTTCAGCTCACTGAGATATATTTGGAAGGCTTTTAAAACTAGGTATGGTAAATATTATGGCTAGAGATAATAAAAATAGGAGAATATTTTTCTTAATTTAAATAGTTGCATGAGTATGGAAATTCCTAAAGAAAAGTGATCTAGAAATAATAAAAGAATTAGGATAGAAAGCCTAAATCAATATTGTAGAGTAATAGATAATTAGAACTTAATAAAAAGTCAGCCCTGTTATACATCCCTTACCATGTAGAAAACACACTATCTTAGAGACGGGTCACTTCAAACATGCACAGAGTTGATCTCAACCAGTTCTTACTGTGGTACCCAACATAATTAGAATATTTCTTATCACTGAAGCCCTCTCCAGAGTTCAACGGTTTCAACTGGTCATTTAAACTGAGTAGAAAGGCTAGATTCTCATGGGCAAGGGCATGGGTTGGCTGTAGCCACAGTATACGGTTGACTCAGCCATTGAACATTGAGTGCATGCTTTGGGATTAATCGTTGAGGACAAAATTATAAATAAAGAGCTGCAGCATTAGGGAAATCAGAGCTGCTGACTTGGAACAAACGTAACCAGCACTAAGTCCAGTCTGGGAACTGTTTTGTTCTCAGGCTCTGAGAAGCAAATATCCGATCAGAAGCAGCAGGACTGCTACGGTAAATACTCATGTGGTGGAGAGCACGTCATCTGTTTCCACAAGCAGCACCTTCATGTGAGTAACAGCACATCCTGCAAGGAGAGCAACGCTTAGGCCAGTGGTTCTCAACCTGTGGGTCGCTACACTCTGTCACAGGGGTCACTTATAGGCTATCCTGCATATCAGATATTTACCTTACGATTCATGGCAACAGCAAAATTCGGGTTATGAAGTAACAATGAAAATAGTTCTATGGCTGGGGCCACTACAACGTGAGGAATTGTCTTAAAGGGTTGCAGCATTAGGAAACTTGAGAACTACTGTCTTAGACCAACTGCAGCAATGTCATATCTATGCTGAAACATTGAAAATCCAGTGAAGCCAGACATAGTGGCACATGTCTATAATCCCGACACTTGGGAGCCTGAGACCAGAGGATCACAAGTTCAAGGCCAACCTAGACCATGTACCAAAATCTGTCTCATAAATACACCAGGAGAGAGAGAGACAGAGAGAGCAAGAGTGCCCAAGAAAACCACCATGCTTCCATGGTAGCAGTGTGACTCTCTAATTCCTCACGGAAGAGGTCATGATTCTCTTTCATCATAAATACAAAACCTTCAAAATAATGTCTTCTCATAATTGAATCATTTATAGCAAGTAACGAAAAGTCTCCTATATGAAAAAAGTCAAATGGAAAGAAATGTGTTACATATGTGTCACATATGTGTTACATATATACACATACACATAATTATATATACACATAATATATATATTACATATATATATTAATTACTTTTGGGGCCTGTTCTCATGACCATGTGTTAATTTTTAGGTTTATATGAAAACTTAATCATAAAGTAACTGTCTGATGTGAAAAAAAAAGCTGAGAGGAAAGAGGCATGGTTTTCATGCATGATTTTCTTCCTGAAGTAAATAGGCAGACAGGAAGACTCCCAAAGCAGTATTCTTTTTAAAAATCAATGTGTTAGGCACAAAATTTAGCTACATGCAGTTCCATTCAGTAGCTCCTTAGCAGGCTCATTCTTCTAAGAGCGGCCTTCGCTTATCACAGGACAGGGACACTTCCTATTCTTCACTTTGACAGTAACATCAGCTTATCCCTTATCAGCTATCGGAAATGTCATAATGCTTCCTGACTTCAGAGAGTCTGAGTGCTGAGCTAACTAATGTACCACAGCAGCAGGCCAGGGAATGCTCTGGGACAGCACACGGGCTGCTGTGCCAGGCGTGTGTTTATTCAGGAGCATCAGTGTAACTTCCCAGCACAAAGGCCTTCCTCTAACTGGAACAATGTAATCAGTTTAGGTCCAAATAATATAGATGAACGTGTATTGCTCACAGAACAAAGGGTTTCAGTAGCCACTGATTTTTCCACACAGTGTTGGGTTTTGGTTTCCATGGTGACTTTTAAGCTCACAAGTGGAAAATGCTAACACCAGAAAATGAAAGTGTAGCCTAGATGTCTGAGGCTGGAAAGAGAATTGCCCTGAAAACGGCTGCAACAAGCACACGTGCATGCAGGTACACATGCGTATGAAGACCAGTCTTTGAAGGAAAACCACTGGACAGCAACCTCAGGCTTCCACATGCATGGGCATGCACCTACAGGAACATGTGCACACACACACACACATGTGCACACACAGGCAACGAATCTAAGTTGTTGACTCTGCAAATGTCTCTCTCTTTTATTCCCTTCTCTTGGTCACAATGCTGTGTTACCAGAAGCACAGACAATACCTACAGATCTCACCAACCACCATGTACTTCACAATCCTTGTCCCACTGGCTATAAATAAGTTGTGTTAGTAGCTCTGGTCAAAGAAAGTGTGAAAAGCAGTCGTGCGTGTCCCTTCCAGGTTCTGCCACTGAAAAGCACAAAAAAAAATTGCCTGTGTCTCAATTAACATGAAAAGCTAACGCTGAGATGACAGCATCCTGAGTCATTACTTAAAACAAGTCATCCCACAACCTGACAGATATACAGAACACTATTAACAAACAGAAATGTTGTGTGCCCTTTTGCCCTTTGTCTCTGAAGTACACTTCAACTCAGCCTGACTAAAGTGACGGCTTCCAATGTTCTCCTTTCTTTCCTTACATAAAGCATAGTATAAAATATTCAATGCTATATCAACAAAGCTGCATATTGCAAACTATTATTTAAATTCATTAGCATGTGGGGAAGGGAACAAATTAAGACAAAGTTTAATGCACATATTGTGAAATATTATAATGAACCCCATTATTTCACTATACTAACTTTTAAAACAAAGAATAAATGAATGAATTGGGGTTAGAGAGATGTCTCAGCAGTTGAGAGCAAGTACTGCCTGAGCTCAAGAGTCTGAGTTCAGTTCCCAGCACCCACATGCCAGTTCACAACCCTCTGTTACTCCAATTCTATGGAGTCTGTTGGCCATTTCTTGTTCTCTGCAGGCACTTACTCATGTGCACACACTCAAATATAGGCACACACACACACATAATAATTTAAAACAAAAATAAATCTTGGGAAAAGCCTTTGCTAATTGCCTATGCCTCACTGGAGGACCTCACACAATGCACACTTGGGCAGAACTAACTAGACTTAATACATTTTTCTAAATGACATAAAGGTGGGGGAGGAGAAATGTTGGGGGTCAGGCAAGAAGGGAGTGGAAGACATATATAACCAACATGTGTTGTATGTCTGAAATTTAAATATATATGCATTATATAAATATATATGAATTAGTGGAATAGAAATGAGAAGCTTTATTTTATTTTTTTCATGGAAGAGGTCTGAATGGCACTGTTCTTATGGAAAAATCTCAAAACTTGGGACATTTTTCCTATTGTGTGTGTGTGTGTGTGTGTGTGTGTGTGTGTGTGTGTGTGTGTGTGAATCGGAGAGGGAGCGAGAGTTTAAGTATCTGAGATTTAAATTATTTGAGCCAAAGCACTAGGTGACAGAAGAGCTATACATGAGGCAAAATCTTTTTAACTACAATTACTAAGACAAGGAAACTGTCAGTGCCACTGCAGTTTGCGTCTAGAAGTCCCCACCTGCATCTCTAGGAGCATCCTGTGAGTGAGTTGACTGCTAATACATCCCCCTTAGCTGGAGAAGCATCTAGGAGCATCCTGTGAGTGAGTTGACAGCTAATACATCCCCCTTAGCTGGAGAAGCTGGAATGTTCAGCATCCAGTTCACTCTGCTCTGCACTGCCTCAGTGAGAACGAAATGGCTCTGGCAGAAGCACACACTTAGGGTTCCTAGGGCAACCAGGAAAACATTTGTATGTGCCCTTGGTCTCTATGTATTCACAAGGTCGGATAAACCCTATTTAAGACAGCTCTTAAGTCAAACGAAACCTCTGACATATATCCTGAGGCACCAAAGACTACAGTTTCCAGCTCAAAAACTTTCTACAGCATAAATAGCTAAAGATTTAACAGCGTGTCTCGATCGGTGCAGAGGAATCCTGCTCGTGGCCTTAACCACTGGCACCGAAGCAGTGATTTTCCAGGACGGAGTGGGTAGTAAGATAGGGTATGATGAAAAGGACATGTGAGGGTCACTGAGGGAGAGTTTTCCAACAGGCTCACACCCGCTTACACTCAGGAGCCTGGTGTGCATTCCCTGGGTCGCAGGTTATATAGCAGGCATGAAGAAGTGTATGCAGGCAACAAGGAAATTCTATAATCCTTCCCTGTCCCCACACCCTCCTGCATTTAGAACTCTTGAAATGCAGAAAACCCCACTTAGAAGTCTGTGAAGATGGACTCCTGACCATCTTCAGAACAGGTACAAACAAGATGTTCTGCAGAAGTCTGTGTTCCTGCCTGAGCCAAGCATTTCCTGGTCATTCTCCTCATAGCTCTGTTATTTCAGCACAGGAGAAGTCACTCTGACCTTCTTGCTCGACTCTCACATTCCAGGTATCAGAGAGCTCACAATACTGACCGCAGAATACCCGCAAGAAGCTTTCTCCAGTGTTAAAAGGACTGTAGAATTCAATATAATGCTCTTAGTTCTTCCTCCAAATTGTATTTTCTTCACATAATTCTGTTCATTAATTATGCTCCTTCATTAAAATACTACCTACTTTTGGTATACTATCTAACGTCAATGTTTGTCGGAATTAGTTTATTAACTCTCCTTGGTCCACTTATGTAATGTAGCTCTCAGCCCTCAGTGTTACTTTGATATACCTCTCTTTTCTCTCTTCTGATGGAGATTATATAAAATTCATCACCGCCACAGGCCAGCATCATTTTCAGTGTCTTTACAAACTATCTGGTGTTTTCTAACTAAAATCTCATCATGCTATATGCTTATTATGGTTGAGAATGTGGCTGAATGATAAAGTATTGTGTGGTATACACAAGACCTTAGGCGCAAACCCCAATACTACAAAACAAACAACACAAAAACAGCAATTACCCCTGGGAAAACTAGTGGTATTCGCTTCCGTGTATAACCAGGATTTTGGTCCAGTCCTGGTGACACAGGACCATAATTCCAAGTAATTACAGTTTCTAGGGACGCTGAATCAGGAGAATTAATTGCAAGTCCTACTTAATGAGACCTTATCTGAACTAATGAACCAACCATCAATCAAAACAAGGGTTGGCAGTAGAGCTCGGTGGTAGAGTCCTTGCCTAGCACAAAGAGGCTCTGGATTTGGACTCCTGTATTACAACAAAATAGCCCATTGCTTCTGAATGGGTTTCAGGACAATTTAAGCAGCTGAATTTTACAAAAGACCTTTGCAGCTTTACCTTTAAGTCCTGTGAGCATTCACTGGTTGTAATAGCCATGATTGAGTATTAATATTCAGGAAACAAATTTCTACCTTGTAATTTCCATATCTTTAAATACCAGAACTCCTAAAAAAAAATAGATGCCTCTATAAATGCTACAGGGATCGCTGACTCGTCATTTGGCCAGAGAAAGATGTAATTGTCTTATTCTTTATATAAAAATTAATTCCAGTGTGGGCCTCATGGTCAGGAGTAGTTGGGCAACACAAAACAGATTCTAAGGGTTGTGTGTGTGTATGTATGTGTGTGTGTGAATTTGTGTGAGTATGTGAATGTGTGTATGTATGTGAGTATATATATATATACATATATATATATATGCATGTGAGTGTGTGTCTGTGTGTGTGAGAGTGTATATGTGTGTGTGTGTGTGTGTGTGCTTTTTTTGGTTTGTGTTGGCTTTGGTTTTGGATTTGTTTTTTGGTTTGGGGTGGTTTTTTTTAAAGAGATAAAACATGAAGTTGAGTAGTTAGAAAGGCACTGAGGAGTGAGGGTGCTGGAAGAAGTCAGGGAAAGAAAAGAATATGATAAAAATATATATGAAAATATATAAATAATTAAAATGTGTATAAAAAATTAAAAGACAAAACTGGATTAACACAATAACCATTCATAAACTAAAACCTATAAATGGATTTGCTATGAAATAGTTATTTTTCTGGTCATGACATTGTATACATGAACTCACAGTAACCTTGACTAAACATACAAGATCAAGACAGCAAAATCCAAGTTGACTGGGATGTGGGTGGATGAGAGAGGGGCTCACAAAGTCCCATTCTTAGCTGAGAACTACAGCAATTAATGGCTACTGGGGCAAGAACAATCTACTGGCTTAGGATGTAAGCCCTAACAGTTTGTCCATACACAGGCAGAAGGCACTAATGGATTCAGAACATTTAAAAGAATACATGAACTTGGAAGGAAAAGATGGTAGAAGACACAAGGTAGGAGTTGGCAGGGAAGGAGTAGGGGACGGAGATAAACATTATATTGATGTATGAAATTATCAAACAATATATTAAAGATAAATAATCTCTACATGATAAGAAATGTACTTTTAAAAAAAAGTTCACCTTTGCTGGTAATCATGGAAATAAAATTAAAAGTACAATGAGGCATTATACAAAACCATGAGATCAGCAATCCTTATAGTAATTAAATCCTATGGCAGAGATAATTTCCCAACCGTGTTCCCTGCTGTTCCATTCACAGTAGCTAGGAAATGGAGCTAGCCTAGATGTCTATCAACTGATGAACAAATAAAGAAATTGTAGTAGATACATACACACACACACACACACACACACACATGCTGTCTGTGTGTGCATAAAGACCTTTGTTAAGCTATAAAGAAAAAATGAAATTATGAAATTTGCAAGTAAATGAATGGAACTGGAAAATATTATACTGACTGAGATAATCCAGGCCTAAAAAGACAAACACTACGTGTTCTTTTTCATTTGCAGGTCTCAAACAGAAAGGCCACTTGTTCATTCTGGCCGCCCAGAACGGAAATATTCACATAGAAACTGTATTAATTAAAGGTTGCTTG
Source organism: Arvicola amphibius (assembly GCF_903992535.2). NCBI lineage: Eukaryota > Metazoa > Chordata > Mammalia > Rodentia > Cricetidae > Arvicola > Arvicola amphibius. The sequence continues at coordinate 76,665,077 of NC_052058.2, forward strand.
GCCCATTAGCTCTAGCTTCTTATTGGATAACTCTTACATATTAATTTAACCCATTTCTATCTGCATATGGTCATGTGGCTGTAGCTTACTGGCTAACGTTCCTACATCTGCCTCTGGAGGGGCTACATGGTGTCTCTCTGGCTCTGCTCTCTTTTTTCCAGCACACATCCTAGCTTTTTCTGCCTAGTTCTCTTCTTCCCTGCCATAGGAAGGGAAGAAGCACCCCTTTATTCATTAACCAATAAAAGCAACACATAGACAGAAGGACTTTCCACACCACAGATTCTAGTGTTGAATTCTTAGACTAGTATCTTTAACTTGGAGTAACCATGGAAACCAAGAAGCTAGGCAGAGGCTGTTAAGAGAAAAGCAGAGGACTTAGGGAAGGGGTTGGAAAGTTTTAGCAGGGAAGTGGGTGGGGAGAAGGACTAACCAAAACTGTGGATATACAAAAACCCTTATCCCAACCTACTATTTTGTGAGTATATATTTAAAAAACAAAAAACATAATTAAAAGATTAACAGAGGCATCTGGCAGGTTGATAATGCTCCTCCCAAAAGTCCAGTATCTGGTGTGGGGTACCTTTCTGCAAGTTGTTTAAGGATGTCACAGAAGCCTCCAAAACAACACAGGCTACTGCCATTGTTCTTGGCTTCCCACTAGAACTAAATGTTAAGATCCTATCATTGGAAACCACACATTACTTCATTCCAACCGACCGGCATTCACAGTGCCAGGAGTTTGTTTCTATGCAAACTGCTGGGAGGGGAAATTCACCAGGTTTAACCAGGTATGGACCCCATGAATTACATTTAACAATTTTCCTGCAAGATATGGGCATGGGTGTGAAAGAGTGCATGATAATTATGGAAGTAAACAGCCAGCCACCTTCTGAGTAGATTAGAGGCCTGTTCCATTAGGAGCAAACTCATACCTAATGCTGTAAACCTAGGCAAGAGCCTGTAGCTATGAGATCACAGGCCCAGGGAGGACTCCTACAGTTGTTTTGCTAAATGGACATGAGGTCAAACTGCCTTCTAAATAATAATCTTTATCCCCCTTGATTAATGGTGCTTTCAACCTTCACCCGAAAATTTGCTTTTTCCAGTGGGAAGTGGTTAATGAGACTCATAACCCATCAAAATGCTGAGAAAAAGTGACTGTTGAGTGCTGAACTCTAAGTGGTACACTTACATCAGTCTCTCCAAGGCTCAAGGAGCATTTCAGAGGAGGGCCTGGAAAGAATTAAGAGCCAAAGGATGGGTAAGAGTACTGTGAAACAGTGTCTTCTAGACATGTCAGTTTCTCCCATCAGCTCGCTACACTAGATTGGGCCATTAATATTCGTGGTGGTTTGAAAGAAAATGAACCGCAAAGGGAGTAGCAATATTAGGAAGTGTGGCTTTGTCGTGGAAGTGTGTGACTGTGGGGGCAGGCTCTGAGGTCTCTTTGCTCAAACTTCCCTCAGTGTGACTTCCAGTTGACTTCCTGTTGCCTGCAAGATGTAGGACTCTTAACTATTTCTCCAGCACCATGTCTGCCTCCATGCCCCCGTGTTCCCCACCTTGATGATAATGGACTGAACCTCTGTAACTGGAAGCCAGCCCCCCCAATCCAATGTTCTACTTTATAAGAGCTGCCGTGGCCATGGTGTCACCACAATAAAAACCTAAGACAACATCCTCTCATATGTGTGGAAGGAGTCTGGGAGAGCCAGCATAGCCATGAGGGACTAGAGGCAGATAATGGTTTCAGGGGACAAGGTGTCATTTTCTCTAGTGGTGTAGCCACAGAGACACTGCCTGTGCTCCGGGTAGTAATCTCCCAACCAAGCATCAAGCATGCGAAAGCAAACATAACTTAACTCACTGGGTCATGAACACGGAAAACACATCAAAGCAGGAATAGGACTTATTGGGAAGAGCTGTTTCAGCGGCGGTGGGGTAGAAGAAAGCAATGTGAGGGTAAAAACGACCAAATCTCATTATATGCATACATAAAATTGTTAACAAAAACTTTAGTTAAAATGAGTAATAAAAAATAAAACCTGTCTTTCCTCCCATTTGAAATATTAATTTCCTCATGGTGATCAAAGAGCTGTCATCCTTCTCCAGGACAGGGAAAAGAATTAGACATTAATAAGGAAAGGCTTCTCGCAGACCTTCTCCTCTCTCTCTCTCTCTCTCTCTCTCTCTCTCTCTCTCTCTCTCTCTCTCTCTCTCTCTCTCTCTTCTAGACCCATCCTCTCTGTCTTGTCCTAGCGCTGCATCAGAACACCAGCTGAAGCCTTCCTTCATCCTGCCCATCAGTCCTGTCCTGTGGACCCCACCCTCTCCTAGCCTCCCTCCTCTAGCTCATTGCTGTACCCCAGGCCCAGCTCCTTGCTAAGCCACAGTTCATGCCTGCCAGAAACCAGATAGACTACCACCTCTGCTCTCCCAGATCCAAGCCCTAAGTCTCATGCCCAGCCCTGCAGAAGGACTCCTGTGGCAGCCTTTCCTGACCTAACCCTGCTCCCAACTCCTGTGGATCCCACAGATCTTCCCCTTCCAATCTCTCTTGTCCCAGCCCCCAACCCCACCAGGTGCCCACTACTAATCCAAGGACCACTCCTCCCAGGGCAACAAGTAGGCTCCCTACTGCTCCTTAGATTCAATCCCCCAGTCTCATCCCAGCTCTGTAGCAAACCTGCTATGATCTCCCTTTCCTCTCTGACCTCATCCCCAATGGATCACAAAGATCTTCTCCTCCCACCTTCCTTCCCCCAGCTCATTCCAGTATCCCATCCTCCAACACCAGTATGCATTCCCCATGAACACGCCAGCTGGACAGGCCAGAAAAACAAACAACACAGAACCATTGCACGCTGCAAAAAAAAAAAAAAAAAAAAAAAAAAAAAAAAAAAAAAAAAAAAAAAAAACCAGAAAGGAAACAGAAACCAAGAAACAAAACATCCACCCAAAAAAGACAAATCCAGAAATCAGCACCTAGACCTATACTCATCCCAAACCCAGATACCTAGATGGCAGAATAATGCACAATCAGAACAGCCAGGACAATAAGTCTCTACTAGAGCCCAGCTATCCAGGAGGCCTTGGCTATTTGAACATAGCTAAAGCACAAGAAAAAATACCTTAAAACAGATTTTATGAATATGATAGAGGTCCTTAAAGAGGAAATGAATAAATCTCTGAAAGTAATCCAAGAAAACCAAACAGTGTAAAGAAGTAAAAATATTCAAGACCTGACATTGGAAATAGATCCAATAAAGAAAACCCAAGGTGATGGAATTCTGAAAATGAAAAATTTAAGAATTCAAACAGGAACCACAAAGGCAAGCTTCACCAACAGAATACAAAGATGGAAAAAAGAGAATCTCAAGTGATGAAGGCATGTTAGCATAAATGGCTACATTGGTCACAGAAAATGTTAAATCTAAAAAAGTGCTGGCACAAAACATCCAGGAAGCCTGGGACACTAGAAAAAGAACAAACCTAAGAATAATATATAGAGAGGAAGGAGAAGAAACCTATTTGAAAGGCCTAGAAAATATTTTCAACAAAATCATAGAAAAAAATTCTCCTAAGCTGAAGAAGGAGATGCATATAAGGTACAACAAATAGGTTGGAGCAGAAAAGAAAATCACCTTACCACATAATAGTCAAAACACTAAACATACGGAACAAAAAAGAACATTAATGCTCCAAGGGGAAAAGACCAAGCAACATATGAAGACAGACTTATTAGACTCACACCTGACTTCTCAGTGGAGACTCTAAAAGCCAAAAGGGCCAGGACAGGTGTGCTGCAGACTCTAAGAGACCACATATGCCAGCCCAGACTACTATATCCAGCAAAATATTCAATCATCACAGATGGAAAAAATAGGTATTCCATGGTAAAGTAAAATTTAAACAATATCTATCTGATGGAGGACTCTCATTGGTTAATAAAGAAACTGCCTTGGCTTTTTGATAGGGCAGGATTTAGATAGATGGAGTAGACAGAACAGAATGCTGGGAAGAAGGGAAGTTAGTCAGATGCTTCAGGCAGATGCCATGCCTCTCCTTTCTGAGACAGATGCCATGGAGCCAGCCACCAGGTCAGACATGCTGAATCTTTCCTGGTAAGCCACCACCTTGTGGTGCTACACACATTACTAAATATGGGTTAAAGCAAGATGTGAGAATTAGCTAATAAAAGGCTGAAACTAATGGGCCAGGCAGTGTTTAAATGAATACAGTTTGTGTGTTGTTATTTCGGGTGTAAAGCTAGCTGTGCGGAAGCTGGGTGGGATGAAAAGCAGGCCTGCTCGCCACATCTCTACATCTATCTACAAATCGAGCTCTAAAGAAGGTATAGAAGAAAAACTCTGACCTATGGAGGTTAACTACACCCATAAAAACAAATAATACAATAAAAAATAGGGTACAGATCTGAACAGAGAACTCTCAACAGAGGAATCTAAAATGGCTGAAAGATACTTAAGGAAATGCTCAACATCCTTAGCCATCAGAGAAATGCAAATCAAAACAACTCTGAGATTCCATTTTATACCAAGATCAAAAACACTGAAGACAATTTATGCTGGAAGAATGTGGGGTAAGGGGGACAGTCCTGCATTGCTGGTGAGAGTGCAAGCTGGGACAGTCCCTTTGAATAGCCATATGGAAATTTCTCAGAAAATTAGGAAACAACCCTTCCTCAAGACCCAACAATACCACTTTGGGGTATATATCCAAAGGATGCTTAATCATACCAGGAGGACATGTGCTCAATCAACTATGTTCATAGCAGCATTGTTTGTCATAGCCAGAAACTGGAAACAACCTAGATGCCCCTTGACGAAAGAATGGATAAGGAAAATGTGGTACATTTACACAATGGAGTACTACACAGCAGAAAGAAATAACGACATCTTTAATTTTTCAGGAAAATGGATGGAGTTAGAAAACATTATTTTGAGTGAGGTAACCCAGACACAGAAAGACAATTATCACATGTACTCACTCATAGGTGTTTTTTAAACATAAAACAAAGAAAAGCAGCCTGCAAACCACAATCCCAGAGAACTTAGACAATAATAAGGACACTAAGAGAGACTTACATAGATCAAATCTACATGGGAAGTAGAAAAAGACAAGATCTCCCGAGTAAATGGGGACCTTGGGAGAAGGTTGAAGGGGAAGGGAAAGGCAGGGAGGGGAGCAGAGAAAAATGTAGAGCTCAGTGAGGACTCTTCGTAATGTGGGGGATACAGAGTTTCAACTGGCCATCTCCCGTAGGCAGCTAAGACTTCCAGCGGTGGCACTGAGTTGTGTTCAGTTGAGTTTTTGACCAAGGGGTCCCATTGAAATCCCAAAACAACCTAGGCTGTTGCTAAGACAAAGAGTTTCTCTCTGCAAACTGACAGTATGTGTCCCATTGCTGAGCACAACATCCAATAACTCATTGAACATGGAGAAGTTGATCTGGTATCTACATGGAGCCTTCACACCTACATTCTATTGTTTGGTGCAGGAACATACTCTTTAGGTTACCAAAAGAGAAACATGGACACAAACCCAGACATAACATCTTTGACCTACAGTCTATCCTGCCCGCAAAATATGCTAAGTGAAAGGTGACAGAGAACTGGTGGGAATAGTCAACCAAGGTCTTATTTGATTGAAAGACCAGCTCCTGTGGTGCAGTGGTTAACACTCTGGACTCTGAACCCAGCAGCCCAAGTTCATATCTCGGTGGAACCTGTTCCTTGAGAAAGAGACCTGGTCAGTCATCATAGTCAACTCAGACCATGAAACCCAATATAAATGGACTACCTGTGTGTGCTTCAGCACTGTCGGGGACATGTTTCATTTTATTTTCATGAGAAGGAACCCATACCTGACACTGCTTGGGTAACTAAGAACCAGATACTAGATAACTTAGAGACCTAGGGCAAAACTAAACACTACTGGTCTAAAGAAATAATAAAATTAGTTCTAATGAGATTCTGCTAAACTCATAAATCAATGCCTTATCCGGTAACCATCAGAGAGACATCCTCCCATAGCACATGGAAACAGATATAGAGATCTACAGCCATACACTATGGGGAGAGAGAGTCTAAATTGGAGGTCTCCATCAAATCCCTCCCAGAGCTCAGGGAGTCCCACAGAAAAGGAGACAGAAAGATTATAGAAGTCATAGAAGATGGAGGACACCAGGATGCTTGAACAAACCCCTATGAATTAACTAAGCAACTAACGCACATGTGAGCTCATAGAGACTGAAGCCGCAAGCACAGGGCCCACATGGGTCTTCACCAGGTCCTCTGTATATATTTTATAGCTTGGAACTTAGTGGTTTTATGGGACTCTTAACTGTAAGAATGAGTGGGCCTCTGGCTTTTGTGCCTGCTCTTGGGATTCATAACCTCCCATTGGGTTGCCATGTTTAACTTTGATATGATAGTTTTTGCTTTATCTTATTATATTTTATTTTGTTATGTGTGGTTGTTATCTCTTAGTAGCCTGTTCTTTTGTAATGAGAGACAGAAGGGAGTGGGATCTTCAGGGGAGGGAAGGTTGAGAGGAACTGGGAAGAATAGAGGGAGGGGAAACAATCAGGACATATTTTATGAGAAAAGAATCCATTTTCAGTAAAAGAAAAAAAATCAATAATGAAGCCAACTATGAATTCATCTCAGATTTGTATCACCATGGGCTAACAATTACACTTGATGCCAATGATAAAAGGCTCCTTTCTGTGCACAACATGGCTACAGTCTACCCTTTGGATAGGCCCCATTTTCTTATCTGTCGCATTTAGATTTGGCTGACTCTATTTCCATAAAAGGTTCAGTATATGCTGTGTCTAACTCCAAAGCAGCTGCATGTGACTGAAGGAAAACACACAGCATGCTAGCAATTTCCTTTCTGCATTGAGCATTATATTTCAAGTAGATCTCAACGCTGGTGGGTACTGCACAAACTCTCCTTGTCTGCTTCCTAATATCCAAATTACTGCTTCATGATCCTTCTGCTTTCTTCAGGCTACAACATTTCTGGCCAGTATTCTCACTATTCTCACTATTCTCTAAAGACCTAATTCACTGAGCATACAAAAGAAACTGGATGAATACTCCCTTATTTTCCCATCTTCAAAATATCTTCCTAACTATTTATTCTTTCTTTCTGTTCTAATAAATTAGCTGTTCCATTTCTGCATGCTTTGCCACTCTCTATGAATTGTTCAAGGACTTCATGTGTTACATAACCTCCTATCTTTCAGCCGGATGATTACGCATAATAAAATAATGGATGATGGGTCCATGAAAAATTGTCCCTTTGTTCATAACACCTTTACAGCCATGACCTTATTTCCCTGCTTGCTTGGCCAACAAAGCACTTAACATGATATCTAGAGTCCTTCTCTCCATTTCCTCATTACCTTTCTTCAACCTGACCTAATTGGACTGCCGCCATTTCACAAAACTGTGCTAAACAAAATCACCAACAGTCTTCATCGGGTCCAACCCAACGCAAAGTCTTACCCTCCTTCAGCAATGGTGCTTGAGACGTTTCTTTACCTAATATTTATCCTCAGGTCAATCATATCTTTAGAAGCAACTTTTATGGTTTATTTTCAAGAATACACATTTCTAGATACTGCATCAGCTTTGTCTAACTGACATTTGTTTCTATTTTATCATATCCCAAACTAAGTGTTCCATTTCCCATTCGCTTTCTCCCGTCATCTTCCAAGGCAAAGCCAGATCATACCCCAAATTAAATTCTCGTTCTTGAGGAATATCCTGTGGATACCCTGTACTGTGCTTACCCTGTCTGAGAATTGGAGTCTCAACAAGCAATGCTTTGCAAGCAAGGCTGTGTTCCTATTGATGGGAGAAAACTCTCAACAGATGTCCAACTCTGAGCATAGAGTCTGGATTATGAGTCTGCACCTGATGCAGATATCTAAGGAAAACAGCAAAGACAGTAAAAGCTTTGGTCTGCCTACCCCTCAGAAATGACTCCGCAGCTCACAATGAATTTATCTAGCAGACTCTCAATTTGTATTTTTTGGTTTGTGAATAAAAATTTAGGACAACATCATTAAACTACATATGGAGAATCCATAGGTACATGTGAAAGCACCATATTGGATCTCCATGAGCACATACCAGAAACAAACATAGACATCCACATGTGCATCTTTCTACAGTGCCAGAAGTTATTGAATAACAATAAATTTGAATGATCTGGCAGCTTCAACAAGAACAATTCACTATATAATTCTACCTACCCTGGTAATTTGGCTGAAGCAAATGCCTGTTATTAACTCTCATATCACACAGTGTAGTTTTGTGTGTGTGTGTGTGTGTGTATGTGTGTGTATACGTTAAAGAGGCCACAGGAGAGTTCAAGAGGTTTAAGAAGTGAGCTGATTGACGTTCAAGCAGAGTCAGTATTGATAAGGAAGAAATGCTGCTGTCAGGCCATGAGAGAATCAGGATTAAAAGTGAAGGTGCAAGCAGCTGCAGAGGTGAAAGGGTAGAAGCCTTTCTGTCCAAAGCAGAAAAGCAGATCTAGGTCCAGATGGGCAAGCAGGTGGACAGACAGGAAAATGGCAGTTGAGTAGGCCAAACCAACAGCAGGAAATCAAGGGACCCTATAGAGTCCTCAGCTTGTCAATCTTTGATGCACAGGGACTATGAAATGGCAATCATCTGACTGTTAAACATCTAGCGTATCCCTTTATGGGGGACAGGTAAAGGAGTTTCATTCCTTCCTGAGTCTGACATGTTCAGTAACACCTTGGTCCTTGATTTCCGGGTATGATTTTAATCATACCATGTGCCCCAATTGTGTCTATCCATCCTGATAAATTTGTAGAGCAACATCCTTTCTACTTCCAAGAAAGGCTTTTATCAGTCTGTGCAGCATGGCTGATGATGGGCAAATAGAATTGTTGTTTCAAGTCCAACCTGGAGCCCAATGATCTTCTGCTTTCAAAATGAAGTCTAAAGCTGATTGCAAAGCAGAGTTTCTCAGAGTAAGACGAATCTTGAATCAAGACTGTTTCATACAGTTTGGAGTAATGGAGGATGGGGTATAACACGGTGTGAACAGAATTCCAAGAACATGATCTGGCTCACACTGGCTATTCAGAAAATGGTTTTGAATGCATAGTTGATTTAAATGCATTAATAAACTCAGTCACCAAAAATGCATCAATGTCACATTAAGGAAAGAAATCAAATTATTTCCCCCTGGTGTCACTTAACCAAGAGCCAGTCTAGACTTTAACTCTCTACTTTACTCTCCCTGCATCTTCTGTCCTTTTTGTCTGTTGTAAGAGTGATTCTGTGCCTGCCCAAAGAAGGCCCTGTGTCTGTCCCTGAGTGCTTATGTGGGTCTGTCCTGTGTGCCTTTAGGTGGGTGTGTCCCTAACAAAGGACCTTGCTCTGTATTTATTGGAGAGCATAGAAAACATTATTTGGGGAAGGAACGAGGGACATTTCACAGAAATCTTTAACAATGTTTTACAAGGGATTAAAGCAGACTCTCAAGATAATGAACAGTACTATAATCATCATTGTTAATCAAGCAATACCCACATGTTGCATTTGACATTTATGCTGGCTGTTCATTTTAGAAGACCACTTTCAGGCTGTTTGCTGTTTCCAGAAAATGATATACATAAAAACACATATGCAGTGTTCTGCAACAGGGCATGGGAGAGTACATAATTCAATATTGCGACTATCAATATTATTATTATCTTTGGTTCTAAAGTTCATTACATGGGAAATCTAAGGCAAGCAAGGATGACTTTTACATTGCTCTTTTAAAGGCATGTTAAACAAACAGGCTGAGTACACAATAGGAAAGCAGACAGGAGTCTTAATTGACCTCAAAGGTTATTATTAACTTTGACTGTGAGATCCAGCAAAAGTTCCGGTCCCTTAGAATAGAAAAGATACTTTTATCATAATGCATTGCCATGTAATGAATGAATGTGTTAAGTCTCAACCCTGGGACCTGGAGGCCTGATCTGCCTTGATATGTTAAATAGGCACCTCAGCCATTTGTCCCATGGACTTAACAGAATGGAGATTATATTGAAATACCTTATTTGCATAGGTATTTCCAAACTTTGTCATTAAAAAAAATTCTAAACTTTACTATTAAAACCAAAACACTTTTTAAATAGTATAGTAATACACACCCAGTTCTTTGTAGTAAAGTTTTATTATCTTGAAAACCAGCAGGGCTTCTCCACTTCAGCACTGTAGGCATTTTGCACTAGAAAAATGTTAGAGGATCCATTCTGTGTCCTGGAGGCATAGGGTCTTTGGCAGTAATACTGAGTTCTACAACCTAATGCCAGTAAGCATGTTTTCTTTCATTTCATGTTAGCAACATTTACTTTGTAATACGCAATCTTTTTTACCTCATGGTTTTGACATAGTTCGTGGCAATAAGATTAAGCGAGAGAGACAGAGAGAGAGAGAGAGAGAGAGAGAGAGAGAGAGAGAGAGAGAGAGAGAGAGAGAGAGAGAGATTGACTTGGGGTGTTATTGGAGTAGAACAAAAGAAGAGTCTTGTCAAGAATAAACATGTAAAAGTACAGGTACGCCAATAAAAACATCTCCAGGCATTGCGAAATAGGCTCCTCTACAGGAAAAGAGTCAACCTCAGTTGAGAACCGGCTCTTTAAAGTGGTGTCTCCCTGCTCCGGGCTATTAAGGACTAGTTTAGAATGTAACACAGACTATAGCCTCTTAGTTAGGCCTGTTACCGTGCCTACATCCCGCCTTTATGATAGAGAGGCTAGGGTCATTTAGATGCAATGTCACAAGAACCAGACTCAATGGAGAAGGAACAGGAACAAAATAAATTCCTTCGCTTACACACACGCATGCGCGTGCACACAAACACACACACACACACACACAATCTAAACAACAACAGGAACACTGGAGGTGCAGAGAAAATGGGTGTTGATTTTATAGCCAAGTTCAGGCTATGTAGTGCCATGTAAGCAGGAAAGGGAAGAAAGTCGGAAACCATTGTCACGGGTTAGTTCAACTGCAGTGAAAACTCCTTTGTAACAAGGATTGATATGATCAGGGTTTTACTTGATCAGATCAAATGCTCTTCTTTCTTAAGCACGGTTTTCCACCCAACCCTTATCTCAAACCACCCCTCCTTCCATTTAGTTTCGCTGTAGTGCAAAACCATGCAACAAAACTCCACCATTCCTTGCAAAACTGTAGCACCGAGTCCTCTGTCGATAGAATGGGTCTTTCTGGCAGTATTTTGATGTCAACCCTTCTAACTGTGGAAGCATTTAGGAATGTATATTTGAGCTTGCAGCTCTTTCAGAATATACCAGTTAGTTTTGTTTCTCCCAACCAGTCTCAGCTTGCAGAGGCTTGGCCTGCCCTTTCAAGATCCCACTCCCTCTGCTGGGTGTGTGGAATGTCTGGCATGCACCACAGCCTTTATCAGGAGGCAGGGCTAATGAATGCGGGTAGCTCAGAAAATCAGTCTCACAGATGAGAAGGCAGGGTTAATTAGGAATAATTTTTTTTAAAAAAAGAAAGAAGTTCAAGAAAGAAGGAATTCTTAATCCTTTAAGTCTAAATTTTTTTGAGACAAGCATAATAAAAACAATGCATATGAACTTTTAGAATTTAAATTTTCTATCAATGTAAACACTACTTTACGAAAGAATCAGGCATGATTACATAATTGAGAGACAGAAATTAATATTTTTGTGACATCAAATCATGCCAGGTAGTATGTGAGGTATATTAGGTAGTCTTCTGTTGCTGTGATAAGCAGCAATAGAAAGAAATTTACAAAAGAACAATTTGGGTGGGACTCATGGTTCCGGAGGGACAGGAGTCCATGATGGAAAGGTATGGCAACAAGAACAGGAAGCTGAGAGCTCACATCTTAAGCCATAAACATAATACAGAGAAAAAGCAAAATGCCAGCAGCTGGAGACTTTTCATTCCAAAGCCCACCCCCCCAGCAACATACTTCCTCTAGCAAGGCCACCTAAACCTCCCCAACAGCCAAATTGCGGACGTGTTCAAATGTCCAAGACACGTTTCTATTATACCTTAAAATTAAACACAACTGCCTTGAAAGATGTGTTTCTTAATTTTGGATCTTTTCTTACTTTGTCCTCAAACAACCAGGAATTCAGGAAGGTTCAAAGTGCCAAAAGTCACCAAAAATACGTCATTCCGAATAAGCTCTCAAAGCGAGGACGCATCTAAAAAAAGCCTTCCTTATTTCGGGAGCTTGCTAAAAGTGGTTCATAAGCTAAACTCCTCAGCCAGTGAGTTTTGCTGCAACATGAAATGGGTCATAGGATAAAATCGGTCCGTACCTAGGAGTTTTCCATTTCAGATCACGCAGCAAACTGCATTATCCTTCTTACCCACAGCCAGTTTTGGTGCAGCAGCACACTCCTGGATGCACACGTGGAAATAATAAATTAATAATATAAATCAAATAATAATAAAGAGTAAATCTATCGGAAATCAAAGGACTCAGAAATTTTTGTCATTTTTCTTTCTCCACCAAACACATACACACAAACACATACACATAACAAAACAAAAACTTTGACCCTAAAAGATTATTGCAAATAAAACTTGTCAAGTGCCTTAAGGCTGAATCTTTTTTTAATGGAGTTTTTTTTTTTTTTTTTTTTGCTGAATTTTGTGTTCATTTCTTTTCTAAGTAAATGTCTAGAAGTAAACATTATTTTCCTAAAGAAAAAAAGTTTAAAATTATACTGGTCAAGGCAATTAAAAGTAGATAAATAAAACTTTTTAAAAATCTTATACAAATGTATAGGACTAATTATAATTAATAAATCAATTTAAGTGAAAAATAATAAAAACGTTGCTTTAAAAAGGTGAAAAAATGAGTAAATCTCTTGCTTAGAGCAAAGAGGCTAAATTCTTTTCGTTAAATATTTAAACAACTACCCTACTATTTCATCAACCAATTGGCTTTCCTAATACAACTTCATTGTTTTTCTATAATTTCTTCAAACATAAAGTAGACATATGAATCTTCCTAACATAGAGAAAATGAACTTAAAACACTGTTTTGTAATCACAAACATGCAAAACAATTAAAAATTGAAGCCCTATGGACCGGCAAGATGGTTCTGTGGGTAAAAGTGTTTCCTGTAGCAGCCTGGCTCTTGGAATTCGATCCCCAGAGCATCAGGTAAAGGTAAAAGGACAAAATCTGCTTCAGAAAGTTGTCTCACTGTCACACTTGTGCTGTGATATGCAGATACACACACATATACACACATGTGCACACACACATTCACACTGTGTATTCATATACATCCAGTAATAATAATTTTTTATTTAAAAAAAGATTGACAATTAAGTACACAGATGACACTGGCTGATGGTTGGAAATTTCTCCTCTCTTCATCCGTACCTCATTCTCTTTATTACAGAGAGTGGGGGAAGTATGAAAAGAAGTCAGGAGAATAATCTCAGTGATGGACAACTGTCTTAGATACTAGGCCAACCTTGTCATCCTCATCCTTTAAACAAATTCGTGCTGCTTCCCCTTCCTGCCTCATGCAGCCTTCTGACCACGAAATAAGGACATGTAGGCGAAAAACATTCTCAATCTACAATAGTCTATGTAAATGTAAGATGTTATGAGTGGGACTTTAAAGCTAAAACTAAAATATCATCTTTGGGAGCCTGTGCATAATTTGTCACAACTCAAAGAAAATGACAAGTTGCCACAAAGTTCGTCACTTATACATCTTAAATCTGGGTAGAGCAGAACACACCTGAAATGTCAGGATTTTGGAAGTTGGAAGCAGGATGATCAGGGTCAGCCTCCAGAAGACCATGTCTCCAAAACCCAAAATAATAGGCATAATAATTTTAGAAGACCCTCAGTAAGTACTCACAGTTACTATTCATGTGTCCCTAACCCTATTACACACCTGGCTTGAAAATCCTACCATTATGTTCTAGGTGGCTAGTTCTTATTCCACAAAAACATGGGGACCAATAAGGATAAAGATCTGGACCATGCAGAGGTCTACAGTCAGTTACATAATAGTACACACACATCTAAACTTTCCAAATATATTTCAAAAGAACAGAACAGCAAAACCACTTTCCAAGTAGCAATACTAACATAATCCATGACAATAAGGAAGAAATTATGTGGAACACAGAGTAGAGAATGATAACTTGTGTGTATGCCTCCCCATCTATGGCTGTATCTTTGATTTACTTAGGCTGCATGTTTGAATAAAAATAAATGAGTCATATGGGAGATTTCATATCATTTCTTTCGCTTTGTTTTTGTTTCTGTTTTGGAGACAGAATTTCTCTGTGTAGCCCTGTCTGTCCTGGAACTACGTAGACTAGGCTGGCCTCAAACTCACAGAGATCCACCTGCTTCTGCCTCCCGAGTGATGGAATTAAAGGCTCCCCCATCTCAACTCTCTCCCTCCCTCTTCTTCCCATCCCTTGCCATCATGGCCGATCGACAAACATGTGGCCAAGCATCCACTGTCCTCTAAAACCTCAAGTATCCTAGAATCCTCTAACACCATGATCCAAGACAAACGATCCCTCCCTCTGTGTCATGCATTGTGTCTCACAGTGATCCAACGGTGACACAGAAGATGGTACCGAGGGCAGAAGTGTTGTTATGAGTCAGCTTCACTATGTAGCTCTTAAGCATCCGGCCCTGGTTTGGAGAAGAAATCTAGGAAAGTGTGAAGAAGCTGGCTAGAGAAAGCCTAGAGTGCTGTAAGCTCAGCATAATAAGACAATTCTTGGGGAGTCGGGAGAGCAGAATACCTGCAGGAAGAAAGCTTCGGATGGGAAAGAAGGCTCGACTGGGAGACGACAGGCCATTCAGATTCTGTTACTGCAAGAAGTTTTTCTATACTTTCTCAGAAATTTTGGTAAAGCCAAAATAATAGGCATGGGGATATTATGGATATTCTGGCTGCTTTTAGCCAGGTTTACATTGAATTTTTGAAGCAGAGTGGAGCTGAAGGGTTTAGAACCTGTAGTCCAGACAGAGAGAAAAGGGTCCAGCTATAGAGCAGGGGGGTAAAGTCTCTACAGTAAATGATGTCCAGCACTTTGCAGAGATAACAGGAAGATTCCTTGAGGACATCCCATGTGTTTACCAGACCCTGGCGTTGGCTTTTGTTTGCTTGCTTGTTTGTTTGTGGTTTATTTGCTTATTTGTTTGTTTTTTCTCTTTATTCTTTGGGCTTTCAGGGGTGCCACCGGGCTCCCCAATAAATCACACGGAAGCTAACTCTTACTTATGAATGCTTGGCCTTAGTGTGACTTATTTCTTAAATTACCTGCCTCTGGGCTTTTACCTTCTGCTATTTCTGTATATCTTTTCTTTCCTTCTTATTCCGTGTCTCGCTGTGTGGCTGTGTGACTGTGTGGCTGTGGGGCTGTGGGGCTGTGGCGCTGTGGGGCTGTGTGACTGTGTGGCTGTGGGGCTGTGGGGCTGTGTGACTGTGTGGCTGTGGGGCTGTGTGGCTGTGTGATTGTGTGATTGTGTAGCTGTGTGACTATGTGGCTGTGTGACTGGGGGCTGCGTGGCTGTGGAGCTGTGGGGCTGTGTGACTGTGGGGCTGTGTGGCTGTGTAACTGTGTGATTGTGTGGCTGTGTGGCTGTATGACTGTGTGGCTGTGTGACTGTGTGGCTGCGTGATTGTGTAGCTGTGTGACTGTGGGGCTATGTGGCTGTGTGACTGTGTGATTGTGTAGCTGTGTGATTGTGTAGCTGTGTGACTGTGTGATTGTGTAGCTGTGTGACTGTGGGGCTGTGTGGCTGTGTGACTGTGTGATTGTGTAGCTGTGTAATTGTGTGACTGTGTGATTGTGTAGCTGTGTAATTGTGTAGCTGTGTGACTGTGTGATTGTGTAGCTGTGTGACTGTGTGGCTGAGTGGCTGGTCCCTAATGTCCTCCTCAACTTCTGTTCTTACTTCCTGATCCTTTTCTTCCAGATTTCTCTTCCTATTTATTCTCTTTGCCTGCCAGCCTCAACTATCTTTTCTCCTGCCTCTTTATTGGCCAGTCAGCTTTTTAATTAGACCAGTCAGGTGCTTTAGACAGGCAAAGTAACACAGCTTCACAGAGTTAAACAAAAGTAACACATCTTTGCATCATTAAACAAATATTCCACAATGTAAACAAATGTAACATATCTTCCCCTAATACTCCACTAGACCCCTTCCTCGAAAAGCTCTATGACATGAAATTATAAGCCCATTTTGAAAGAATTTCCTTTGAGGAAGGAGAGTTGAGGGCACTATGCTCACACAGGGTTATCTAGGAAATGTTTACCTGTGTTCAGCTGCTCAGGTCCTCAGAGGCTATTGCAGCCACCATCCAAAGGGTCCGCTGTATTCACAAGCCAGCAGGAGACCTTGGCATCATTCGTATGATACAGAATCCAAGAACTGCAGAACCATGGAGGCCTAAGAGACCACACCATTGGTAACAGGGTCTTCAGTCCTGGGTCTCTACAGGAATCCCCGGATATAAGAACACATGAAGCCGTGAAGGTGAAGCTATAACAGGGACTCCAATATTTTAGAAATATCAAGAATATGGAAATTTTGCCGAGGAAAACCACAGGCAACAGGGGAAGGCAGCCTACAAGAGAGACCACATAGGCTGACAATGAGAAGACCGGAGGGATACGGTTGCCGGACACCGCCGGTGCGCATGTCATACCACCAGATGTCCTGAATGACCCACACAAAGGATTTAGTGATTCTCTTGGGTTTTAGTTTTAGTTTGCCCCAAACCTTCTTTGCTATTCTCCTATTTTTCACTTTTGGAATGGTAATGTTTACTAAGTCTTGAGAGCCTAGATTTCTTTTAGATCAGGTCACAAACTAAGAGTTTGGTCTTAAGACTCAGAGGAGATTTTGAACCCTGGATCTTAACAATGTTGGGCTGTTGAGAGTTGGAAACTCTTATTAGAAAGAGGCAAATGCTGATATGAGAAGTCCATGACCCTTTGGGGACCAGAGAGAGAATGTTATGGCTTGACTATGAAAGTCTACTAACTAGGATCCAGCTGGCGGTGCTATTTTGACAGGTCCTGGAACTGGAGGAAGCAGGCCATGGGTTCTTAGGTCAAGCTTATCTCTGGCCCCCTTTTTTTCCCTGTTTCCTGTCTGCCATGTTTCCATCTCCATAACGGATGGGATCATGCAGCCATGGACTAAAGCCCCTGATACCATAAGCCAAGGTAAATCTCTCCATTTATCACAATGATACAAATGTAATTGATATATTAATAACTACTTGGGAGGGTGTTTGCGTGGAAAATCTATTGGTTTTCAGGTTCTTATGGAATTTTTTCCTAGTGTGCTGATTGACTCCTGTGCAGTAATTTAAGGACAAGGAAGGTAAATGATCCTATGAGAAAAATGTCCCATGCCTTGCTCAAAAGCTTACTAGAAGGTTCAAAATAAGAACATGCTCAGCATGTCATAAGCCTCAAGCTACTATTCATTTCTATTCTAAATTAAAGCATAATATCTGAAACTACTAGGCAGAAATTGGAGAGTAGACAGAATTGATGATGGTATAGACGATATAACACAAGGCAGCCAAAAGACAGGTTCTGAGTCAGCAGCATGATGGATAACTACAATCACCCCAGTCCCCAGCATTGATGGTCACGAAGTGCATGCTGGCTCAGTTTCCTGGCTCCCTTTTCAGACTTTGTCTGGTCGTGACAATACACCACAGTCACCCAACGTAACCTGAGAATGTCTCGCCCCTGAAGTAACAAACATACAAGTGAATTCATTTATTAAATTGTAGTCAACAAGATTTGCCTTTGAGACAGTATAAGACAATCCCTTCGTGGCATGAAAGAGCCCTTTTCTCTTCTGCCCTAACTGCATAGCTGAGCTGTTCTCTTCCTAGAATTTCCCAAGCTCTCCCCCATCCCTTCTCCCCACGTGTCCTTGTGGAAGTCAGAGGTAAATCTCAGATGTTCTTCTTCATGAGACATCTGCCTTGTTTTTGATTAATCAAACAGGCTGAACAGTGAATGAACTACAAGAATTCACCTATCTCTGCCTGACGAGTGCCACCACACCTGGCTTTTTATATGAGTCCTGGGGATTGAATTTAGCTTCCCGCACTTGTGTGGCAAGTACATTTGCTGACTGAGTCATCTCACATCCCTCAATCAATCATTTTTTTAACTTTTTTATTTTTTTACTTACACTGTGAAAGTCAAATTCCAGTTTTATTGACTTGAGGACATAGCACATCATCTGAAATAATGCTGAGGTTGGGAGAACCCTTCGATCAAGCACACATACTGACTTTACTGTGAAACTCACTAGAGCAAATACTGAGATATAAATTTGATTTGGAGTTTTATTAGAAAACTGGAGTTTCTTAAACATCAACAGATTTCTTCATTGATAAAATGAGTTATGCAATATAGTGCAATTTCAAAAGAAACTGTCTGCAAGGTGATAACATTCTAATCCCTGAAGAGTGGTGGCTTATCACATAAATTAAATTTTCCAATTTTACTATTTAAGTTTTTTTCTTAAGAAATTAAAATACCTTACCAAGATGTAGGCAATGACTGGTCATTCATTTCCTGGCTGCTCAGATCCAAATAATCACACAGAAACTATATTAATTACAACACTCCCTGGCCAATGACTCAAGGGTATTTCTAGCTAGCTCTTACATCTTGAATTAAACCATTTCTATTAATCTGTGTATTGTCACGAGCCTGTGGCTTACCAGTAAATGTTCTGGGCGTCTGTCTCTGGTAGCTACATGGCATCTCCTTGACCCCATCTCTATTTGGATTTCCCACCTGGCTTTGTTCTGCTAAGTCATTGACTGAAACAGCTTTATTTATTAACCAATGGTAATAAAACATAGTCACAGCATACAAAAGGGAATTCCACATCATCTCCCACTTTCTGTCTAAATAAAAAGGAAGGTTTTAACTTTAACATGTTTAATATGTAGTGAAATTACATATATTTAGTCTATTTACATTTGGTAAATAAAGGAAAATATTCTATCCTATCCTTTATCATAACTAAGGAAATCTATAATTATAACTGTCTTCAACTCCATCAAAGACCCCAGAAGGATATAATATTAATTACCTAAGTAAACAGGAAGTACATTGTAAGCAACTTCCAAAACTTTAGAATTGACAGAGACAACTTGCTGCCTGGACAGTCACCCAAAGTTCTTCTGTAACACTGGGGCATCCATCCTCAGCCTACAGGCCCATAGTATCTGGCAGACTTTTCCATGAAACAGGAAATTTAAAAGGTTGTTTTGCCTATCTTGGCAGTTTGTCAGTCACTTTCTTCTGTATCCTGCAGAATGTCTGGAGTTTCTTGTGTAAAGCAGGAACCCTGAAGGACCATCCCATCTTTTGGAATGTTCAGCAGCCACTTTTCTGTGGGTCCTGCATGTCCAGTTCATATAGCATACCATAAAGCAGTCTAGGCGAGAACAGTTTCTGCCCAAATGGCTAGCCTAGTAACATTGAAGGCAAATTCCATAACAAGTTTCTTCAATATCCATCAACCTCTCTGAAGTAACTGGTGCTTCCAGAAGCAGATATGTCTCACTGTTGAGAAAAGTCTAAGTTCTTAAAACATTTTAAATGCCATATTCTGTAGGACTTTGAAGTGTTAAAGATTATCTGTCTAGATAAAATGTAAACTATAGGCAAAAAACAAGCATTTCATTTCGTGCTTTCATATAAGTTCATACATAAAACTGAAATTTCTAGTTGATTTTTACTGAAGTGATAAAGTTTATAAAACTGATAAACCAAATTTATTGGTTTGTTTGGTTGGATGGTTGCAGAGATGACTAATGGATGGATGAATGGATAGATAGGTCCATGGATAGATGGTGGGTATATCTGTTGTTTTTTTTTAATACACATGCCTAAGATTTTGTATATCCATTCTAACTAAAACACCTCAAATAAGATTTAAAAGAATAAAATTATTCACATAGCTTTTAACCTCAGACAGCTTTTGAAAGAAATGCTCAAGATTTCAAGACCTGAATATTAAACATTAAAGCAGAATTTAGTAAGATTCTATTTTTTGTATAGGAATATATGTATTTTGTAGCATTTGTCTAAAATTTATATTTATGAGACATAATATTAATTTTAAACGTATAACTGTAAACTGTCCATAGATAAAAGTATTTTAATTTATAAATATCAGCCTTCATAAATTGTAGCAATGTTCCTGCAGCTTATTAAGAGTACTTTATGTTTAATAGGGAGAGGAGAGGGAGTGGTCAGAGGAAATGTGAGAAGAGATGGCTAAAATAAAGGGACATTTGAGGGGCAGTATGGAAACCTAAAAGAGTAGAAATCTCCTAAAATATAAACATATATGAAGGCAATATAAATGAAATCACCAAATAATGGGGGAGAGAGAGTCCCAACTAGCCATCTCTTGTCACCCAAAGAAGCTTCCAGTATGGGAATTGGATTATACCTAATTGAGCTATTGGCCAAGGGGGTCCCATAGAAATCCCCAAACAACCCAGGTTGTTGCCAAAACTATAGGTTATTCTCCACAATCTGATAGCAAAGACACATGGATGAAGACAGCACCTACTCAACTCACTGAACATGGAGATGTTGAATTGGTACCTACATAGAAACTTCATCCCTATGGTCCAGCATATTTTTTACAGGAAAGTACTCTGTGTGCTATCAAAAGAGAAACATAAACACCAAGTCAGCCACAAACCCTTTATCTACAATGGTGTACTACTTGCAAGATAGCTAAGGCCATAGTGGCACAATGCTAAACAACCAATAACTGATATGACTTAAAGCCCACTCCACAAGGTGGAACCCATACCCAGCACTGCTTTGAGTGACCAAGAGCATGAGACTAAATAGCCCAGGGACCCAGGGCAAAAGCAAACAATACTGGTCTATAAAAAAGGAAAAAGAAGAAATGTCGTGATAAAATGATTCTTAATGATATTCTATTAGACTCATAGATCCTTGTTCCATCGTCAGAGATGTGTCCCCCTGGAGCAGATGGGTACACATACAGAGACTCACAGGCAGGCATTTGCAGAGTAAGAGACCTTGGAATATTCAGCCCTAAATGGATATCTCCATCAAATCCCTCCCCTCAGAGCTCAGGGAACCCTACCAAAGAGGAAGGAAAAAGAATGTAAGAGCCAGAGGGAATGGAGAACACCAAGAAATCAAGGCACTCTCAATCAACATGCACAAAGCTCATATGAACTCGCAAAGACTGCAGCAGCATGCACAGGGTCTGGACAAGGTTCTCCATGCTTATGTTTTGGCTTTCAGTTTAGTGATTTTATGGGATTGCCTTCTCTAGGGCTCTTTTCCTTCTATTGGCTTGTCTTGTCCAACTTCTATGTTTTAGTCTTTGTTTTACCTTGTTATATGTTATTCTGGTATTTAAAAAAATGAATGAATGTAAACCTAGCCATGAGGATAAAAGTTAACAAAGGAACTGTCACTTATACCTACTGGGAGATGAGAATCAGATTTATCCAATGGAATGACACTGAGCTTATCAACTACTCCAGGGAAGGTTGCACGTTCAAGAGTTGTTGACAAACAAATAATGGACTCAAAAATATTTATGTTTAATAAGAATATGTTTGCATATTAAACACCAGATACCAGTATGGAGAGAAGTGTTCTATGGTCTGCGTGTAGACATCTGTACAATTCTACATGTATAAACATAGTTACTAATAGTTTTATACTTTCATTGATGAATTACTATTATTGTTTGGAGACCCTTCATAAATAGCTACTCATAAATAGCTACTTCAGTGTTTTATTGAGCAACTACAGATTCAGCACCAAGCAGTGCTTTTGATACTGGCTCTCACTAACTTAACTTTATTTCCTAAGGGAATAAGACATACTTTATTCTGGAGCCAAAGTTGAAGAACCATGGCCCAGAAACACAGATTTAGGTTACCCCAAATTCCATGTCCTAATGTAGAAGCAGCTTCATGAAGTCTTACAGAACAAAGAAAGTCATAAACCAACACAGGGTTAAAATACATTAGTGGGCACATCAGAGAGGAGTTTAGAGTATATGGTGCCCCAGATGTTATCTGATGACATTCATGGCTTTGGGATTGGTGGACTTCAGTGGTCTCCTAAGTTAATAGCTTTCAAAGGGCTTTATCTATTAGTCACAGGATGTTAGTTATGACACAGAGGTGGGCAAGGAACAGCTAGGAGCTACTCATGGGGCTAGCAGTAGCCCAGATAAGGGGATCAGCCTCTGGAGCTGCCACATTCCAACCTCTGCAGTCACTGCAGCCTTATCAGTCAATCAGTTTCTGTAGACGCAGCTTCTTTCCAGGAGTTCGGGTTTCCCCATCCGTGAAGCATCACACATACGTGGGGGACCACATATTCCTTTACCTGTTAGATTTGGTAAAACTATGTTCTTGATTAATTTTAGGCATAATAATCCTATTATATATCATATGTAATATTATGTCAGATACAAAGGGTAATTTTTAAGAAGTCACATCAGGATGATGGCTAATAGTTTTTATTTAACCCAGGAGTTTCTTTCTTAAAGCTCTTAACAGCTATTCCTCTCTCCAGAAGATTGCTGTCCTGCCACTAGTCAACCTCACCTATATCAGACCCTAGGAATGAGTTTCATAGCTTTGAGGAAACTTATAGCTTAACTTTTTGGTCAGTCTTTCAGAGAGCGTAATTGCACAGTGTCCTGAAAATTTTCTGTTGATGACAACCCAGAAATTACACATGCAGAGATATCAAATTGCAGATCTGTTGTGGATTGACTAACTAGGATTTGGAGCCATTTCTTTCCTTCTCCAAGTAGCTGTAAAATGGAAACAATGGCTCCTATTTTTTTTTCACTTTAACTCATGTGTTTTTTATGTTTTATTGATTTTATTGAGCTATACATTTTTCTCTGCTCCCCTCCCCTTCTACCCTATCCCATGGTCCCCAGGCTCCCAGTTTACTCAGGAGATCTTGTCTTTTTCTACTTCCCATGTAGATTAGATCCATGTATGTCTCTCTTACCGTTTTCACTGTTGTCTAGGTTCTCTGGGATTATGAATTGTAGGCTGGTTTTCTTTGCTTTATATCTAACAGCCACGCATGAGTCAGTATATATGTTATTTGTCTTTCTGGATCTGAGTTACCTCACTCAATATGATGGTAAAGATGTGCTATGATCTAGAGTTTAAGTGGTCCCCCAAAGATCACGTGTTGAAGCTTGGAGGCTGCCAGCCTTTACTCTACTAGGAGGTGGTGGACCCCCGAAGAGATGGAGCCAAGTGGTGGGGAGTTAGGTCACTGGAGATGTACCCTTGAAGAAACAGAGACATCAGTTCCCCCTTTCCTTTATCAATGCCCTGCTGCCATGAGGCAAGTTATCTTGCTTTTCTTTCCCTGGATACCGGAAGGCATAATAAACCTCTCCTCCTTTGAGGTGGATATTCTTGGGTAATTTTTGGCACTGACTGACATGACAAGCACTGGGATAAGGAATGGAGAGAATGTGACTGTCAGTCAGTGCCAAAAAATACCCAAAGTCCCCGCCAGCTCACACAGGAAGGAGCAGAGTGCCACCTGCCCGAGAGGGAAGCATGGGTTTGTGGGCAAGCACAGCACAATGAGCTCATTCTGAAGGCTGGATAGTGTGGGTGTCTGGGAGGCTCCCAAGGGGAAGTCGTAGCTGAATAGGGAGGAAGTGCCCTGACAGAAGGTGGTTAATCATTAGCAGCCTGGCCTTGAAACCCATACCGTCTCCAAAGCCAGTGACCTTCTCACTGAAACACAACTTCTTTCATTAGATTCATCCACCAGTTATTCTCTTGGCAACTGTTTTATGGAAAATTTTGTCCTAGGTGGTGACAAAGGTGAAGAATTACAGATCTTATGAGAGCAAAACAGAAAAGGACAGCCATACAGGTGATCAATTCAAGACATTAAGAAACAGAGCTAGTGCAAGAAAAAAAGAAAAGCAATAGAAAAGAAAGGAAAAAAGTGCTGAGGATGCTGTATCAGTATTCACCTGGCTCGGATTCATTCCTCATACCCTGTGCAGGGACAGGTGACCAGCAGTGCCACATCCAAGCATTCCATCCCACAGCTACAGGCACTACTAAGGAAAAGGTTAGGTGTGTAGGTCAACTACCTTCTCGCTAAATTATAGCACAGTGTCTTTCATATCTTCTTTTCATAAGCTCCTTTTAGCACCAATAGAAGGCAAGAATTTTCTGTTCTGCTATAAAAATATTTCTACTTACTTTACAGTATTTCCTGGTAGACCCCATTTGAAAGACTTTGAGTATCTCCACAGCTTTATAAATGGTACTGGCCTCTGGGTTTACTTTTGTGTGTTTTCTTTTTCAGATTGTTGGTTTCAGTGACTGAGATACACTCTGGGCTTTGCAGCAATGTGGGAATTATTTGACCCATAATGGCCTGATGCAGCTCATCTAAGCAACCCACTGGACCCTGATGTCAGCACTCATCAACTCCTCCTTCAGCTCTGGCTCAACCTCAGAACCTTTAATCCAGTCCTCCCCAAACCCATCAAGCATCAAACATGTTCTATGACCTATTTTCAATCTTTCTTCTCCTAAAAACTTAAAAAATTGTTATTGAATTATTTTCTATATATGACTTTGCCTCATCTCAAAAGACCATGTGGGATATGTAGCTTTGAAGTAGGCTTTTCCTTTCACATTTATTTCCTCTTTGACTTATAAGATCCTTTATCACACTCTCCACATAACGTCAAATCCAGCAGGCGTTGCCCTGATGAGGGCTGAGAAGTTCATTAATTAATAGGCATAACAAAAAGTTACTAGGAGTTAGTTTAATACTACATCCATTCAATAAAGAAGAGGCCAGTCCAGTCACAAGTTGTTGGTGCCAGGGAAGCTTCTATTTGCAGTAAGTAGTAATTAATACAGACACCCAACAAGAGTCAAGTTGCAGAAAGTACGAGACTGTGGGATGCTCAGACCTAAATAGGGTATCTATCTAAGTCATATCCCTTCTTCCCAACCCTCAGGAAGCTTAGTGGGATAGCCAGAGGCATTTGATGATTACAAAGAAATTGTCTTCCAGACAAGACAGGACAGTAGTGCTTATGAATTTACAGCAGTTACACCAGCATACACAAGACTGACATAATCTCCAGTCTGACCAAAGCTTACCCCAAACCTAGGAGCCACTGGCAGTTGAAAGCTCCTGGGAGAAAGCTGATTTCCTTTATGAGCTTCTTGGTAAGTCCATCACACTCCAGTGGATGGCCAAACATCCAAGACTATGGGGGAGCACAAATTGGACTTGATGGGTGGAAAAATAAAAGAGGATACAAAGTTGGCTAGGGAGAGAAGATGGATACATCTGGGAGTGAGCAGTGACTATGATCAAAAATGCATGGCACAAAATTCTCAAATAGCTCCAAAAACACCACCTGTGCCACTACCTCAACTTCTGAAATAATTTAACCCTTACTTACTACCTTGCAGCATGTCTATGCTTAAAATGCTATTCTCCAAAATCTAAGCATTTTCCGGACCCACGAGAGAAACCAGCCACTCAGTTTGAGAAGGCTCTGTATGGATCTCACACTGATGTATCATCAGTTCAGTTGATTTCAGCTTGGTCCCAGAACCCTTTTTCATATTCTAGGATTTCTACAGTCTCATAGAGACCCATCTTCCCTACTTTCCATTAGTTCTAGAGCAGTTCCACTTTGATTTCTACTGTTACTGTTACATTACATTTTCAGTTTTTTCAATGGAGGGTGAAGCAGAGACAAAGAGGTAAGTATATAGACTCAAGAGGTGCTCTTAAAGGAAATCCACATCCTTGTGTTTTACTGTTTCAAGTACAATCCAACTGACCATATTTCAAAATTGTTGTCATTTTCTTCAATCTCAGGATCCTATCAAAACTAATAATTTCATGTATTATAGTCATTATAATAAATGTAAACTTTATCATCTAAGTGCACTAGTATTTGTATAAGAACAGAACTCTAATGTTTAAGAACAATGAAGGGAAGTGTAGTTGTGTAAAAGGAGCGGCAGGCAGGCCTGCTTTTCATCCCACCCAGCTCCCACATAGCTAGCTTTACACCTGAAATAACAACACACAAACTATATGCATTTAAACACTGCCTGGCCCATTACTTTCAGCCTCTTACTATCTAATTCTCACATCTTGCTTGAACCCATATTTAGTAATGTGTGTAGCACCACAAGGTGGTGTCTTACTGGGAAAGATTCAGCATGTGTGACCTGGTGGTTGGCTTCATGGCGACTGTCAGAGCGGAGAGGCGGGGCAATTGTCTGAGCCATCTACCTCACTTCCTTCTTCCTGTTCTGTCTACTCCACCCACCTAAGGGCTGGCCTATTAAATGGGCCAAGGCAGTTTCTTTATTAATGAATGAAATCAATACAAACAGAAGACTCTCCCACATCATTTCCCCTTTTTCTGTTTAAACAAAAAAAGAAGGCTTTAACTTTAACATAGCAAAATTACATATAACAAAACAGTTATCAAGTAAGAATTACAGTTACAATATTTATATCTACTTTATCTTTTATCATAACTAGGGAAAACTATAACTATCTATCTATTCTTCAACTCCCTCAAAGACTCCAGAAGGACACAATATTACCTAGGTGAACAAGAAGTAAGCTACTTCCAAAACTCTAGAAATGACAGAGATATCTCACTGCCTGGACAGTCACCCAAAGTTCCTCTGTACCGTTGGGGTATCCATCTTCGGCCTACAGGCCCATGGTATCCAGCAGACATTTCCATGAAGCAAGAAATTTCAAAGGCAGTTCAGTCAGTATCTGCTGTGTCCTGCAGAATGTCTCACAGACTCTTTCATGAATCAGGAATCCCAAAGAATCATCTCACCTTTAGGCAAGTTCAGCAGTCCTCTCTCTACAGGTTCTTTGTGTCCAGTTTATGCAACAGTCCAGGCAAGAGCAGTTTCTTGCCCAAATGGCTATCAAAGTCCATAAGGAGACTCTTTGATGCCCATCTTCCTCTTGAAGTAGCTTGTGCTGCCAGGAGCAGACATGTCTCATTGTCATGAAAAGTCCTAAGTTTAAAATGTGATATTCTGTAGTCTTTGAAAGATATGAAGAATGTTTTTTTTTTTTTTTTTTTTTTTTTTTTTTTGGTTTTTCGAGACAGGGTTTCTCTGCAGCTTTAGAGCCTGTCCTGGAGCTAGCTCTTGTAGACCAGGCTGGTCTCGAACTCACAGAGATCTGCCTGCCTCTGCTCCCGAGTGCTGGGATTAAAGGTGTGCGCCACCACCGCCCAGCGAAGAATGCTTATTTAACTTAAATATATCTCTATATATCTAGAAAATCTAACTAACATGACTACAAGCTTGACTATTATCGATGATTATTCATTAATAACCTATATTTCCTAATTATACATTACATTTTTTAAAAATATTTATTTATTTATTTATTTATTATGTATACAATATTCTGTCTGTATGTATACCTGCAGGCCAGAAGAGGGCATCAGACCCCATTACAGATGGTTGTGAGCCACCATGTGGTTGCTGGGAATTGAACTCAGGACCTTTGGAAGAGCAGGCAATGCTCTTAACCTTTGAGCCATCTCTCCAGCCCCTATACATTACATTTTTAAAATGAACTACACAATCACAATACCTTAATCAAGATCAGAAATACATATACATATAACAAAATTGACCTTAAATTTAAATCACTAAAGCAAAATCCATATCAATGCAAATTATTCATATCTATATCATATCCCCCTTTAAATGTAAAAGAACATTTTTAAACAATATTTGGGAACATGGGCGCAGTTATTTCTCTCCAATCTGCTTCCTGCTGAATGGGAACGCTGTTAATCAGATCTTTCATGGTGTAAGCTGTGTGCTAGGTTCCTCTCAGTCAGCAGTTGAGCAAAGTAATTTTTTGAGGGTATTCACAGCAACCTTTCAGGAGGGCGTGGTCTATCATACCATATTGGGATAGAAGCAATCCACAGGATCGCATTTTCTGTAAAAACAAAAGAAGAAACTCCTTTCCAAAGCATCATGTCCTTAGATCCAAATTTTAAAGACAATGTATTTTCAAAATATCTATTCTGGAATAGTTTAGCAGCATTTATAAACAAATGTCTTTTGGTAGCTGTTGCTCCTTCCTCAGCATTCAAACAATTCAAAGAGAGCATAATAGCATACAGTATAAAGATTCTCTGTGTATTTTCCATCTTTGTGCAGCTTTATTTTAACCTCTATTTCATTTATTTTTACTTTTATTTTTTGAGACAGGTTCTCTGTACATCTTTGTCCTGGAATAACTCTTTAGACCAGGCTGTCCTTGAACTCACAGAGATCCACTGTCTCTTGTCTCTACTTCCCAAGTGCTGGGATTAAAGGTGTGTGCTACAACACCTTGAATTCACAGAGATCTGTCTGTCTCTGCCTCCCAGGCATTGGGATTAAAGGTGTGTGCTACCACACCTTGAAGTCACAGAGGTCAATCTACTTCTGTCTCCCCAAGTGTCGGGATTAAAGGTGTGTACCACCATACCCAAACTACTCTCTTTCTTTCTTTTTCTTTTTTACTTTTAAGAACTTTAACCTTTAGCCTGCGTATATTTTTAAATATCGTAAACCTTTTAGAGGTTTTCTTCGACTTTGAATCTTTCTTTTACTGTATATCTTTCTTTTTGTGGCCACATGAGTCTTTAATTTACCAAGCAATATCAGTAGAACTAATGCTGTGGCTTTGACAGCTAGATCCAGCCCATTCCTTAGCTTTCTGTGATTCCAGCCTTGTGGCTGAGATACCGGCCAGAGCCATGTTCATTGCCACAGCTCTACCGTGTTTCAAGGTCCCTGCCAGCAAGCAAGCTGCAGCATTCTGCTCACAGACCACACTCATTCAGACTGCCTGCCTGAAAGAGTCAGACTTTGCCCTGGCAGGACGGCCCAGAAAGCCAGCATTTTAAAACAGAAGGCTTTCCCACATCATAGTTGTTGCTTTTTACTCTTTGTTGGGGCCAACCAGCGAGCTCTCAAATAGATACGCACAGAGGATTATTCTTTCTTATAAATGTCCACCCTTAGCTTGGCAAATTTCTAGCCAGTTTTTCTAATTTATCCCATCTACCTTTTGCCTTTGGGCTTTTACCTTTCTTTAACTCTGTGTATCTTCCCTTCTTATTCCATGTCTGGCTATGTAGTTAGGTGGTTGGCCCTTTCTTTTCTCTTTCCTTGATTTTTTTTTCTCCCCAGATTTCTCCTGTTTATTCTCTCTGCCTGCCAGCCCCGCCTACCCTTTCTCCTGCCTTGATTTTGGCCATTCAGCTCTTTATTAGACCAAGCAGTTGTTTTAGACAGGCAAGGTAACACAGCTTCACAGTGTTAAACAAATGCAACATAAAAGAATGTAACACATCTTAGCATCATTAAAAGAATAAAAATTCCATGCACAAATAAATGTAACACATCTTTAACTAATATTCTACAACAGGAAGGTTTTTATAACTACAAAAGATGAAATTACTAGGGACTATTCTAGCCTCTTTATTATGTAATTCACTAAGCTTCCATTCATTTACCTGACAGAAACAGCCTATTATGTAATGATCCAAAGTGGAAATTCCATAAAAGTTTAATAAACACGTCATGTTAATAAAAATATTTTACTTATTCTCAATTATCTAAGTAAGAAATATAGCTTCAGTTAATGTATACTACACTCGAAAGGGGTGTAAGAAAACTAAAACTTGCTTCCATTAATAAGAGAGAGAGAGAGAGAATTATAAAGTGAGGCTAGGAGTAGAAAGAAGGAAGCATTCATAGTTTAAGAAGTAAAGTAAAATTAATCAGAAGGATAGATTCAATACAGAATTGGAAAAGGATAGGCTAATGGTGACAATTATCTACCTCCCATATCTTTCTCAGAAACTGTAGATGACAGTATCTCTCAGAGAAGTAGTTTAGGAACAAAATAAGAAAGAACAAGTCCATCTACATTGAAGAATGAACAAAGTTCCAACAATTAGCTGTGTGAATATAAGATGAGCCGAGAACTCAGCACAGGGATTAACCAGCATAAACAAGAGAACAGATGTAGACTGAACAGAGAGGAAAAAGAGCATCTCAGTAACGTCAATGCTTCTGGGGCAAACAAATGCATGCTGCAAAAGTCTGGGAAAGAGCTGATTCAATGTCCCACAGAAACTCCTCGACTTAGATCTGAGACATTTATGGGGAAAGTTCTCCTGCCCATCCTGTACTCAGTGCAGCAAGGTATTTAACTTTTAACTCCTCATAATCATTATCACAAGCTCTCCTCCAGCACACGTACTCAAAAACATACTTCTTCCTTCATATGAACTAGAATTCTTGTTCTCCTTCACACCAAACAACAGTCTGCAGTCTGGACAAGCAGCTCATTGGCAGGTCACACACATAGCAGGAGCACAGCCCTAAGTCCAAACCTGAGTGCACACATGCACATACACACAAAACACAGACTCACACACACCCACAGTCTTGCAGCTTCTAGTCTCCCAAGGATGTCTCTTTATGTTCCATAAGGTGAAAACAAACCTGTTGAATATTTTTTTTGTTTTTGTTTGTTTTGTTTTTTTGTTGTTGTTGTTGTTGTTTTGTTTTTTTTTTTTTGGTTTTTCGAGACAGGGTTTCCCTGTAGTTTCTAGAGCCTGTCCTGGAACTAGCTCTTGTAGACCAGGCTGGCCTTGAACTCAGAGATCCGCCTGCCTCTGCCTCCCGAGTGCTGGGATTAAAGGCGTGCGCCACCGAAACCCGGCCTGTTGAATATTTAAACTGTAAAAGAAATAACAAAGGTATCTTACTCCTGCCCACCGTATTTAGTATGTGCAATCTAATCACGTTCCCTTCCCTTTAGAGAGGAAAATGAGGCTTAAGGATATAAAGGGCTCCCTTGGAACCCGGCAGCTACCCTAGACAAGGTCACCCTGCATCGGCATCTTGGACACCTCAGTTTTCTATAGTGTGTACCATCAACTTTCTGCTCCCACGGTCAGTAGATTGTAGTAACTTGAGAATATAATTAAAGCGTCTGTGAGTTGAAGTTCACGAGGTTTTCATCTCTGTCATGTCAAATGCCTCAACTATTCTTCACAGTGGATGATGAATGGAGTCATGTGGATAGAAGAAATTGGTCACTGTATCACCTACTACTCTGCCTCTGTCTCCCTGTTGAATATGACTTAACAAAAAGGTAACTGGATAAAATGTTGACATCTCATAGTCAAGTAAACTTTGCAAAAAAGTAAATGATATAACTGCATTCCACTGGCTTTATTCTGCCTCTAGCACTAACATGGGCAGGGAAAAACCATCTTTTCCCTGAATTATAAGACAAAGATGAAAGTCACATGGGACAGGCATGGAGTTGCACAAATATGTGTGAGCTGACCTCAATAACCATGAGAAATCCCAGCAAAGACGTGTAGAACCAGCCAGCCTTGCCAAGTCCAAACTGGCCAATTTTTTACTTATCCAAGATGCTTTCTGGTGACCATATTCCAACCAAAAAAAAAAATGGTGCCCAACCCCAACCAACTTATATGCTCATTGTTAACAAGTCTGAGTTGGTAACTGAGCTAGGCCATTTGGGTTCCAATGGTCTAAAGACCTGCCTTGTTGACATCAAGGCTCAACTACCCAGAGAGGAGCATTCTGAACAGAAGCACCTAGAAGGACATCTGTAGACCTTTCATCACATGAAGGAAGAGCTTGAGAAAGATGAGGTTTCTTGGTTCATGACTGGACAGTATACTTTATGTGAAATAAATTTGAAACTATACTTATTTTATCTTTTGTTTTTAAACATGAAATTGGAAAAGTAACTTGAAATCTTGTTTAGGGTCCTTCCCAGTCCTTCCCCATTTGTCCCCAGTCTTGCTTAGGTTACATGAAGGCTATCTAGAAATTGAAAAGCTCTGAGAATACGAACTATAGTGTGCTTCTGTGGGCAAAATGAGAAACAGGGCCAGAGGATTAAATATCTGTTTTACAAAAACATTAGCTAATAATTTACTCCCCGGCCTACCACAGTTACCAGGCATTATGAGTTTGGTTCCAGTAAGAATGCTCACTCGTATTCTCTGATGGATTGTATAGCCCAGAGTCCTGAAGACCTAAAGGGGCATGTAATAGTCTAGAAGACTAGATGGGATCCGCTCATGGCTGCGATGTTCTGAAGGCCTCAATTCTAGAGACACTGGGTCCGCCAAATGGTCGCCCTGTCAGAAGACGTTAAAGACACATAGATCTCCATGAACTCCTGTAGAACACTGTCTTGTTTCCAGGCATGGCCGGTACTTTAATATTTTAAAACCCATCTTATGCAGGTAAAAGTAAAATGACACACTGGGTGCTGGGGATTTGGCACTCGCCTGGCGTGTGCCAGTGTGCCCTGAATGTTCTGCCTAAGAACATTAAGAAGATGAAATCTATCAAGCTGCTAAACTGTTTCACTTGTGAAAGGACTCTGAAGGACTTGAATTGACTTCAGTGGAAGTCAAGCTGAGGAACACATTACTGGAAAGAGAAAAGCTGGAGGACAAGTGATAAGGAGTGGGCAATCCCAGCTCGGAGCCAGCTGGAAGCAGTTTGACAGCAGAATTAACAAGGAGAAAGCCAAACATTCAGAACAAGTTGAGCCTGACACTACAAGAAATACTCCTTGTTGGAAGATGCATCAAAACAATCCAATTTCAAGCATGTACAAGCAAAATGGCTTTCAAAACCCATCAGAAGATGGAGAACAACTTCAGGATCACCAAACAGGACGTGTCACATGAAAAGTCCCATCCCCAAGGAGTAGCAAATTTTATTTCTGGTTAAGTACAAAACTGTTCTCATCGGATGTTAAAAAGTAGATAAAGTAGCCGGGTGGTGGTGGCGCACGCCTTTAATCCCAGCACTCGGGAGGCAAAGGCAGGCGGATCTCTGTGAGTTCGAGGCCAGCCTGGTCTACATACAAGAGCTAGTTCCAGGACAGGCTCTAAAAAAGCTGCAGAGAAACCCTGTCTCAAAAAAAAAAAAAAAAAAAAAAAAAAAAAAAAAAAAAAAAAGTAGATAAAGTGAGAAAAATTTAAATCTGGAAAAAACTAGTGCATATGGAACAAACTCAAAATGAGGATGTTTGATGGAGCTCATAGGTAGCTGTCATGGTTTGTGTTAGAAATTTGACAGAATCTACCTGCAATACATGCCTACAACAGATGATCTCAGCTAGCTTAACCAGAGTTAGAAGACTGGTCTCAATCGTGGGCGTAACCATTTCCTCTGCAGGGACCCTGAACTATATACAGTGAAGAAAGGAGCCGAGCACACATGTTCCTTCATTGTCCTCTGCTTCTTGATTCCAGGTGCACTGTGACCGGGTGCTTCAAACTCCTCCTTCCCTCTTGACTTGATGCCAGGGTGGACTGAGCCCTACTTCCTTAAGACTGTCATCACTGCTAAACATGGCGATCAATCCATCTGTGGCTCATGAAGAAGACACATGATCTGTGAAAGCTTGGGATCGAATACAATGAATATGTCAGAAGATGCCCACCCCGCAGAAAGATGAAGCCAAAGAAGTTTTTGTGAAACCGACTTATATTGCTCAGTGAAATACAGCTTATCTAGATGAAGATTGTCAAGGTTTCTAAGATATCTTCGGCTGGCTTGTTTTAAAATTTCTCTTAAAATTCTTAAGGAAATTAAACCAAAAGCACTCTATAAAAGTCACTGGAGGAGACGAAAGAGTTGGCACACTGCAAGATCCCAAATGAGAATGCTTCAGTACAAAGTGACAGGGCGCAGTGAGAGGAGAGCCAGAGACTCAAAGTCCAGCCTAGACTGTATTGAGAAAAAGAAACAATGCCATGAGCGATGGCAAACACCTGTAATCCAAGCATCTGGGGAACGGAGACAGGGGGACTGCCAGAAGTTTAAGGTCATCCTGATATGCACAGAAAGTTTATATAGACATGCCAGAACACAGTAAGACTCTATCTCAAAGCCAAAGACAGACAGACAGGCAGACAGACAGACACAGGAGAGGGAGGAAGAGAGGGGAGGAAGAGAGGGAAGAAGGAGGAGTGGGAGATGAGAGAAAATATATAAATTTTACGAGGTATCAAATTAGCCCTAGAAAAATAGTGGATAATTTTGTTGAGAATATTAATTGTATTTAAAAAGCTAGACATTGCTAACTCGTTTTTGAGGGATAAGGGATAGCTTAACTATTTCAGAAAGCAACTCTATTTTCCAGAAGTCCTCAAAATGAATCACAGACCTAAATGTAAAATGTAAATCTCCAAGATGTGTAAAAGACAATAAAAGAGAAGACCATGCCGAAAGGTGTGGGGCTTGAGAGTCACTTTTACATATAGCAGCAAAGACCCAGAGGAGTGTGCCGCAGCTGACTCGAAGGAGGCTCAGACCAGAGCAGCCACAGACACCATCAAGACTGCAGCCAAGTGAATCAGCGCAGGTGCTGCAGCAATAGGAGGAGCTGTTTCCTGTGCGGGTGTAGAACCAGTCTTTGGCTGTCCTGTTGCGGCCTACATGCCTGCAGCAACACCTTTAATGTGTTAGCCTGGGACTTGCCAGGTCTGAGCCTTTCATTTGCACTCTTGATCTGGTTTCCCGTATAACATAAATCACTGCTTGAAGTTTTGGCACTCATGGTAATTATGGGTGTGGTTTTCTGGATCTTACGGTGAGTCTAAGAATGGGGTGTTGGTGGCACAGAAATCTATGTTATTTTTAAAGTCATTTCCTTAAAGATAAAAACTAACTTTCGGCAAAAATGAGGTAATTCTAAGGTGGACTTCTCTGAAATTAAAAGTTTCTGCCCTGCAAAAGACGAGAGAGAGAGAGAGAGAGAGAGAGAGAGAGAGAGAGAGAGAGTCTCACAGGCTTACAGAAAAATATGCAAATTATGCAAATGCATTTATTTGATAAAAGACTGTTACTTAAAAGTATTAAAAAAAACTTAAAACTCAACAATAGGAAAATAACCTAATTTAAAATTGGTCAGAAAATCTTTGACACCTTACCAAAGAAAACAAGCAAATGGCAAATACACACAAAAAGACATTATGCATCATATGCTTGTAGGGGACTGAGAATTAGGCCATGAAGACTCGGTTAATAAAATTAAACCATTTGGAACGGTCCAAATGGTACACCTTTTAGAATGGTCTAAACGTAGGATCCTGTGAACATCAAGTGCTGTTCTGGATGCAGAGTTACAGAGTTACATTCAGGATGGAACAAGGTAGGTAGAGCCACTTTGTGAGACAAGCTGCTGCTTTCTTGCAGTACTAACATGTTCTTAGAATTAAGCAAGCCAAACAGGACAGAGAGAAAAACCAGGGTTGTGAAAGTACTCTGCATAATACTGTAATGGTGGATACTGGTCACTGTACCTGTGCCGAAGCCCACAGAAAGTACTCATTCCAACAAAAATGAGCCCTATTGTCAACCAAGGACTCTGGATGATGATAATGTGTCAATACGGGTTCATCATGTGTCATCGGGGTGAGGTATGCTGCTAATGGGAGAAGGAATGAATGTGTGCGGACAAAAGAGGTATTTTCTTTACCTTGTCCTCAAGTTTGCCATGAACCTAATTCTGCTTCTTCTCCTTTTTTTTAAATAAAAGATTTTTAAGAGATTTATTATATATACAGTATTCTGCAGAAGAAGGCACCAGATCTCATTATAGATGGTTGTGAGCCACAATGTGCTTGCTGGGAATTGAACTCAGGACTTCTGGAAGAACAGCAAATGCTCTTAACCTCTGAGCCATCTCTCCAGCCCCACCACTTTGCTTTTTAAGGTAGTCTTGTATCACTAATGATCACTGATGTATCCAATAGGGTGTTTAGAAGAAGCTGTAAGGACCACTAAGAAAGCCTGAGATGAAAGTGATCACCAGTCCCCCAGGAAAACACAAACTGAGATGGCAGAGTACCTGGGGACAGAGTCGGGTTACATGCAGCTTCAATACATCTGCTATCAGCACTGTGGAGTGATAAAACCCCATCAGACCACTTCAATCCCTGACACAGCAGGTCCACAGTACACAAGGGATAACTCACCCTGATTCCCTTTAAGCTGGCAGCTGCTCAAGATATTCTTTGATTCATTCTTTCCGACTGTAACGGGAACATGCCTCCCCAGTCATAATACCTAACAGGGGGCTGCAGGAAAACAGCAAGGGTAGAAATAAAAGGTAAGCATTCCAATAATGGGCAAGATATCCATCCAATCTGCTCTGTTAAACACACTTTATGAAAACAAACACAGAAGGGTGTGTATTTAAGAAGTTGGGAAGTTTGGGGAGCACTGGTGCCATTAGCTCAGCACTTAGGGTTGATGCAGCACAGTTGTGCTAGATTCTATTCACATCTCCACAGCAACAGCTTCCATCATCCAGTCATTTCCCCTGAGATCCTGGGATTCATCTCTTTTTCATGTGTTTAGTGTGATCTTAGTACTTGGGTGATAGAGGCAACAGAATCAAGAGCTGGGAGTCCAGCCTGGGCTACACTGTAAGAAGAGAGAGGGGAAGGAAAAGAGAAGGGAGAAAAAGGAGAGAGAAAGAGAGGTGGGAAAGAGAGGGATGAAAGGGAAGAGAAGGAAGGGAGAAAGAGGAGAGAAAGAAAGAGAAAAGAGAAAGGGAGGGGGAAGGAGAGAAAGGGAGGCAAAGGGAAAGAACAGAATGGGAGAAGAGGATATTACAAAGTTGTCTTTTATTATAAAGTAGTTCATGAATCAAAGACCTAAAAAGTGCATAAACTAGATTAATGCACTCTACTTAAAAACATCTCAGTATATTGGGGGAAAATAAGTGTATCAGATCTCTTGTTGCCACTGATCTTTTCATACTTAAAAAAACAGAAGAGAGAAAACATCTTCTCTTCCTCCTTTCTCTTCCCTTTCCTCCCTCTCTCTCCCCTTCTCTCCTTCTTTTTCTTCCATCCTTTCCTTCCCTTCTCTCTTCTTCATGTGTAGCCCAGGCTGAAATCCCAACTCTTAATTCTGTTGCCTCAATCACCCAGTGACTAACAGCTTATAAGCCTTTGAAATCTGACATGTCTTTAAGCAAACTCACCACATTTGAAAAGAACAGTAAATACACTCCAACTAACACTCCATTTTCTTTGGCAAGAAATTAAAATCCCAGTCATAAGAAATGTCAAGAAAGAACTCCCTTGCTGTGTTTCTGTACTTTTTGGGCTATA
The DNA here is from genome assembly GCF_903992535.2 of Arvicola amphibius. Classification (NCBI taxonomy): domain Eukaryota; kingdom Metazoa; phylum Chordata; class Mammalia; order Rodentia; family Cricetidae; genus Arvicola; species Arvicola amphibius. The sequence goes on from NC_052058.2 coordinate 76,702,505, forward strand.
GATCACTACTTATACAGCTTACTTTATAAGAAGTAATTTTACAAGAAGAATTTCTAACCATTCTCCCATCAGCTTTCTACTAAGCGCAGCAGAAGGAACAGTCTCCTGATTTAGACGTCACAGGCTTAGAAACTACTGCACACACCTATTTGAGGTGTTTCAGTTTACATTAGCATTCTTCATTCAGAAAAAAAATCCTCATGTTCCTATTCTCAATAATAACAAAGGTGATTTTGGTAAAGAAGGCAATTAAATTTCCAATGCCTTGTCTAACTTTGGAGTACACTCCAAAACACAGAGGAAACAGGGCACAACCAGCTGAAACCACCACCGCACACTGGTGGGGTGACTAAGTCCTTCTAAAACACAGGCCAAGCATTAAACCGATATATTCCTGACAAAAACACTAATTTTCTCTCTTAGCTTCTGGGCATGGAAGTTATAGTTTAAGAAATTAATAATAACTTTAAAATCTGAGATCATATTACAGGAAAAGGGTGACAAACAGAGTCTTGTGAAGTCATGTGTTCATTCTGATAAAAAAAAGTTTCATAAACTGAAGTTAGACAAAATAAAACAGAAAAAAGAAGATCCATGTCACATTTCTGACTATATGAATAGTACTAACATTTTTATCTGTTTCAATTACCTATCCCACTCTTTGCTGCATCCCCAGTTTCATAGTTTAAAAAATAAATTATGATTTCACAAAGGTTTAGAGCTCTTTCAAATTAGTAACTGAAACATCTGCCAGGTGAAAAAAAAAGCACATAGTTACTTACAGAATGATAATTCTCTCTCTCTCTCTCTCTCTCTCTCTCTCTCTCTCTCTCTCTCTCTCTCTCTCTCTCTCTCTCTTTCTCTCTCTCTGTGTGTGTGTGTGTGCGCGTGAGTGCGTGCGTGTGCGTGTGTGTGTTTTAAAAGAATATATCTTGAAGATGAGTAGTGGAGGTCCACGCCTAAAATCCCCACACTCAGGAGGTAGAGTCAGGCAACTCTCTGTGAGTTCGAGGCCAGCCTGGTCTACAGATCAGATCAAGTTCCAGGACTCCATAGCTACACAGAGAACCCCTGTCTTAAATATATATATACATATATATATATATATATGTATATATATATATTCTAATTTCTAAAGCATGAATTAGTATAGATAAAATCTTAATTCACAACAATTAATTAATGGAAAAAACAGGCATTTGGCAAGGGAGACATTTTTCTCTTCATATTATCTGCGTGATATTGTTTGAAAAAGAAAAATTGTTCAAGGTTCCCTCCGGGAGACTCCACCAGGAATGAGTTCAGAGGCTCCCTCCAGTAGAGGGCATGGCAGATCAAGATGGAAACCCATGCTTTGTTTATCATCCAATCTCACACTGTGGCTTTGCCTGGCGACTTTTACAACCCACACTGCATTGTTGCTTCCGCCACCACAAAAAGGAAACTATGCGTCATCTTAATATTTAGCAATCCTATTTACCTAAAGCCAACTGTAACAACAACAAACTCTAAAGGGAAGTCACCCCGCCACGTAGCTTTTACTTTAAATATGGAAGCCGGTCTTTACAAAGACTTTACCATGGGGATTTATTTTCGGTGGAGACAGAATCCAGAGCCCCCTAGGTGCTGAGCAAGCACTATGCCACTACACTCCCTCCCAGTCCAACGTGAGAAGGTCTTAAGAAAAAAGTTTCTGTCTGCAGTAGGTAGGTACACCTAAACTCTCAAAATTATCTGCTTTTACAAAATTTTACAAAATTAAGGTTGTAAACTTAAATTTATCAAGCAGCCACAGTTTCCAGGGAGAAAAATAGTTTTATGCCTTAATATCTGAATTGTCAGTCTGAAAAGGCTTGTGGGAAAAAAATGCTTGTATTAAATACAAAAATCGCCTAGGATAGTTTGCCTTTCAACCAGTCGTTTGATATTCACTTTGGTTAACGTATAAAAAAGGACAGGGTTTTCGAGCTTCAAGACCTGGACGAGGTTAAATATGAACTGTTTTGTTTATTTTCCTTATTTATTTATTATCCAGACAGCAATTTATTAAATACCATAAGCTTGACACTACACATCTGCATTGTCTTGATAGTTAATAGAATTTACACATTTAGAACCCAGTTAACTCTCATCCTCACGGTTTTCCTATCCTGAAAAGCTGGATTTGAATTGCCCTGCTTAGATATGCAAATTAACGCATTTCATTGATGCTACAAAAGGTCTTAAATATAAGATTTGCATAGTATTTTATAAGACTGGCCATAAAACAGAGAGAGAGAGAGAGAGAGAGACAGAGAGAGAGAGAGAGAGAGAGAGAGAGAGAGAGAGAGAGAGAGAGAGAGAGAGAGAGAGAGAGAGAGAGAGAGAGAGACACACTGCTGACGTTAGATGTGAGAAACTAGGGCTGGGGGGGAGGGGGGGTGAGTGTCCCAACAGATACTTAGCAACTACTGGTTAGACACTGGCTCTGATTACACCTGCCGACAGACACAAGTGTCCCACATCAGTGTTCATGATTTTAACACTAGGGTTGTAAGTGAAAAATATATCCATGTTTTGTATTGCTGAGAAAAATCGAATATGTCTGCACATTACACGTATTTTAAACAGCAATACTATTTCAATTATACATCTTAATAAATAAGCATTAAATCATCAGAAATTAAAATAGATGCAGAAACAGGGCAGCTCTATGGAGCTTATTAAAATTCCATCTCACAAATTTACAAACATGCTTTCAAACATTCGTTACTAAAATCAAAATATTTCTTCTGTAATAAAGGCTATACTTATTTCCTTCATTAGCGGCTGCAGACTTTCTTCTCCGACTCAAACGTGGAACTTGACCACCCGAAGCTTGTGTGCTGCCTGGTTCCAGTTTGAGGAATATGTCTCCTTTTTTTTTTTTTTTTTTTTTTTCCCAGAAAGTCTAGTGTGAAGCAGAAAAACTGGAACCCAAACCATATTTTGTTGTTTACCTGTCTGCCCCGACTTTGTGGGAAAACCACTTAGGTATTCCGCTGCATCCTTCTGGTTACATAGGAAGCTGAATCCGTTTGTAGCTGAAGTCATGTTTTTGTTCTTACAAATCGGGGCATTTTAAAAACCTGCGCGAGTAAAGATGGGTTTCTGTGGAATTCACAAATGAAGCTCGTTCAGGCAAACTGCACCTCCCCACTCTCACTTCCAGCTCTAGCCCCACACCCCCACCCCTTAATTTAAGCAGATGAACATCTGTTAAACTCTAAGCCGGCTCAACTAGGAATGATTCATGAGGAAATCCTGATTCCTTACAGTCTGAAACTACACATGATCCGGATACATCCGAACAGCAAGATCTTGGGTTTCCCTTTGTTTCTCACTACCACTCAGATCTGGGCTGCGCCCGGCAGGAGCTGCCCTTCAGGTCTCCTGGGGAATGACCCTGCAACGTCACAGCTTGCTGCAGTCACGCATTGAAAGATCAAAAATGCAGCACCATTTAAAACACGGGTTTCTAATAGGCACTTTCTCCTTCTTCCTCCCTGACCCAGAGTGCAATCCCTTAAGGAATCCCAAGACGCCTTAGCGAACAGCAGGGAGTCACAGCACTTTGCTCGGCAACCCGTTTCAGGTTTCTCTTGTTGTTTATGAAAATAAGTGGAGTGGCTGAGTGTGGGGCCAGCAGGGCTATCCCCATGCCGGCTGCCGTTCATTGGTGTCCGGGTGAATCTTAAAAGATCGTGAAAAATAGATAAGTTGCAAAGGTGGGGTTCACAAAAAAAAAAAAAAAGGAAAAGGTACGGTCTTAGGGTAAAGTCACGAACTCGGGGCCCCTCCACCGCGGAGGCCACCCGAGCGACCGAGCAGCGTTCCCGCTCCGACCCCGCCCGCCGCCTCCCCGCTTGTGTGCGCACGAGGCTGCCGCACCTACGTCATCAGCGCCCTGGCTTCCAGACCCTTCCGCGGCTGCCGTGACTGCGGCAGGTCCGCACGGCCCCGCCCTCGTGCCGTCTGTAACGAGCCAATCCGAGCCCTCTAAAGGCGGGGCCGACGCCTCCGGGTCCCGCCCCTGCGCCGCAGCCGGCTTTAAAAGGCCGCGCCGCGCGCCCGGCTGCAAACAGCTGCGGTAGCCGCGGGCGTCTTAGTATGCAAAGTGCAATGTTCCTGGCTGTCCAGCACGACTGCATACCCATGGACAAGAGCGCAGGCAACAGCCCCAAGGTGGAGGAGAAGCGCGAGAAAATGAAGCGAACGCTGTGAGTATGCTCTCTCTCCTAAGCTGGCCCCTGCCTGGCTTTGCGGCTAGGAATCGACTTTCCTTCTGTCTCTGCTTTGACTTGAGCTAACTCTCCTCTGCAGAGAAAGGGAGGGAAGAAGGAAAGAAAAACAGAAGGAAAAGTTAGCCAGCTAGATCTCGTGCTTTTTCTGTGTGAGCTTAGAGAGTTTAAGACTGGGGGAAGTTGTCGTGAAGGAGGCGGTAGATGGGCTGAGAAGGCGCGGGTTGGTTTTTTGTTCTGCATTTAACGTGACCCTAGAAACCTGCAACTGAATAGGGTCCGCGGCGCCCATGCATTGCATTGTGAGTTCTGAGCTGTTTACACAGCTGCTGGGTAATGTTTGGGATGACTCTGAATTTATTCGCTTTAGATGCGATTTTTAAATCATAAAGTAGGTCTCACCCAGTCACGACTGTGGAATGAGTAATTTGCTCTGCAGTGTCTGCTGCGGAGAAGCACTGTGGGCGGTCGCGGAGGGGAGCTCCGGAATCCACCTCTCTCTTGCTCTCTCTCACACACACACACCCCTCCACTGCCAGTGTCGTGGTACACACACACAGAGAGAGAGAGACAGAGAGAGAGAGAGAGAGAGAGAGAGAGAGAGAGAGAGAACCCTCCCTCTATGCACTGCCTATGTCGTGGTGCAGACACTCCTGTCTCATAAAGGGAAGGCACACCAGCTGGCTCAAGACACTTCCACTGCTGTTCTCAATCGAAAAACTGCCACCCAGCTGTAGTTAACTATGCAGAAAAAGCGCTGCCTTTTTTGTAGGTCAGAAATAACTTGTGAAAATGTTAAATATCCTAGCTATGTTCTGTAGCCCTATCCTACTTGTAAAACTCATTATAGTCAGGCGAATGGATGAAATTATGTTCGATACATGAGGTGCTGGGTTTAAACGCTCCAAGGACAAGATGGCTTGTTCTTGCCTGTCTGCTTTGGAGCTACTGGGTGGCTGACCTTAGGCTGCTGCAGCTGGTAATCATTTTACTATTCAAGAATTGCTGCTTGAAGTAACTTTGGTTTTTCTTTTTCCTTTTCTAGCTTAAAGGATTGGAAGACCCGTTTGAGCTACTTCTTGCAAAATTCCTCCACTCCTGGGAAACCCAAAACTGGCAAGAAAAGCAAACAGCAAACGTTTATCAAGTAAGTTGCAAGTCCTGTGGTTGTAGAAATGAATCATCTAGCCACCCAACAGGAAAGGGAACTATCATGGGTGCTATAGCTCACAGTCGGAACTTCTCTTTCAGGCCTTCTCCCGAGGAAGCGCTGCTCTGGGCAGAAGCATTCGATGAACTGCTGGCCAGCAAATGTAAGTTAACCTTTTGAATTTGACCTCTTACCAGTATCCCAAGAGCCTAGGAATGTGTCCACGCCACAGGCAGCCCGCAGGAAGTGCGTCAGGCATTACCACCACTTACTGCATAATATCCATTTTCCTTTCCCTTATTTCTCCAGCTTAATCATGGAAAAACATGAGTTATTCACTTTAGCTGGGGAAGAAAAATTAGCTTAAACATTAAAATGACAGTTACTCATAGGTGGGTTGAGTAAGCTTTTCCATTGCATGGAATATTTTCAAAAGCCCTGGTTAAGCCGGGCGGTGGTGGCGCACGCCTTTAATCCCAGGCAGGGGTAGGCGGATCTCTGTGAGTTCAAGGCCAGCCTGGTCTACAAGAGCTAGTTCCAGGACAGGCTCCAAAGCTACAGAGAAACCCTGCCTTGAAAAAATAAATAAATAAATAAATAAATAAATAAATAATAAAAAGTCAAAAGCCCTGGTTCCCAGAGAACTTATGGATAGCTGTCCTATAAATATTTATTTTGCATTGACAGTGAAGTTCAGTATATTTTTGTTGCAGAATAGAAACTTAAGTATTCTGCCTGCTGGCGTCTCAGAGCTCTACAGAGCTAAATTGTGAGCATGACAGGTTTGAGTGACATCTAGCGAACCGGTCATCCTAGTCCTAGAAGATCAACGTGCTATTTGATCACTCAATTTATATTCTTCTTGTTTTCTTGTGCTTTCAGATGGGCTGGCAGCATTCAGGGCGTTTTTAAAATCTGAGTTCTGTGAAGAAAATATTGAATTCTGGTTGGCTTGTGAAGACTTCAAAAAAACCAAGTCACCCCAAAAACTGTCCTCAAAAGCAAGGAAAATATATACCGACTTCATAGAAAAGGAAGCTCCCAAAGAGGTAAGAAACCGAGGTATTCATGCTGACATAAACTGGACATCTTCAACACAGTAGTGAGACACAAGAATTGAACAGCCCAGTTAAAGTGCAAGCGGATAGAGCCATGGGCGGCTCTCCGCCCCAGCTGTCCTAACATTAAAGCTTCTACAAAACTGACAGTTCTAACTGATCGCACATTACATCTTTTGTGTTTTATTATTAAGCATCGATTTGTAATGTTGAATTCCAAATAAATCAAGTTTTGTTTTGTTTTCTCTTCCAGATAAACATAGACTTTCAAACAAAAACTCTGATTGCCCAGAATATCCAAGAGGCGACCAGTGGCTGCTTTACAACAGCCCAGAAGAGGGTTTACAGCTTGATGGAGAACAATTCCTATCCTCGCTTCCTGGAGTCAGAGTTCTACCAAGACTTGTGTAAAAAGCCACAGATCGCCACGGAGCCCCATGCTACATGAGACAAGGAGCCCCCAGCAGAGGACATTTTATTCTGTCTCCCAAGAGGAAAGGCCATGACCTGCCAAAAGACTGACCTTGAATTTCAGCCTGGGTGTTAGGAAACATCACCCAGAACTATTGATTCAAAGTTGGGTAGTGAATCAGGAAGCCAGCAACCTAGGACGGGCTCTGTGAGAACAGCTTCCCTTGCTGTGTGAAGAACAGAGGGAGGGAACAGTGTTCTGAACGTGCTGTTCCTCACTGGGAAAGCAAGGGTCTGAGGTGAAAGAGACAATGGAAGATCGTTGGTCCGAACATTTAAAATCAATAGGTCTGGGATTATGTGGCCTTAGCTAGTTGGCTGTACATCTTTTCCCTAAACCAGTCCATTGTTACCACATCGTGGTTTTACTTCTAGTCTTACTATTTGAGTACTAAGTAACGTTAAAATGTTTACTGTGTGCGAAGGTGTGGAAGTCTTAGGACTGTAGATGGCTAGTGCTGTTGTGTCATGTGTCACTGAAACTGAAAAGTGCGTTTGCGTTGTTAAACCGTGCGTGAGAGACGAATGCGTGCTGTTCTGTAGAACACCGGTGTCTGTTATGAGTGCCAAAAACTGTCTTGCAGGCAGCTACACTTTGAAGTGGTTTTTGAATACTTTTAATAAATTTATTTTGATAAATAATGTCATTGAACATTTGGAAGTCCAGATGTGATTCTGTTGTGTTTGAGTTCACTAGTTGGAAACATGTCAGATATAAGAGAAAACAGCTTTCCAGTAAAGAGATATGACCATGGATTGATTATTGTACCAGTCCCTGAGCGCTGACAGCCCTTAGAAGTGAGAAATGGTTGCTTCAAGGAAGATAAACAGATAAACCTATAGATGTTATGTAGTCTTAAGAAAACCACATCCATATCCCTACGACCACTCATTGTGAAAGTCAAACTTGTTATTTAATAAAATAAAAAGAAAGAACATTGACCTGTGTGTTGAGGAACAGTTCAAAACGAGTAATAAGAGAACATGGTGGAAAGAAACGCAAGTTATGTATGTGACCAAGCAGCCTAAGAGAAGGCAGAAGTTCATGTAAATATATGTAGACTTTGGGCCTGCCTGGTTTTGTTTTATTTTGTTTTTATTTTTGTTTTTCAAGACAGGGTTTCTTCTGTAGCTTTTGGAGACTGTCCCGGAACTAGCTCTTGTAGCCCAGGTTGGCCTCGAACTCACAGAGATCCGCCTGCCTCTGCCTCCCGAGTGCTGGGATTAAAGGCGTGCGCCACCACCGCCCGGCAGGCCTGCCTGTTTTATCCTTCGTTCCAGACACAGGGCTGGCATGGGCAAGACACATACCTAATTATTGTTTCTTTATCATTGTGTTGGGCCAATATGAAAATCTCAGAATTGTTCTGCATCTCCTGCCTTAGTTTGGCTAATAATTCATTAGAAAATGCTGAAGAAAGCAAGTCCTTTGCTTAGACTTAAGTGCAGGCATGTGTTCTAGCTGAGGATGGTCTTCTCTTCTGGCTAGTGGAATTCCCTTTCCTTTGTGAGGCAAATTTGCAATCTCTGGGGGTAGGGGAATTAGTAAATGGGAGAACAGGGGTCACCCTCCACTTGAAATTGGAAGATCTGAGCCCAAGTAATGGCATGCCATAGCTTTATGACCCTAAGAGTACCCATTTTCCACCATGGTTCCCCACTGGATACTTCTCTGCTTATCTCCCTGATATCCGTACATAATGAGTACTTTAGAAATGTGGAACCCTGAGGATAATGGCCCACAGTATTTCAAATGTTTCTTTGTGACTACTCTAGTTCACATCGTTAGCCAGATGTCTGGAACAAGCCCAGGTCCAGGAGGGGGCAGCTGCTCATTCGTGCAGCACCAGCAGCCAGAATAACCAATAAAGGATGCAGACTGGATACTGACTGCATGGGTGACATCTGAATGCACAGAAATGGTGATGCTGTGATGGAAATGTGGCACAGATGCGTCGGGTCTGTGTAGCTCTTAATCCAGAAAGGCTTTAGCTAGCAAGGAAACCCACATTGCCACCAAGTCCCATTTAAATCACTTCATGTCCAGCTTCTCAGTTTCCTCTCTGATGCTACCATGACTGCAATTAACCCACCTCCCTCTGCTCACTGTCTGCCACACCTAATATATTCCCTTCTTAACTCTTGGGATCCTTTCAACACACAAACCTGATCTTGTCTCCTGTGGTTTTGAACCTCTGACAGCTCTCCTAAATATTCGGATGAAAGCAGCATCCTTAAGACAACCTAGGCCTGCAGGGCTGACTCCCTCTTGCCTTCCAACCTTGTACACAGTTCCCTGCACCAGCCGAAGATGCTATACCCCTCAGCCCCAGGGAACCTTTCCACCTAATAGTTCCTCTGTGCACAGTGTAATTTTAGCTCCCGCTCACCACTCCTCTACCAAAAGTGCAATTGCCACTTCCCCAGGGAAGTGGACTCTGACCTCCTTTACCTAGACCACGTCCCTCTTTAGCTCTTGTCACAGCACCAGGTTCTATAATTTAGGGCACTTGATAGAGGTATTTCTAATTACTTTTCATAATTATTTGATAATTTTATCTTCTGCAGTTAGACTGTGAAGAGCACAAGTGAAGGTCCTGTGCTCCCCACTTTCTGCTGATTCCCAGCAATTGGTTCATACAATGTGAGCAGAATGGATGGATGGGTGGGTGGGTGGGTGGGTGGGTGGATGGATGGATGGATGGATGGGTGGATGGGTGGATGGGTGGATGGGTGGATGGATGGATGGACGTTCGATGAACCTGTATGGAAATTAGTGAGACTTAAAAAAATATCTGCCAATGCACAGAAAGATAGAGACAAAATATACTGGGGATTTTTTTGGTTGTAGTTATTGTTTTGTTTTGTTTGTTTAAAGAAGAGATCAGATTATGATCCCCAGGCTAGTCCTAACTCCTAGGCTCAGATGATTCTCCTATCTCAGCTTCCGAAGTAAATGGGACTACAGGCACATTCCACTGTACCCAGCTTTGTGAAAGAACAAGATTTGGAAAGCCCACTGGCTCAAATGGCTATAAATATTTTCAGAACTTTTTCACCGGACAATCAATCAATAAATATTTTTAACTAGCCATGTTCTCTGTGCATTTGACCTTTGGTAGAAAGAAAAGCCAGTAACAAAAATAAATAATAAATAAATCAAAAGTTTGGACTTGCCGAGCTTCTGAAAGCCTGAGCGCTATGGAGATGGTATTTTCCATGTCCTCGTGTGTGGAACAAACTGAAACAGATTTGAGATTAGAGACCACATGCCTCCACAAATAAGTATAACTTACTGTTCCAGTTTCCCACAGTTCAAACACTTGGACCCACTGTCCATTTGTTTTGGTAATTTTTTACTGTGTATTCTAATGCCGAGGATGTTTCAAAATATAGTCATTTCACAGAGTCACACTGAAACAAACAGAACGTTGTTTTTAGGTGTCATGTGAGCATAGGGAGGCAACTAGTAACTTTCAATGAAATCACCCAAAATTTGATTGGGAAGACTTTTGGGGTGTGTCTGATCATAGTATAGGATGATTTGGAGCTGGAGAGTGAGAGGAGGCAAAGGTGGTGCACTTACATTAGGAGGGGGTCACATACAAAAACACTAAGCAATAGAAGAGAGGGTGCCCGAACTGGCCTTGCCCTGTAGTCAGATTGATGAATATATTAAATATCACCATAAAACCTTCATCCAACAACTGATGGAAACAGAGGCAAAAACCCGCAGGGGAGAACTGGGCTGAGCTCCCAAAGTCGAGTTGAAGAGTGGGAGGAATGAAAATATGAGCAAAGAGGTCAAGACCATGACGGGGACACCCACTGAAACAATTTAGCTGAGTGAATGGGAGCTCACCAACTCCAGCCAGACAGGGAAGGAACCAGCATTGGTCCAAACTAGACCTTCTGAATGTAGGTGACAGTCACGTGACTAGGGAAGACTGCGGGGCCACTGGCAGTGGCACCAGGATTTATCCCCACTGTTTGTACTGACCGTTTGGGAACACATTCTCTTTGGATGGATATCTTGCTCAGCCTAGGTAAAATAGGGAGGGCCTTGGACCTTCCCCAAAGCAATGTGTCTTCCCTTCCCTGAGGAATGGGGCTGGCAAGGTGAAGGGAATAGGAGGAGGGGAGAGAGTGGGAACTGGGATTGGCATGTTGGTATGTGAAATGAAAAAAAAATATAGTTTGTTTTCTTTTTAAAAAGAAAACAAAATAAATTATTAAAAATAGAAAACAAAAACACTGTGAATCTGATCAATGTGGAGGTGAGGCGCCTACCCTGTACCAAGCACCATTTTTCTAAATTATCCTGAAATTGCAGCTGAGTTGTAGAGCGCATCTCCAGTATGGCAAGGTAGATTTTGGAAGGTCTGGCACAGATGCCATTTGATGGGTGCCATCCCTTTGGTCAATGGCAGCCAGCTGCGTTTTCTGTGATTGTTGATAATTCTTGGCTGAGAAGCAGCTTGGAGTTACTCAATGTGATAGCCTAGGAAGTTCTTCTGTGACTTGCAGGACAAAAGAGGAAGTCTAAGGCCACAACAGGAAACAGAGACCTGGCATTAGCCATCCTGAACCAACCTATCACGGCCAACACCCAATGTTAAGGGTAGGGTGCAGTATGGGAGTAGAAATGTAGTAGAGAAGGTGGAGGGTCACTAGTACTAATGGCTAAGACTTTATCATGAGAACATTAAACATCGAACTCAGCTAAAATGTATGGAAATAACCAGACAGAAATATGAAGATTGAAAGTATGGACGCTGGGAAGTCAGTTAATAGATTTGAGTATTAGGTCGAATATGAAATACCACTTGTCTACACCAGTACAAAAACAAATTCTATTTAGCTTACAGTAAGTTATACATTTAACTATTATGGTCAAAACACCTTAGTCACAAGGTAGCTGATAAAAAGACATACTCCCTTTTCTCCTAGTGACACCTTTTAAGTAACTGATGAAATGAACATAAAAATCAAAATATAGGAAGAGGGGAAGGAAAAAGAGAAAGAAAGGATGGAAGGAAGGAAAACAGAAATAAACAAAGAAAAAGAAAGATGGGGACATTTTTGTTTAAATGATGTGAAGGATTTTATAAATACAGAGAGGATATTATTCAGGAGGGAAAAATCATCTAAACGAGGAATGGCAGGATTACATCTTTATCGTATGGCAATTTGGAAGGCGGATATTTTAAAGTGATACATATTGGAAATTTGCTGTTGATTTTAGTTTTGGCGAATATTTTTGAAGGGTTTTTGAATATAGAAAATGTAGAAGAGTAGAAGAGATGACCCTCAGTTGTGAAAAATGGATCAAAAGCAGCACTCAAATGCTGTATTTCATTTAGTTTTTTAAAAAAAATTTAATTTTTATACATTTTAATTAAAATAGAACTATAATGCTTCTACCCTTCACTTTCATCTCTCCCTGCTCTCCCAGGTACCCTGTCTCCTACTATTCCCATACACCCCACCTTAACTCCTAAGTAGATAACCAAAGAAAAAGAGACTATTATTATTACACACATTTATATGTATGAAGAAACCTATAAATACAGTCTGATGAATCTATTTTTGTTGCTTAGGTATATATGGTTTCAGAACTGACCACTTTATATTAAATACGTTGTAAGGAGGGGCGTCCTTGGGAGAGGCTAATTCTCCCTCCCCCAGCAGGCATCAGATGTCTGTAGTTCCTTGCCTAGGGATATAACCTGTGGATTGTCTCTCCTTTCATGTATTTTGACATATCCATTGTCCCAGTTTGTTCATGCAGCCATTTCTAGAAGAAACTATTGAACTTAAGACTTTCTAACATTCTGGCTCTTACAATCTTTCTGACCCCTCTTCTGAGATATTCCCTGAGCCATAGATGCAGAACTGGGATGTGGGATGTATCCACTGTGGCTGGGCTTCTCACGATCCATTGATTTCTGCATGTGTCCAGTTGCAGTTTTCTGTGACAGTCTTCATTTGCTCTTATGGTGAAGGGGGTTAGCTTCACTATTCATGGGTATAAGAATAAGACTTAGAATATAGTAAAGAATTATAGGCCGTTCCAATAAAGTGGTGGTAGTAGATTCTTTTCTAAGGCCCATGACATCACTAGCCCTGGCAATTTTGTTGGATTTATCGTACCAGGCATAATTTCCCTCCTATTGAATGGGCTCCAAGTCCAATTAGACAACTATAATTTACCATCTGTATGTAAGGACCACTTACTACAGCTTTACAGACATCTCTCCATGCGGGTGACTATTGTGGTTCATAGGTATTGCCACAGGGCTGGACTATTAATTCCTTCCTGCCCTTGGTGGCTTGCATAGTAGTGTCTGGAACTGTGGAAGCTAGGCCGCAAAAAAAACAGGCTTTCAAATTACATTTCATTTTCTTAAAACTAGGTTGCATAAGCCAATGGCCCATGAGTTCTTGATCATAGTGCTTCAAGCTTTACCAGCTCTTCCTCCTCAGTAGCCTAGACACCTTTTTCTCCCCTTACCATGTTAGCCATTTCTCATCATTGGAATAAAATATTTGAGGAAAAAAGCTGTGCTAGATGGTTTTATGTCAACTTAACACACACTAAAGTCATCTGTGAGGAGGGAACCTCAATTAAGAAAATGCCTCCATAAGATTGGGCAGTAGGCAGCCCTATAAGACATTTTCTTAATTAGTGGTTGGTGAGGGAGGGTCCAGACCATTATGAGTGGTCCCACCTCTATGCTGGACATCCTGGATTCTATAAGAAAGCAGACTGAGCAAGTCATGTTGAACAAGCTAGTAAACAGGACTTTCCCACAGCCTCTGCATCAGCTCCTGCCCTCAGGTTCCTGGCCTGTTTTGAGTTTCTGTCCTGACTTCCTTCAGTGATGAACTATGATATGGAAGTGTAAGCTGAATAAACTTGCTTTTTGGGTCATGGTGTTTTGTTTCTGTCACAGCAATAGGAATATTAACTAAGACAACAACTTTAAAAAGAAATATAAGATGTTGTTGTCTTCCTATTCTTCTTCTTCTTCTTCTTCTTCTTCTTCTTCCTCTTCCTCCTCTTCCTCTTCTTCCTCCTCCTCCTCCTCCTCCCCCTCCTCCCCCTCCTCCCCCTCCCCCCCCCTCCTCCTCCCCCTCCTCCTCCCCTTCCCCCTCCTCCTCCTCCCCCTTCTCCTCCTCCCCCTTCCTCCTCCTCCTTCTTCTTCTTTTCTGAGACAGGGCTTCTCTGTATAGCAGCCCTGGCCATCCTGGAACTCTCTTTGTAGAACAGGCTGGCCTCAAACTCACAGAGATGGCCTTTCTCTTCTGGAATCAAAGGTATATACCACCACAGCCCAGCAAAAAAATGTATTCTTATCAAGTTTTCAGAGGTACAGTGTCTGATTTGATGATTTCATTATTTATATTCCCCATAGCAAGGCATGACATCATGACAAATGTCATGACATCATGACAGAAGGACAAGATGAAGGGAGCTTTTCACACCATGACCGTCAGAAGATGAGACAAAAAGGGATCAATTAAGAAAGTAAGAGCTTATCATGGCCACAAACAAACAAACAAACAAATAAATAAATAAGAACGTTGAAACTGAGATTAACAATCATGTTACTTTGAAGGCAGCAGAGCAGGACAATTTGTGGAGTAATTTAAGACTAAGGGGGATACACTACTTAATAAAGTAATGGAAGCTCATTGTGAATGAATGTCAGGGATTTGTCAGGTAGATTCGATTCAGATTTGATGATGAACAATCAGCAAAACAGGTTCACCCACGTAATGGATATAGAGAAGACATAATTAACGTGTCCCAACAGCAGGCAGGTGGCTTAGTTAGAGTTCCTATTGCTGTGAAAAGACACTGTGGCCACAGCAGCTCTTAGAAAGGAAAATATTTAACGGGGTGGCCTACAGGTCAGAGGTTCATTCCATCATCATTATGGCAGGATGCATTGCATGGAAGCATGCAGGAAGACATGGTGCTGGAGTGGAGAAGGAGCTGGGAGCTCTTACATCATGATCCACAGGAAGTGAACTGACTCTCTAGGTGTGACTTGAGCACATAGGAGACCTCAAAACCCACCCACATATTCCCCTAACAAGGCCACACCTATTCCAACAAAACCACACCTCCAAACAGTGCCATTCCCTATAAAGTTATGGAATCAATTACATCCAAACTACCACAGCTTAAAAGAGAGCTTGCTACTTTACTCCAGAATGTTTTACAGATGAAGAATGTGAAAGCTACAGTTTGATTGCATCATATCCGGACTACTATAGCTTGTTCTATTCTTTCCTCCCCGTCCCCTTCCTCATTCCTTTATAGTAAATAAAGTACCTGGTATATGTGCATCAACAAAAGGTATACAATTTGTTGATTCAGTCAGGACCTGCCATGATCTGGATACCTCTCAGGATCCCATCCGCTATGTAGATCTAAGTCCAACTCCAGCAAATGAGCCTTGGAGGGACATCTAACTCTTAGCATAACCGTGTGCTTACTCCACATATTCAGTCCTACCTAATGCTCAGTAAGCCCAGATCCTTCACCATGCTTCCAATCAGTTCCTCAGAATACTGCTTTTTTATTTCTTTTTTATTGGTTTTATTGAACTATATATTTTTCTCCACTCCCTTCCCTGCCTCTCTTGGTCCCCATGCTCTCAATTTACTCAGGAGATCTTGTCTTTTTCTACATCCTATGTAGATTAGACCTATGTATGTCTCTCTTAGGCTCCTCTTTGTTGTCTAGTTTCTCTGGGATTGTGAACTGTAAACTGTTTTTTTTTTTTTTTGGTTTTTGCTTTTTTTTTGCTTAATGTCTAAAAACCACTTACTTATGCAATGAAGTACTACACAGCAGAAAAAAATGTCATCTTGGAATTTTGGAGCAAATGAATGGATCTAGAAAACATCATATTGAGTGATGTAACCCAGACCCAGAAAGACAAATATCTTATGTACTCACTCATAAGTGGCTTTTAGACTGAATACTGTTTGAATACTGGCATTCTCAAGTAATTTTTTATGCTCAGAAAAAATTAAGAACTTTCTGGACAAGGTAAATTCCTGTCCCAAGAGCTAAAGCATTTCTAGATTTCAGTTTGATTTTTCTGCCAATTGATCTTACTTTCTGATATTGATCAGAAGCATTCAATATTGGGTTTTCTCGTCATTTCTCCACAATAACGAGATGAAACATCACACCTTGCTTACAACCGCTTTCCCTTCCCCTAAATGTCACCTATTTTTTAAGACACAGTTGAAGTTTCAACTTTGAGACATCTTCCTGAGAGCATGTCTGTTTCACACTCCAATGAGGAGATCAATGAAGACCACTGTTTCTTAGTTTTGAAAGTAACTGTAGCTGTCCAGATATGAAGGATGTTTGGTTTAGTCTGACTAACTCGACTTGACTGAGTAATGAACTCACATATTCTCCAATAAATATGTATGCAAAAGCAAATTATTTCATTTAAATAAGCTAAGCTCATTTGCAAAAACAAAATGATTTCATGAGTCTACATAATTTTTTCACCTTCACTGTATATGTCTGCCTTACAAATTTAGAGAACACTGAAGCATGTGGCTTAGATAAGGTCTTAAAGTTTGTTTCTCCCAAATTCCAAATGCATTCATTGTTTATGTAGTTTAAAAAGTGCAGTGACCCATTTGCAATCTCCCTGAAGAGCAAGAGAATAGTTTGAGTATATCTTAGATATATACAGATGTCGCATCATAATCAAAATAATAAAAAAATATTCCAAAAGAAAGTAAGAAGTTATTGTGTGGTGACAACTTTGGGGGTGAGGAGGACCCTGGAGTGATAGCCGTTGTTTTTGTTTTGTTTTGACTTTCTGTTTTGTTTTTTAATGCATTTGAAGCTTCAAATCTCTTAGCCTGTTTCCAGTCCCATTTTAAATCATTTTCTCAGCTTTACGCTTCAGAATGTAACCTTGGATGATCAACAATGACAACATTTTGAAACAGCACTATTGAACACTGTTGAAAATACTGCATTTACAAGAGGCCGGTGGAGCCTGGCGATGGTGAGATAACAAGCTGTGGTCTGGAAAGAAAATGGTATTTTTCCCTGTAGGTGAGGAAGCTTACTGTATTGATCATCCTTTGGCACAGACCCTCAAGGACGGTGGCTCTCATAAAAATGGACATCAGTCATTGGAACATAAATGTCAAGACTTAAAGTTCTACTTCTTTCTAGTGTTTTCAATTTGTTTCTGGTTCCAGAGACTCATAATTGCTATAATGTTTCATGAAAGTACACTAAAGTTATCAACATTTTAAGGGTAATTAATGGTGTAACCATTTTGGAAATATCTTGATCATGACTCATTTGAAGAAAGTCATAGTTTTGTTTTGTTTTATTTTGTTTTAAAAAAAAAAAAAAGCTTGTGAGTATCCCACAGTATCAAACAATGCTAAGCCACTTCTTGGACTGATGCATTTGTCTTTACGTCACTCCCTGGACGGTTAGCTCATGACTCGGTATCTGGGGTTCCAGGATACATCTGATTTTGATCCTGACTGAATGGACTATTGTCTTCATCCAGTCAAGCGTGGCTGAGAAGTGTTAGGTATGGCAACTGCATGTTTAGGTTCATTGTGAAAAAAACCTTCAAATATTCCAGAGGAGCGGCGCACCAGTAAAGTGTGACTGATCCAGCGCACCAGTAAAGTGTGACTGATCCAGTTTTCCCCCTCCAACCAGAATCTGGCGACGATAGGGAAGTAGCTGTTTTGGCCCTTTTAATTGAATTCTTGAATGCTCACATGAATCTTCCATCAAATATGTGCTTCCCAACATTGTCTCTCAATCTGTAGCTTGACCTCATCTAGACAAGGGCTTTTAGTCTTGATGAACTCCAAAACTACCTATTTTTGATTTTATGAATTTTACTTTTCATGTCAAGCCTATGAACTCCCTGTCTAGACCTGGGTCCCAAGGATTTTCTCAAATTTTTATATCAAAGTTTTATTCAAAAGTTAATGCCTTACACTTAATAAGATGAGCCATTTGAATCCATTTTTTATTTGAAGTCGAAATCATTTTTCTTTTTGTTCTTGTTATGATTGCTATTTTATCTGTAGGTGTTTAGCTGTCCAGACAACGTTTCTGTTTAATGTCTCCCCTTTCCTTTTATCCTCCCCCAGAAGCAAGACCCCACTACAGAAGGGCAGCCTCTAGTGAAGCAAGAAAACAGTTTAATGAGGAAACATAGACAACTGGATGTTGAAAAAGAAATGGAAACCAAGACCACCAAGCTGCAAGAGATGGAATGGCCAGAAAGATGTTCAAGGAGCACGAAAAAAAAAAAAAAAAAAAAAAAAAAAAAAAAAAAAAAAAAAAAAAAAAAAAAAAAAAAAAAAAAAAAAAAAAAAAAACAACAACAAAACAAAAACAAAAACAAAAACAAAAACAAGATGCAAGATGTACTGCTACTTTTCTGTGGCAACAACTGCAAGGTCTTGTGGCTTTGGGGCATGGCCTTGGCTTTGGACTGTTGAGTTTAGACTCTGGACTAAAACAGAAAAGTGAACAAAAAAAGGCACTTAAAAAAATCAATCAGATGACTGCTACCTTTAAACAAATGGAAAAGGTTTACACTAGGTTGAGTGTGACCATGAGTCTGCTGACTGCCACAACTAACATGACTTAATTAAGTTTCTATTGCTGTGATAAAATACCATGACCAAAAACAACCTGGGGAGGAAAGGGTTTAATTCATCTTTCAACTTGTAGTCCATCATCCAGACAAATCAGGGCGGGGAAGTGGAGTCAGGGACTGATACAGACGCCATGAAGGAACTTTATTCACTGGCTTGCTCCTCCTGGCTTGCACCGCCTGCTTTCTTATAGCACCCAGGACCACCAACCCAGGGGTGCACTACCCACAGTGAGCTGAGACATCACATCAATCATCAACCAAGGAAATGCCCACAGGGTGGGACATCTCAGTTGAGTCTCTCTTCCATGATTCTAGATTGGATCAAGTTGACATAAAACTATCCAATACATAAGTCTTCAAAGGCATCAGTGGAAGAAGATCGACAATCTACAGCTGGAGATGAGGGTGCTCACCAGGCAGTGGAAACAGTCAGGATCAAAGTTTTAGAAACATCAAGGAGAACAGTTATAGAGCAAGAGGGATGGGAAAGGATCCTCACTACCCACAACCCAGAGGGAAAGTGTAAATTTCAAGAAGAAACTCGTTCAAGAAGAAACAAAAGGCCCTTGGGGGAAACCATAATCTCATCCTTCTGATGAGCAGTACCAGAGGCTGCTTTTCTGCAGGAGTGTCAGTTATTCCAGGAATACAGCAATGTGAGTTCTGCCAAGGAACCTTCAGTAATGCCTGTATTACAAGATGACTGCCCATCATTCCAGTATCCGGCCTGAGGATGTGCAGCCCCTGATCAAAGCAGCTGATGAAGCAGTATCCACCAGCCCGTTCTAAGACTTGAGTTCAAGACCTGACCCAAAGCATTTGCATAGGGTCCCTCCCTACTTAGGTTAGATGTCGGAATTTCTCTAAGTCTCCATCCTCAAAACCAAAGTGAAGCCAAAGCAGGTAGAGATGGTTTAAATAAAGATGGGGTGTTCTGGATGTTTTTCTCATTCTCTCTACGGACTGTATAAAATCACTCTGCTAATGCTTCTTCTTTTAAATTAAGAGAAAGGAAGGAAGGAAGGAAGGAAGGAAGGAAGGAAGGAAGGAAGGAAGGAAGGAAGGAAGGAAGGAGAGAGAAGGGAAGGAAGGAAGGAAGGAAGGAAGGAAGGAAGGAAGGAAAGAAGGAAGGAGAGAGAAGGGAAGGAAGGAAGGAAGGAAGGAAGGAAGGAAGGAAGGAAGGAAGGAAGGAAGGAAGGAAGGAAAGAAGGAAAGAAGGAAGGTTAGTTTTTCCCCTTCTACAGACATATCTATAGAAACTTGAAGAGCTAAGGAAGTAATTTTTTCCAAAACTACAGAAAACAGTCCTTGAATTCAGGGAACACCAAGAAGGATACACACACACACACACACACAAGAAATCATCTTCAAGCAGCTGAAGAGATACACATTGGAGGAAATTTTGTAAGCAAATCACAGGAAGAGAAATGAGTTTAGCACCTAGGTCTATTATAAGAATCACAATGGACCTCAGGTTAGAAAAAAAAAGTATGATAAAATAGTTAATGTGCTGAAAGAATTAGAAAAGCATTTACATAGCTGTCTATATCCAATAAAAATTATTCTTCCTACATAGCCTCAGGAAAACGCAGAAGGAATTTATGTCTAAACCATCCTAGTGGGCATGAGATGTTAGCATAAGCTTTACAGAGAGAAGGTGATTGATACAGGTCAAAAGCTCAGCTCTCAGAAATAATCACAGAAGAAGAACCAATGAAGATAAGGTAAAATTGTTCATTGTTATTATTCTTAACTGATTTGAAATATAAGTGCTTCTTTGCAATAATCATAGCAACCATAGTGGAGTGGTGATAGCCCGTGGAGAAATGCAGGGAATGCCCTGTTGCCCTGGGGACATAAGTGAGCCGCTGGGGATTCCCTAACCGACACCTGCTCTATGTGAAGTGGGGTGCTATTGATTGATGACAAATTTAGAGATGTTTGTAAATGCTTGTTGGAAACTCCAGGGTAAAGTTGTATTTTTACAGAAGAGAATAACCAAGCATAAAGGAGGAGATGAAACAGGATCCTCTAGCGCTCGTTTAAACCCACAGAAAATGGAAAGAGAGAAATAAAGTAACAAATATAGATCACGATGAGGAAACAGTCATGAATGTGGAATGTGACATAAAAAATACAACTCTCACCTCTAAGGGGATGAGAGAGTTTATCTTGGAGCCCAAGATGAGTGAGCATGAGCAGGAACACAGATTTAAGTCACCCCAAACTTCATGTTCCTTTTTGTAATCTGTTTACTGAAGTTTCTATAGTAACAGAATAAAGAAAGCCATAAATCAGTCAAGGACTTTTCGCATACATTGGTGGGAACACGAGAGGCGCCGGTTAGAGCAAATCAGAGAAATCCCTTTTCTAGGCCTCACATGCTCTCTGATGGTATTCTTAGCACATTTGCTTATGTGAGCTATTAATGGGCTATGTTGATATGTGTCCAAAGGTTTCATCTGGCAGTCAAAAGAATTTTATATCAGATACAGAGGCGGGAAGGGAATGAATAATAAGGGGCTAAATGATAGTACCAGACAAAGTATAATTAAGCTCTGGACCTGCAACATTTCAACCTCCCCACAAACACTGACATCCTAATCAGTTAATCAGTCTTGTAGAAGGTTAAATTGAAGGTGCAATCTCTTTCTGCTGGAGCTTTGGTTCAACAGGAAAAATACACCTTAATTATAAAGAAGTCTATCATCAATAATCACAAATTCAATTCCAAGAAATAATTAAAACTGAAGTTGATAAAAGTAGGGAAAAAGAAGTAGCAAAAGTCAGAGCAGGAATCAGTGTAGCAGAAAAGTGACTGAGCGGCATCAACGAAACAAAACGCTTGTCCTGAGATCAGTGAACTCGATGAGTCTGTAAGTTAACTACACAGAGGAGAAAAGGAGACACATTGCCAAGTTCTATATGTGACAGCTAGCATCACCACAGGACCGATAGATATTAAAATGATAGGAACCCTAAGATTCAAAAACATTCATAAAATCTACTGTTTCTTAAAATTGACAAACTGCTGAAGCCCCCTCAAGTAGAAATAGATAATCTGAAGTCTTGCATCCATTAAACATTGATTTCATATGCAAAATCACTTTATAAACTACAGGTCTGAACAAGACCTGTTTGTTGCATCAAACATCAAGGAAGAAATAATATCAAAGTTGCATAAATCCTTTCAGGCATTTCAATTTTAACTCTTAAATGCACATAACATCAGTGACACCTCGCTCTGAAAAATCGCTGGAGGAATTCATTGGAAAGAAGAAAGACTTGTTTTTGCACAGTTTCTGAGATTTTAGTCTATCACCCTTGGCGCCATTGCTTCAGGGTCTGTGATGAGTCAAAATGCCATGGTAGCTGCATCAGGGTCTGTAATGAATCAGGAGTCGTGGTAAAAGGGCATTACAGAGCAAAGCAGCTCTCCTCCCAGGAGCCAGGAAAGAGAAAGTGACCGGAAGAGGCCACAGACAAGATGTGTCTGTCCAGGTCAAATACCCAGTAACACACTTCCTCCAACTAGGCTCCAAAGCTCACATTTCCTTCACCTCCCACTAGGCTATTCAGACTTTGTACCTGTTAAGGGATTAACCCATTGACCAAGGTTTAAAATCCTTAAAACTCACTTCCCAAAAGTCCGGTCTCTGAACACTGCTTGCAGTGGGGCCAACCCATTAATCCACTTCAGAGCCAACACAAGGGACACTAAGACCAGAACAAATGCTTTGTAAGAGGAAATGTGGAGGTGGGCTGTGGAGCCCCCAAAAGGCCAAAGGTCAGAGAGTTTGGGACTTGTTTTTAGTTCATTCAAGGTTATTGTGTTGACTGAAACAGAGGTCCCAACTAGTTATAAATCAGAGTTCTGCTCTCTCAAGGCTATTGTCAACAGGTATGGCTAGTTGCCAGGCCTCGTGTTCCTGAAATAGGGAAATAGTTGGTTCCTACCTAAAACAAAAGTCTAAGGAACCAACTAAGTTCCAGTTCCCTTTATGGAAATAACTTGGGATTCCACCCGCGGAGTAGTTTGCCTATGGAGTGTTTGGTCTAAGGCGTGAGTCAGGGGCATGAACAAGGAATGTCCTTTTGTTCTACTATACCTTTTGAA
This sequence comes from Arvicola amphibius, assembly GCF_903992535.2. Taxonomy (NCBI): domain Eukaryota; kingdom Metazoa; phylum Chordata; class Mammalia; order Rodentia; family Cricetidae; genus Arvicola; species Arvicola amphibius. The sequence goes on from NC_052058.2 coordinate 76,725,253, forward strand.
ATCAGGGGTATATTAAGCTGTTGGAAATTAAACACAGATGAATTTTCAGTACTCACTGAAATTCCCTTCTGATACTATCCTATATGTTTCTGCATCTTCATATTCTTTACTATATTTCTAAATTCCCATGCCTCCAGTCTGGAGAAAGGTGTTTTTGTTGAGGCCGGTCCCTGACAATGGGCATGTCTGCCACCCAGCATACAGAAGGAGGAGGCAGTAGGACCATATGTCTGAATGAATGAGCCAGGCATGGTGGCTCCTACCTGCAGGATGAAGCAGAGGCTTACTGCAAGAAGAGGGCTGATCTGACCCTACATGGAGAGTTCTAGACCAGCCTGGAATCAGCCTACAAGACACTAATGAAAGGCAGCAGATGGAGAGAAGGTGGAAGAGAAGAAGGAAGGGAGGCAGCGGGTAGAAAAGGAAGGGGGGAGGCAGGAAAAAAGGGAGGGGACAGGAGGGAGGGAGGATGAGATCATTCCTGCTGGGATCAGGAGGAAGACAACAAGAGGAATGCTTGCCCAATCTGTGAATGCTCAAATAAGAAAAGCTAAATAGAGCTTACCCAACTATTTCCTAAAGTTAAAGTGAATATCTGCCTATAGAATCTCAAGGAATATACAAGACAGGACAAAGGACAAAGGAGTCAGTAAGGGTTCAGAATATAACATGGATGAGTATAAGTCCATTTTATTGAACTGTCTCAGCACCATGCAATAAGACACTATACCAACATATGGATATATGGTTTATGGTATATTCTGTTGGTATATGGGCTATACTAACAGAAAACACAGACCCTGCAGGACATTGTTTTGAAGGTCTAAACACTGAAACTACTGCCAAGAAAATTAAAGGGCTCAAAAGTAGATAAAGAATCCGTTCTTGTAGGAGGCACAGCCCAGAGTAAGCATTGGAGACACTAGACTTGTTAAAGCATGCTGGCCTGCCTTCTTCGACGGGAGGAAGAAGGATCCCCGGTCACCCAGACAGTGGCAGCGAAAGAAGCATAACCACCTGGTGAGCCTTTCCTGTTCTACTAGAAGGCAGCCTCCATCTGAATGTCCCCCCCAAATCCCGAGAGTTGTTTAAACCCCAATCCTGGGCTTTGTCTCTCAGGGAACAGAAGTCATCATTATGAAAGACCTCCACCAACAGAATCCATTCTCACACTTATGACGAATCCTTCCTCTGGGCTCTAGTCCTGCGTTCTGTTTGCCAGTCAACAGAACTTATTTTTATGATAAAGGTCTCAGGGACTTTGCTACAGCAGGGAATTTCACAAGGGAATATCTATGTAGTTTTCCTGAAGCTTTGGTATAAGAACTGTCACATGGAGACTTTTCCCCCATGTGTAAGAAAATTAAACACAACATCAGTCTCTCTAGACGTTTGGCTCCAGTCTGACTGACCAAGTCTGGTTGCTCCGAGTTTTCATTCTCTCCTCTTTGCAGCTTGTCTCCTCACCTGCAGGGTCCCTCCAGCACATTCCTATTGACCAGCAGTTTCTAGACAGTTCAGCCTAGCCCAACTGAGGATCGATGCAATCCTAATCAAAATGTCAGGTCTTTTGGAACATCATTAATCATAAATAATCTCCTCTCTCTCCTTCCCTCCCTCACTGTCTCCTTCCCTCTTTCCCCTAAGATTTATCATTTTCTTTGCACTCTGCTTCTGGACCTAAAAGGAAAAGCTTTGAAGGCAGAAAGACCCAGCTGCCAGGCAGCAGTTGCTGAGCAAGGTCAGGAATGATCTTGATGCCATCTGTGGACTTGGAGATAATGAGGTGTCGGTGCAGATCCATCCTCTGCAGGAAAAACTCTCCCCTCACAGAAAACATGGACAATGTAGGGGGTTGCGGCACATGAGAAATCTCTGTATTTTCTGTCATTCTTGCTCTAAACTAAAACTCCTCTAAAAACTTGGAGTCTTTAAAAACAAATAAAGAAAGCCCTAATTGCCTCGGTCATGTTCAGCTGATTGTTCCAAATCTCTGTTTCTTCTTTCATCAGATCAAGGTAATGATGCTTACCTAAGCAGCATGGACTACCTGAGATAACAAAGCCTTTAGGGCAGTGCTTGCTTCATAAAAGCCACTAGCAAAATAATTAAAGGTACAGGCTGAGATCTGGAGATTACAGTTAAGTACCCCATGAACTGGTACAGGGAAATCCCTTTTTCCCCTGCCAAGTCCTTCCAAGGATAAGAAGTGCAGTGTTGTTTCAAGATGACTTGGCGAAGTGCTGTGGCTACATACTCAGAACCCTGCTGACCAGGAGGGACCCCTGAACAAGCCACTGATGTGGTGGGGGAGGGGGACACGCTCCTTGTATCCTCTGAGAGTCTGTCCCTCTTAGTCATCACTCTGTACAGCTTCCTCTGTTGGAGGGATATGCTTTATCTCTAAGATATCTACTATATTTAAAGTTATAGTGGAATTCTTTTTCTGAGGGATGTTTTTACTTTTGCTTTTGTTCTTCTTTTCCCTTCAAAAGCATGTGTTTCTCTTCTGAACATGAGGAGTACATAGGAGGAAAACTAAATATATTTCTGAGATACCAATTGCCATGTTGATGATGATAAAACAGCATCTGGCAGAGGATTGGAAGGCAGGTCTTGGGGAAGGAAATATAATAAAGCACAATCAAGCAAATGGTAAAGATGAATGACCCTTTCCTTCCAGAACTGAGAAATCTCTCCTTCATTTGTATTGCCATTTCCAGAAGTATCATGGTAAGAACTAGGGGCTAACAGCCACGTTCTCAGAAATCTGTGTGTATGTTTTTAGATAATTCCTTTAAAGGCTAGAAACAGCCAGATGGTACTCCTTTAATCCCAGCACTTGGGAGGTAGAGGCAGGTGAAACTCTGTGAGTTCAAGGCCAGCCTGGTCTACAGAGTGAGTTCCAGGACAGCCAGGGCTGTTACACGGAGAAACCCTATCACGAAGGGGCGGGGAGGCTAGAAATATATATATATATATATATATATATATATATATATATATATATATGAACATTTTTAGCTGAGCATTGTGGCTCTTACCTGCACAGTGGTTCTTAGCATTTGGGAGGTTAAAGCCAAAAAATTGCTGTCAGTTTCAGGCTATCTTGGGCTACATACTTTCAGGCCAATCCGGGCTACACAACAATTGAACAACAAGTAAATATCTTACATATAAGATAGTTTCTTCTCAGATATTATCCAAACCTCATAGTTGTATCTATGAAGAAAAGTTTAACTAAAATAGTTACTTTATATCTCATTGCTTTGGAATATAACAGACTTAACATTATCTGGTTTTTAGCTTTTAGGGATATCTTTTATTATTTTCCAATCTGTGAGATCTATAAATCAAATATTTTATGTTCCAGGTGAATTAAATGAGGCAAAAACATGAACTAACTTGCTTTTTGTTCCAAGACTTATTGTGTGTGCATGACTATAGCTCCTCAAACTCATTTTCAGGTAAAAATATCCTATGTGGAAAATACAGCTAATCCCCAAAGCCCACAGCACATTACAGCTTAGCAACGCACACACCACAAGCACGAGTTGTTTGCCCTCACATTTCCGTGACTGGCTGACTAGGAGCTGTGGCTGGATCTCTTCTCCAGGATATTGACACTGCCGGCCAAGAAAGAAGTCAAAATTCAAATTCTGAATCCTGGCCTCTACCGAAGCCGATAGCCTTGGCCTCCTTGTAAAGCTGGAGCCCAGAAGCTGGAAATCATCTCTAGTCAAGTAAGAGTTCCATCAGGCCTGCTGATCCCTGAGCTTTCTGTTGAACATCCCCCTGTGTCTGCTATATATTTCTTACCAAAAAGCATTTGCCATATAAACCAATGTTTATTTTTTTTTTTTTTTTTTTTTTTTGTTTTTTTTTTTTTTTTTTTTTGGTTTTTCAAGACAGGGTTTCCCTGTAGTTTCTAGAGCCTGTCCTGGAACTAGCTCTTGTAGACTAGGCTGGCCTCGAACTCAGAGATCTGCCTGCCTCTGCCTCCGTAGTGCTGGGATTAAAGGCATGCGCCCGGCCCAACGTTTAGATTTTTACCATAAATTCTGAATATGGGTAAACAAACTTTCTGTGATTCTTTGATGAAAAAAAAGTCTACAATTTTGTCCCCTCTGTTTTGAAACACAATGACTCTCCATATAGCTTTGGATATATTATATTATATTATATTATATTAATTATATTATATCATGCCCCATTAGCAACAGACATACAATATAATGTCTATTTGTATATCATTTGAGAATATTTCAGTTCAGTATTCTTTCAGGCACAAGTTAGAAAACTAAGTTGATCTTTAGCTGACAAGGGACTCGTTCTTAAAGTGGTGGCAGTGTGCCTGATCCAAGTTCAGATTCTTTTTTGCAGTTTCTTGTGTGATTGGAGGTCCAATTCCAGAAGAGAGAACACACTTGACTTTTTGGTTTTGGGTATTAGAAAGTTGAGCAAATGAACCCCAAAAGGACTTAATATGAGAAGCTTAGGGCACATGCCAATCCTTTCGTTCAGCCAGGGCACAGTGCTGGGATTGTTAGTCTAAGCGGTGTGCCACGGCTGCATAGGAAGGGAACTGTTTTGTTGTAAGAATGTGTGGCCTGAGAAAGGAAGAAGTCCAGGGGAAAACCTGCCCGGCTCCTTTTGATGCAATAGCTCTGGGGCTTCCCTAACAACTGCACAAAGACAATAGTGCAGGTTGCAGTTTTAGCTACACATAAAAGCGGTGAGAGAGGTCTGCCTGGAAACCTGTTGAGGGTTACATTAGTGTTTTGTTGTGGTCTTAGTAGTTTGTTTCTGGGTCCTTCTAGTGGTTTCTATGCCATGGGTGGGTCTGAGGCTTGGTTCTCCAACTTTCTTTCAGCGCCTCTCAGATTTATTTTCTAGCCCCTTGTCTTAGTTAGGGTTTCTATTGCTGTGATAAAACACCATGACCAAATAGCAAGTTGGGAGGAAAGGGTTTATTAAGCTTACACTTCAGCATTGCTGTTCATCACTGAGACATCAGGACAAAAACTCAAACAGCAAGATCCCCAAAACAGGAGTTGATGCAAAGGCCATGGGCAGGAGCTACTTACTGGCTTGTTCAACCTACCTTCTTATAGAACTGAGGACCAGCAGCCCAGGGATGGTATCACCCAGCATGGTGCCCTTCCCCATTGATCACTAAATGAGAAAATGCCTTACAGCTGGATCTCATGGAGGCATTTCCTCAGCTAAGGCTCCTCCCTCTGATGACTCTATAGCTGCATCAAGTTGACACACAAAACCACCTAGTATACCCCTAGAAGCCAAGTAAAATGAATTATGTCATGGCCATGGTAGACAAGAGTCTTATTTATTTGAAAACACCTATTATAACTTAATATTCTATTCATCGATATTTTATAATACGCTCTATTACTTTCCTATTTAAGTTTAAATAAAGGATTAATTTAAGATGTTGCTACATCAAGGTGGGGTGTTGTTCAGAAGTAGACCAGTTGCCTAGCATGTGTAAGGTCTTAGGTCTGATCTCCAGTGCCACAGAGTGTTAAAATGAAACTCACAGCACTCACAATTAAATGTCACCCCAAGAAAATATCCTTTGCTTATTTTGTTCTAGATCATCCAGAATAAATACCAATAGGTGTAGATAGAGCTACTTTTCCACACTAATAACTTGCTATCATGAAAAAAAAATAGGTCATTATGGAGAGAAAGTCTTTCTTGACTTCTTAGCGCAGTTTATTTTAAAAGCAACTTTGAATCAGTCAGAGGGTAAAATGCCAAGTGGCACATGGGGAATCACCCACAGCTTGCCAGAGGTGGAAACCATCCAAAGGTGACTGAAGGTGAACAGGGCAAAAACAGCTTCGTCTGTTTACAGGGTGGGTTTTTTGCTTTGCTTTGTTTCTGTTATCTTTTGAGAACCCAGGACTCAGCTTGTTTTCGATAAAGTTGGCTGATTTTCTGGAACTTATTTATTAATCTTTGAGTAGCATAATTGGAATTGTAGCCTGGGAAAACAGAAAACAGTAAAGAACTGAATTTCTATTGAAGATAGTTTCCTATACTTCCAATACATTCTCATAACATTTTGAATCTTGCCAGGGACTTTGATTTCCATTGTTTTATACTGGGGATTTATAGATTTAAAAAAAATAGGAACTCTCATGCTTTTCCAAAAACATATTGCCCGCTGCCCTAAATTCAAATATCCCATTGACAAACTTTGAATTTTAATTGTGAAGATTTTGAAACCGAGAATTAAAACATGAAAGAATGGTTAATTACACAGATTGTTTAAACAGAGAGTTTAAAAGCTTCCAACTTTTCCCACTGTCCTTGATAAGATATTCAAACAATCCATCAGAAATCGATGACAATCTTCCACTTACTCCACACAAAACAGACTGATGGAGCAATTGTCATTAAAAACTGAGCACAAAGCAAAGTCAGGCAACAAATACATGTTCTGAATACTGAATGGATTTTTACAAATAATGGCTGTTTCAGATGTTTTGACTCAGTCTGTTTTTTACTCTGTAAAAGGTGAACTATATTTTTGGTTGTGAGCCTAGCCTTTAACGGCTGAGCCATCTCTCAAAAGAGGACCAAATTTGGAACCAATCAATTGAGACATGAGTTCATATCCAATTTCAACTCTCTACTAGTGGCATGACCCTAGAAATACTCCTGAATCTCCAAGATTCATAGTCCCTTTATCAATAAAATAAAAATGTTAAGGTCTATTTTTATAATTAATGAATTTGAGATATGATAGGGACATGGTAAGTAATAACTATAATTATTAGTAACATATAAAGCAATACATTATTCTTTATGCTATGAGGTAACAAAATGAATCAATTCGTGAAATTTGTGTTTGTATTAATAATACAAATAAAAAAGCAAGCACAGATTAAAATATGCCATATGCTTTTGAAATCTTATATTTTATATTCTGATACTTCCATTTATGAATGCTAAACCTCCAAATAGGTCATTTAATTTCTCTGCACTCACCAACAGGATGATACACTCTTTCCAGTGTAGCAGGGTTTGTTTTAGAGAAGAATTGCCTAGGCAGCTGATATCACCTCCACCCAGTGACATTAGCTTCCTCCAAAGGATGACTATGACATTGTACTGTTCAATAATGAAACAAAGGAAAACATATGAATGCTGCTTTTGAATTTCTACCCCAAGACAGGTGAATTTATGGTCTCTCAGAAGCATCTCAGCATGGAGAACATGACAACTTCTCCAGAAAGGAGCCCAGTGAGAGAGATGCTTAGTTCTGGGAAAGTCTGCTTTACCTGCCAGCTTCTAGCCCTGTATGAACCTAATGAGACAAGCAGCTCTTCCTTTCCTGTCTTTCCTAAATATTTCCCTCTACATTCACGAGCACCAGCCTAGCTGGAGGATGCAAATAGGTATGTTACAACGTGGAATTACAGTACCTTGGGCCTTAGGTGCAGATGACCCTTTGCTGGCATGTTGCTACCATCTTTCCAGAGAATTTGTATGAATTCAAACATGTAGGATACCAATTTTGCCTTTGGCAAGTGTCACGACTATTTTACTTTAGTTTAGAGACCAGGGCTGTGCTGACAGGCTTCCATTTCTATGCCATTTGTCTTGTTCTGTAAAACCGGCTCTCTAAGTGGTTAGATTTCAGTTTTCTGATCTCCAAAAGTACCTCCAAATAACTAGGAACAGCAAATGCTGTGAAGAGGGCGTGTGAATGGCCATCTTTTCCATTATTAGTATTGTAGCTATTTTCGTTTTTATTAAATAGACCGCATTATATTTTCTTTAATTTGGCAGATGTGATTTATTAAATTTTTCTAGAAAGAGTTCAAGAATTTGGTTGGAATAACTGTTTTCTCTGTAAGAGTTAGGTTTTACATGCACCATAGTTCCATTATATTGTTAAAACTTCGACTTTTTCTTTTGTAGCAAATCTGCAATACTTATGATTGATATCATCGTCTACTATGGTAATTTAAAAGCATGCAGCCATTATTCCTAGAAGATGAACTGGCTTTTATAATTTGAAAACAACTTCCACAGAATATTTTATTCATTGCAATTCCTTCTCCTCAGCTGATTACTTTTTCAGACATTAATGTTGGTTTCTTCCTTGCTTGAGCTGTAAAGCACTCTTTCCATGGGAGGGCTCCTGACAGAATTCCATCAACACACTGTTTCACAGGGAAAACATACTGATCATAAAATTATAGTTTAATTTTTTATCGTGTCTATATAATGCTATGGGTCTCCTTCATTAAAGTTGTCATTAGACCAGCTATTGGTTCTCAAATCTGATTACTTTACCATGAGAAATAAGTTAATAAAGTATAAAATATTGTATTGGTTCTGTTTTAGGGGCATTTATAACCAGAGGGCACATCTAGTTATCCTTATAACAGGGTAAGTATGGTTGTCTAGGGGATTTCTAAATTCATTCCCTGGCACAAACAAAAAATTGAACTAGGGGAAAAGACATGAAAAAAGGAAAGTAACAACTTTGTACATTTGGAATGGGAGAAAACTACGACTTGAGTATTTGGGTATTTTATAGAGTCCTGGGTCATATGCCTTCCCCTATTGGCCCAGTCTACACACGAGCCCCTGTACCTTTATGCTGTTTCTTGTGGTAGTCTCCCTTAACTTACTCGGCCTGCCTGTATTCCTCTAACCCTGCTTCCTCCTACCATACTAAAAGACATAGTAAGGAAGGTATTAGAGAGTCCTAACTTTGACAATCAATCCAAAGGTGAAGGCCAGAGAGGCATGGATGGACATGACTTATCCCAATCACTTTCAGTCGTGTGTGTGTCCAGCATGGTGGAGGCTGTGCCCTGTGGCTTTCAGCCTGCAGCAGAGCTCAGCTAGGACCCCCTTTTGCCAAGCTATAGACTCCCTTTACTTTGTTACAAAGTATCTTTCACTCCCAGTTCTTTCCGAGGGTTAAAATAGCCATCTCTAAAGAATCACCCATCCTTAAACAGTATCAGAATCAGAGACCGTCTGCTTAGTTTATCTACCATGATGGTTAATTTAGACTCTTATCTTGGTTGAATTAAGAAATATCTGAAATGCGTCATGATGCGTCCAGGAGGGTTTTTTTTTTCCCCAGAGTGGATTAGTTAAGGGAGGAAAGACCCTCTCTGAATGAATGTCAGCTCCAATAAACAACTGTCCCAGTCAAGTAAGTAGAAAGCAAAACAAGCCATCTGAACACGCACCTTTTCCTGATCTGCCCAGGTCTGAACAAGTCTCCCCCCCCCCCCCCCCCCCCCCCCGCTACAGCTGCCAGCCATCCTTCCACTGCCTTCACCACAGATTCTGCCCCCTGACTCCTAAGCAAAAACCTACCTGTTGTCTGCTACACATTGTTACTGTATATTGGATGCAACAATACATCCACTACTTCACATATCCCTAGCATCTCCTTTACTCCTACACCAGCTCGAAGATTGGTCTGTAAACAATTTATAAGCTACATTCCATTGGTAGGCAATGAAACACCTATCATTGGCTATTTTCGATCTTATTCAAAATAGAGAAGTCTTTTGTGTAAGGAGGTAGCATATATAATAAATAAGTTACATTAATATTTCTTTCTTTTCTTTTTTTGTTTTTGGTTTGGTTTGGTTTGGATTCGAGACAGGGTTTCCTCTGTAGTTTTGGAGCCTCTCCTGGAGCTCTCTTTGTAGACCAGTCTGGCCTCGAACTCACATATCTTTACTTGCCTCTGCCTCCCGAGTGCTGGGATTAAAGGCATGAGCCACTACCGCCCTGCCTTAATATTTCTTATTTAAGTGGTATTTCCTTACCACAGTAAAACTGTCATAGCATGATTCTTTTTTTTTTTTTTTTTTTTTTTTTTTTTTGGTTTTTCGAGACAGGGTTTCTCTGTGGCTTTGGAGCCTGTCCTGGAACTAGCTCTTGTAGACCAGGCTGGTCTCGATCTCTGTGAGTTCATAGCATGATTCTTGTAAATATAGGCTGAATATCCTCAAATGAGCTCAGTATGGTGCTATTTGCCTTTAGTCCTAGCACTCAAAAGGCAGAAGCCGCCAAACTCTGAGTTTACAATCAAGTTGTCCTACACAGGGAATTCCAGGCCAGTCAGGGGAACACAGTGAGACCCTGTCTCAAAAATCTAGTGTCCTCAAATTACCTGGTTTGTCTTTATTTCATCAGTGATACACGTTCCAACTATTGAGAACAGCATAAACTTGCAAGCCGTATCTTGAGAAAGTTGGCTGATACCCAACTTTCTTTCTTTCAATTTTTAATTTTTTTATTGACTTTATTGAGCTATACATTTTTCTCTGATCCCCTCTTTTTCTCTCCCCTCCTCTTCTACCCTCTCCCATGGTCCCTATGCTCCCAATTTACTCAGAAAATCTTGGGGTTTTTTTCTATTTTCCACGTAAATTAGATCCATGTATGTCTCTCTTAAGGTCCTCATTGTTGTCTAGTTTCTCTCAGATTATTAATTGTAGACTGGTTTTCTTCACCAACCCCGCATCAGACAGAGGTCTGATCTCTAAAATATACAAAGAACTCAAGAAATTGGTCATCAAAAGGACAAATAATCCAATAAAAAAAACAGGGTACAGACCTAAACAGAGAACTCTCAACAGAGGAATCTAAAATGGCTGAAAGACACTTAAGGAAATGCTCAACATACTTAGCCATCAGAGAAATGCAAATCAAAACAACACTGAGTTCCATTTTACACCTGTAAGTATGGCCAAGATCAAAAACACTGAAAACTACTTATGCTGGAGAGGTTGTGAGGTAAAGGGAACACCCCTGCATTGCTGGTGGGAGTGCAAACTGGTACAGCCCCTTTGGATGTCAGTTTAGTGATTTCTCAGAAAATTAGGAAGCAACCCTCCTCAAGACCCAGCAATACCACTTTTGGGTACATACCCAAAGGATGCTCAATCGTGCCACAAGGACGTGTGGTCTCGTGTGCCGTCCCTGCCTGGGACTGGCTGCTCTCGGGACCCCCTGTCCACTGTCTGCTGCTGCCGGGGATCCCACAGCAAGCTACTTGGGGATCTGCAGCAATTTTTAAATAATCCATTACAATATGTGTAGTTATTTCCTGGGATAAATCTTTTTAACTGTATTGGGATAGAGTACATGCACACCTGTTTTTTACATGGTAGTATCTCACTGGCGCAAGGACCAGGTATGACTAGTCCCTATATATTTTATAAGTTATATAAAATTCTGTATGATTCTGATGATCCCAGATACTACCTATTGCATGCTTTGATAATAACCAAGGAGATCCAAGATTCATATAGAAAACAAGGTTTGAAAGCTGAGTGACATCAGATGGTACCAAGTCACAAATTACAGGAATATCATTCAGAATCCAAGATCACATCTTTCTTCAGTTCTTTTATGAGAGAAACCTAAACTGGCAAGATAGCACACTTAAAAGATGGCAAATTGGTCCTGTAAGCCACGCTGCTAGGTTGCCTGCTTCCAGGAAAGGTGATTTCAGTGATTATGGGGGAAAGAACACAGCGTTGCATCATGCCTTTTATTGCATGAAAACACAATGTTTCCTACAAAGTGCTCTGAAAACCAGAGGAAAGATGATAAACCAGAGGAAAAGTCAAGCCCTTGGCTGGTGTGATCCTGGGGGGACACTCTTCTAAGACACTGAGTTGATTTTTATTTTAATTTCTGCATGTGAGAGGAATCCCAGAAGTGTTCACCCCATTTGGTTGATCGTGCACAGCTCAATGGGTACCAGATCACTCTACAAATACCTCCAAGAGGGGGACATGTCAAACAAAAGTTGCTCTTCTTTCCTCTTTCTTTGCTTTTCATGCTCGAATTTAGCCAGAGAATCTTGGAGAATGTCAGCCACCATGTCTGCATCTCTTTTCCCTCTTAGTCTCTGCTATTCTATCAGCTCATCCTACACATTCAGCCTTGCTCCAACTATCTGGAGTCCTCTCTCTTCTCTGGTGTCCTCTGCCTTCTTATATCACTCCTGTTTTGTGCAGCATCTCAGTGTGGTAACCTGCTAAGGTCTTTGTTATCCTCTAATACCCAGATCCTTTATGATCCTGGTAAATCTCTCTTTAAAAGAACTCCCTTCTGAGAGCAGGCCCTGCATTTTGCCAGAGCAGCACAATAGAGCCAATTCTGTTTGCACAGGTATGGGTGAGCCAGCCCCACAACTGTGAGCATGGGAGAACTGTCCCCATTACCCATTTGTCCTATGGTGGTATGGACAGGGAATAGCTACCCCTCCTCCCTCCCATTTCCCCACCCCTGCCTATCAATGCCTGGGGCAGGTAGAAGAGCTGGCTTTGGGGTCCTAAGAGTGGGAGGGCTGTCCCTGACCACCATCAGCTGCAACACTTGGGAGAGCAGGCCCTGCACCTCACCAGGGAAGCACAATAGAGCTAACATTGTTAGCACAGGTATGGGAGAGCCAGCCCTGAAACTATGACCATGGGAGAGCTGTCCCATTTTGCATCTGGTGGACCAACGCTATAGCTACCCAGGCCCAGACCCAGGGTTCTGATTTGTCTGCCCCAACATCCACCTCATCTATGTTCTACGGGAGCACATGAAGGAACCTGACCCACAGACCCAAAGCTGTAGGATCTCCAAAACACAGGGGACAGTGGGATGTCCAGGAAGAGCCCTAGTGGGGGCCCAGCATTGAACATGTAGTGGAGAACAGGGGCCTCGGACCAGACCAATGACTCTTTGCAATAAACGCTTGAAAGTAGAGATGCGTGGACAAAGGGGTGTACAACATGCCTGGTTGGGTTACAGTGAAGTTTTCATGATAAGATTTTTAATTCCTTCCCTTTTTCCCCCCTCATTTAATTTTATTCTTTTTTTCTCTTAAATTTTGTTCTATGTGTGTGTGTGGGGGGGGTTGTAGGGAGGTACAGGGTTGGAGGCCAGATGCAAAAGGACAGGGAATGAATGGGATCAAGATATATGATTTTAAAAAACATATAAAATAAATAAATTTTATTAATAAAAAGTACTCCCTCCCAACATTTCAAATACATGTTGATGATATATGTGCATCTTCATCTTGAACCTTCCGTAGAGCCAGGGTTATTGCTTATGATCCTTAAGTGACATTGTAATCAGTCACACTCTTCAAGAACTATTGTTGGAGCTGTTGATCTTTTTACATTCCAGCGATGTCAGCAAAGAATCTAGGCAGAATATATTGGCACTAATGTTTCCTCGGCAATTGAACAAGGAAAGATGTAGTTAAGCAAAATACCAGAAAAAATACAAAAGGGCCAAGAACTTCTTTCTGTTATACATTAATGCATTCCAAGAAGAGATGAGAAGAATGCCTTAATGGCATTCAGCTTCATATTACTAAATGAAATATCCAAAACAAATAACTTGTAAAGAAGAAATGATTAGTGTTCATTTTGGAGACTTAAGTCCAGGATGAGGCAGGGTGGGGGTATTGTCAGATTGGCCTCTGATGAGAGTGACAGACCAATGACAGGAATACCTGTCAGAGCAAGCCATCACAGCTCCAGCACGAAGCCTAGAGGGGGCAGGCTGAGCCCCTTGATCCCTTCCAAGGACATAGTTCCAAAGACTTAATGGCCTCCTCTTAGGCATCACATCCTAAAGGTTTCACCACTTTTCAAAAGCACTGCCCTGGGCAGCAAGCCATCAGCCATGCAGCATCAAGTGATATCCCAGTCAATACCCAAGCCAACAGCAAGTGTCAGATCATTTTTCAAAGTACCTTTCCATGTTTCCAAAGGAGTGGGCGCTGACACTGCGATTTGGGTGGGACAGGATCGTGGCTCCTGAACCTCAGGGACAGCATGTATGAGGAACTAGGCCCCTAGAGTGTGAAACAGTGGTTGCATGGGGCCCCGGTGAGAATCTTAAGTAATGAGGAAAGGAAAGCCAGAAAGGCCCAAGAACAGAATCTGTGTTGACTGTGGGTCATGAAATGGAACAAGCCCGTTTCTCGTTCATAATCAGACTTGTAAGAAAAACAAAAAACGTTGGTGATTATTGTGTTTCTTAAAATTACTTCTCTTGAAAAACTAAATTGAATTTCCCATCAGTCAAATGAACAATTGGATGGCTCAATACCTAGGTGTGCCAGGCTGTTCAACCTGAAGACTCTCTGCCTCCTGCAGCCCACAATAGCCATGAATAGAGCCCAATACAAAATTGCAAACTTACATAAAGCACTATGGGATATTTTTTATAACTTGGTTATGGAGTTTGTATATGATGATGTCATGTCAAAATGTTAAAAGGTTCTCTACCCTGACAGTTACTGAGATCCATCCCAAGGACTGCTGACTGCAATTCTGAGATGGTGCCTAGGATTCTGTGTGGCTGACATATTACTTGTGGTATGGGGCATGGGCAGTATGTTACAAGGTCCTTTCTCCGCAGAGACATCGAAGTCATCCAGAGGGTTATGACAGGAGTGTAAACAGCTTCTTCAATCTCAATTTTGTAAAAGTGCAGGGATTCTCTAAGTGTATGGCTATGAGAAGGCTTAATTGAAGTCTAAAAAAATAAGGAAGCTAAGCTGATTGCATCTGTAAATTCTGAGACGCTTCACTGGTGATTGACAGCAACGAATCATCCCACAGATGCCCAGTTAGCTTACACAGAGATGGAGCTGACCTTTGCTTTCAAAGAATTTGCATCACATAAGTGATAATGTTCCCCTAAGGAGCCATAGACTATTTAACAAAAGCTTCAGTACCAGGCTTAGGCAGGCTCCCTTCCTGGCATTGGAAAGGGTAGTACAAGAGATTCCCCCAACCCCAAACAATATAGGCTAGTGCTATCACCAATGACTGCCTCCAAGTACTTGAAGACAAGACACTATTGCTGAAGAAACCACACACTTCAGACACAGGACTTAGAAGTTGTGCTAGAATTGATTCAGAAACCTTCTCGCTGAGAACTAACTCTCTTACTACAGGATGGTCATATACAAACTGCCAACGGGAGAAAAATATCTATATTAGTCCTACCCGGCTGAAAAGCTTACAAAACACAAGGACTGGCCTAGCAAGATATCTCCAGTGGCGCAATGACCATGCTTATATCCTGGGGGTAACTGACAGCCATCTAATTGGTCCTAAGGTCGGCTTTAGTAGGAGTGAATTCACTCGTGGTACTGTAAATTTAGCTAACTGCCCATGTCTGAAAAGGTCACAGAGTCCAGATAAAAAACTGCACTGCCATTTTCCTAAACTAACATAACTTCCAACTATATTCTAAATGCTCACCTTTATTCCCACGGGTAAACTTTGGCTCCCAACCCTCAACAAAGATGCTTCGTTTGGAAACTATGACAGAGATCAGTAGTCAGACGCAAAGGATATTGATCATGGTAGTCCAACCACAATTGAGACAACTACACTACACCCCATCCACACAAGGCTCATAGAAAACCTAAGGGAACGGGGTGAGAAGACTGTAAAAGCCAGAGGACCAGCATGCCTGCTCTGGGGAGATAGTGTCTTTCAGACACAACAGGGAAGCTATACCCATGAAATCTCAGCATTATGCTTACCAAAACAACCCCTACATAATGACAACACTGGTTGACATGCCAACATGTATGATGGAAATTTCACAGGATTCCAATTCCTGAATGAAGAACTACTGATCATCAATGGTTGCTGGGAGAGGGAGAATCAGTTTTCTTCAGGGATGAGCATCCTGTTAGCTTATACAACCTCAAGTGGTCAGCCCTAAACACGAGTACATATGAGCAACCCTAAATGGACTCTGGTATTATACGCAATCTAGTTTGTAGGTTCTTCTTCAAACCTTGTTTTACTTTTGTGATGGCATTCTAGAGTAATAAATGCCAATTTGCATAAATTCACAGCACATGTGAGAGTGGTTGCCTAGAGACATTAACTCCCCAATGAATTTGGCTCACCCTAAATAAGATCTCCCCACTCCCCCCCCCCCCCACACTCTTTGCAACCTGGGTCAGAGAGGAAGGAGGTAACAGAGACCACACAGATCAATTCCCTAACAGTAAAGGGTGCAAGCTTTGACAGGACATTGGAATTAAGCATACAATGTGGGCAGAGATGTCAACAGATCTTCAAGTCAGCGGCTGGAATTCCTTTAATTCTCTGAAGAATTCAGAGTCAGCTAACCTTTCTAGAATATCTCAACTCAGCCAGATTCTGAGAGAAAGCCCTGCTATTGTGACACCCAGGGAGTTGATTTGCAAACGTGAAAAGGAGGAAACTATCTGACAAAAAGGAAGGAGAGAGATTTCACTTCTGTCTCCAGTGGCTCCCTCTGAGCACAGAACCCACGGGGCTTCTGGGGGCTGTCCCCCCATATTTCATCATCTTCTTTACAGACGTAGCACAGACTTCTGCCTCCTTCAACACAACTTCCCCATCTCAAAAGAAGAACACAGGGTTAATTTTACTGGGCTCAGAGAAGCACTGTGCCCCAGGGGCCTTTGTGTGGGAGGCAGACCATGTCCCTTGTCAGGGTCAAAGGAGTCACAGCACTCCTTGTACCTCAGGACTTCTGAGATACAGATGACAAGCAATGCAGACAGGGGTTGAAAACCAGCTTCGACAAAACTCGTATGTTCCAGGGTAGGAGCGGGAGGGTTAGAATTATTAAACTGAAGGAAGAGAGATATAGAAGAAACAAGAGACAGAAACATAGAACAGCATCAGGAAGGAACTTCAGTGAATACTGAATTTGCCTCATTTATTTTCCACACGCTTATATACTTCACCCCAAAAGGGGTTGGGGGAGGCAACAGACTTCACTAACATGGCAGAAGGAATAGACTTGAATTCTCCGACCTTTGGTCCAGGTTGAGCAGATCTATTTCAACATTCAAGTTACGAATTGACCACACCCTAGGCCAGAATCTCTCTTTGTAGCCACACCTGTTGTCAACAACTTTGGGAGAGCAAAAATAAGCTCAAACTCTGACTTTCAGGCAAGGTGAAATAGGCTCACATTTTTGAGTCTCCACAGACGGGCCACTCCCCTCCACACAGCACAGTCTTGTTTGGTGAATATCTTCATGACTGTGGAATTTCCATCATGAGCTAACATGTTAGTGTGGGAGCTAACATGTGAGTGTGGGAGCTAACGTGAGTGTGGGAGCTAACATGTGAGTGTGGGAGCTAACATGTTAGTGTGGGAGCTAACATGTGAGTGTGGGAGCTAACATGTGAGTGTGGGAGCTAACATGTTACTGTACCCTAGAGCTTCAGCAGGAAGAAAAGTCTTACTGAAACATGGACACTCTCTAGTTTTCCATCACCATTCTGATTCTACCTGCTTAGTCTCCTTTCCTTGATTCTTCTCCACTCTGAGTGTGTATGAAAAGGAACCCATATGCAAAAACCTAGAAGGTCAAGTTGATAATGAGAATTTACTGTCGTCCGCAAAATCTAATGTAGTGTTAAGCCATGTTAAGAGAAACAAACTATTTAGGATGAGGGAAGGGATGGACCCAGGCTGTGGTCATCTATCCTAGCAGACACATCACTAGAGTTTTGGACCCCAGTCTATGAGAAGATGTCACTCTTGCAGTTCGAAAGTGTTCTTAATTTCTCCCTGACAGCATCATGTCTACTGTCACACATAGCTATGAATATGTGTGACCTGGATATAGGCACCACGGGTGCAGCAAGCTCAGCTTGACGAAGGGAGGGGTCCGGTCCAGATGGCTACGTATCTGTCATTAGAGAAAGTGTCCATATTGAATATCTCTAGTTTGTTAGCCAAAGCATTGCTCTGCCTCTCACCAGTCCGAAGGCTTCAACTGTCATTTGCATATCAATGTCCCCTTCAGACTATGCCTACAGTTGCTAAGTGACAAGGGAAGGTTGACAAGAAAAAAAAAAAAACCACCTCAGTTTTAAAAGAAGGACAAGAACCCATCTCTGCAAAATTCAATAGGATGGGCAGCTCTTTTTTCTCCCTTCACACGGCATGGAGGCGAATGTTCGTTGCATCTAAGATGTGACTTCAGGGAAATTCACTGCCATGGGGTAGGAAGTATCACTTCCAGAGACACAGTGATATCCATACTGCTTTATACAGCAGGCTAAGTCTTTCCCTCATCCATCATGGCCCAAGAGCTGTCCAAGCCTTTCACAAGCTCCAAGCCTGTGTTTGTTCATGTGTGTGCTACCATGAAGAATCCATGTTTATAAGTTGTTTGATATTCTTCATGCTTCGCACCAGCTGATGCTCAAGCTGTGAGTCATGCCCACCAAGGTCAAGATGTGTGCTCACTCGACAGCGGAGTCAGCCAGCCCCTGGGACCACCCCAGCTCTCATTTGTCTTCTATGTGAGCTAATAAATTCCTGATTGTTCAAGGCAGTTCTGATTTGGGTTTTTAGTGGCCTGACATAAGCATATCCTAATAAAATATTGTGTTGTCTAGTAGGTTTCTGATTGTAACAATGGCTATCTACTGAACTCTCTGTCTTTATTTTGTAGGTCACAGGTCATACCTATCATTTGGTCTATTAGGAAGATGTCCTGGGGGCTAGAGAGATGGCTCAATTGGAAAAATGCTCAAATACAAGGCCCTGAATTGGATTCCCCAGCACTTCTGTAAAGCTGGGCATAGCAGCACATGCCTGTAATCCCAGCAACGGGGTCGGGAAGGGGAACAGAAGATCGCTGGAGCTTGTTGGACTGCTAGTCTAACAAAAATCAGTGAGCTCCAGGTTCACTGAAAGGCATTGTCACAAAAAAAATAACAATAAGGCGAAGAGAAATTGAAGAAGATGCCCAACATTAGCATCTGGCCTCTAGACACAGGTGCACGCACAGGTATGAATATCTTCACACACATGAACACAAACACATACACATACTCACACACAAAGGAAGGGTATCCTACCTATGGGTGTAAGACCAGACGAGGGAGGGCCTTTTGTTTGTGTTTCTTATATGTATGAATACAGCAGAGTACCCTGACAAGGTTACTAGGCTTTTATTACCTCCTTTTCTTCAACTTCCAATGAAGATGGTTATAGCAGTTACCTCAGGATCAAATGAAATGAGTAAAAAAACCAAATAAGTAATTAAAACCACGGATTCAACAAAATAGAATCTCATGTTTCATTTGTGCATTCAAAGATGCGAAAATTGAGGAGACACTTGTTCTTTATTTAGGAGACACTTGCTCTTTCTGCCTTGTTATCATGCAGCCCGTTCTCCAGTCTTATCCCTCACATTCCGTTCCTCTCTCGTTACTGTGGCTGGCAGATTCTCAAAAGATGTAAGAGCAATGTACCTTGAAGCAGCTGTAGTTTTGAGCCAGGGTTTTCATGTCCTGCGATGCTAACACTCTGAATGTTCACTGTCGGGTATGATGCTGTGCCTGCGTGGTAAGAACAAATCTGACCCAATGGCTCCAGTGAAGGAAAGAGAACGGAAGGCAAATGGGAAAAACACGCACAGAATCACTGTGGCCTTCTCTCTCTTCACGTCTCAGATGGAGAGGAAAATATGTTCAGTGAGGGCCACATCCAAAGTCCCCTGGTATGTTCACAGAGCTCTACCCTTTCTGTCCCCATTCCCTGCAGAAAGACAGGAGCAGAAAAGAAGGGTCTGCTGTGACTCTGTGGGGACATTTCCTAGAAGTCACCACACAGTGCTCCCACAGCTGAGTCCAGGTACAAATCCCAAGACCTTTTTCAGGAACAAAGGGACAACGTATCCAACCTTTACCACAGCCTGCGAAATGTGCCCATTGTGACGAGGACCGGGGCCATGTCAGGACAGGGCAGTTATTCGTACTGAAACCGCCATTTCTGTCTACTCGATAAGGAAGTTTTTGCCCTAACACCCAGCTGCTCACTCTATCCTTCCTTCTGCCAAAATGCACCTTGTATTTTAGGTCCATCAGTGGCTTGTTTAAAATAGGAGTCATCAAGACAGCATATGGAAAGCACAGAGCCACACCCTATTCTCAAGAATCTCCCTGTTCAGCAAAAGATGTTACTATCGAGTGACCGCCTTGTGAAGCCTTGCCTGGTTCACTGCAAGTGTTCAGTCTTCCCAGCTGTGATGTTTACGGTTAATGGCTATGGGATCAATAGGACTGGGGCAACTGGATGCCTGCTGTAGTGCTGCCCAGCTGTATAAACTAGAGCACGTCATCAAATCTATCTGTGTGATAGCCCTGTTTCCGGGCCTCAGACAGCTGCACTCACCTCTCATTTTATTATTATAAGAAAGAACATTGTGTATCGAGATTCCTTTCTATTCTTGACATTTCACTCACAACCCTTGTAGACGACAGCAGGGCAAGAAGCGATTGTTCGGAGTCCGATGTCGAAATGTCACTAGCTGAGTTTCTCAGGCATCCCCAGTTAACCAGTAATTCCAAGAAGACATCTTGT
Organism: Arvicola amphibius; assembly: GCF_903992535.2. Classification (NCBI taxonomy): domain Eukaryota; kingdom Metazoa; phylum Chordata; class Mammalia; order Rodentia; family Cricetidae; genus Arvicola; species Arvicola amphibius. The sequence goes on from NC_052058.2 coordinate 76,745,692, forward strand.
CAAGTAGCAAAGATTCTAAATCTGCCAGAAGCTTCCTAGGACCAAGAACAAACAGTCTGGAAGATGCATAAGCTTTCTTTGTACGAATTTGCTCATCTTCCAAGTAGATGTAAAGCAGATAACACTGTGACCATGGAGTTCAGATACGCAAATAGCTTCTTCATAAAAGGGCAGATCTTTTATGAAATAGAAAATCTGGGAAGGGGGTAGTTTTGGTTTCTTGTCTCATCCGCCACTAATTGGCAATTAGTTAAGTGTGAGTAAGATTTGATTGAATGGTTTACAGTTGATTCACTGGTTTCCTCATGGGAGATTAAAAGAGAAGTCCATGTTTCCAGTAAAAAAAAAAAAAATGCTCTGGTGTGTTAGATGAGGAAGGGAGGAAGGAGGGAGAACAAACAAAAAGGGGAAAAGAAATAGAACATGAACTTTCTATTTGTATCAAACTTGGCCATGTTGTGTCCTTCGGCACAGACCTGGACACCCGTGTTTAGGTTAATGAAGAAATTTGTTCTCGCATCTCAGCTGGAACTTGCAGGACAGGAAACTCACTCAGTGAAGGATGCAATGGTCTCAAATTAGCAGACACAGCCACGCCGATCCTCCCTTTTTTTTTTTTTTTTTTTTTTTTTTTTTTTTTTTTTTTTTTTTTTTTTTTTTTTTACCATAAACAGCTAAATGAGAACCGAGATGAATTATATGTGTGGTAAGTGGTAGCCTGCTCCAGGAGATGTGACAGGATGATTGAAAATCATTTTATCGAGGCTCTAAAAATATTAGCTACAAATTAAAAAAAAATAGCACCAAAGAATTCTAAGATTGCTCAGATTCCTGAGGACACCAACACTGCGTTAAGATTTTGCTAATTAAAAGAGCACATCCTACTCTGTGGTCTCACATTCCATTCCGCATTTGTTACACGGTCTGTCAAAACCAAGTCCCCAAACGCCAAAGAGCAAATGCACCTTGGAGCAAACAGCCTCAAAGGGCTGCAGGTATAAGCCAGAAGGATTTTCAGGACTTTCTATGTCAGTCAGCAAAGAGGAAAATATTGTGAATTCTGTTGGTTATGATACTTGGCTGAATGATAAAAGCAAATCTGATTCAGAGTCTCAAATGAAAAATAAAAACACACAGCAAAGGGGAAAAGCCAGGACGAAATCAGTGTGGCCTTCAGTCCTGATTGGATCCACGTAGCTTAGCTGCCTTGTCAGTCTCTGCTCCCCCAACATTCTTCCCCTGCACCAGCCTTGTTTGCTGGGTCCTTTCCTGCGGGGAAGCTCCAGACCACACTATCTGAAGAAAAGGGAACCTCTCTCTCTCAACTGTTTTCCCGAAGTAGAATAGATGAGGTTTCCCAGACTCTCTCTCAGCACCTCCTCCACTCTTCCACTAAAGGGCTGGGGGCGGGGGATGTAGTTTCTGGGCCCACCTTCAACACAGTTACTGCGAACCAAGAGTGGAGGCTTCATTGACCAACCACGAGAAGACTTATTTAGACCTGGGGTGGAAGTCAATTCCACCCTCCTTACCATCAGAATACTTAAGATTCTTGAAGTGCCATAAAGTCCAGTAACTCTTAACGCTGGTAGAAGGAGGGGAGGTGAAGGGGAGATCAAGGACGAATTCCAAGGAGGCAAACAGCAGGCGTCCACTACTGTTTGAGATTGTGTAGAAAACAAGAGTCAAGGTTCTAACTAATGCGAACTGTGTGGAAAGCCTACAAATAATCCTTAGGCTCAAAGATGTGAAAGCTACAAAACTTCTGGAATACTCTATGGCAGGGCGCAAGGACTTTCCAGGATTCCCCTGTTGGTGTTCCTACATGTGGATAGGATTCTTCTCTTCTGTGACTTTCTTTCCTCTGTTTTAAATCTACACTGCAAAACAAGCCTTCCAGCAGCTCCTAAGCAGGCATGGGTGCCTCCCCTAGAAACGACCAATCCTGTTCTCTGGGTCCCAGTTCCAGAGTTCTAGGAAAGGGACTCTGAGTTTGGCTCTTGTGGTTCTCCCTGGGTAGGAGTTGGAGTTACATTTTAAAGAATTATTCCCGAGGGCCTACTTCTGTAACTTTATGGACAGTGAGATCATTCGCCAGTTCCCAGAAGGGGGGTAGCAGAACAGGCCATGCGGTGAGAGGCCCGAGTTTACACACGGATGTGTTTTGCATGATACTGGGCTCGTGAGACATTTAGAGTATAAACTTTGTTCTCAATGTAAATAAGATCAAAAGAAAACAAAGCAGAAAGAGGAAGAGGAGGAGGAGCAATATCAAGCCACAGACTTGGAATAAAGAAGCAGGAGAAAGCTCCTATTTTCCCCCAGTTCTTGACATTTCTGGCATCTTCTGTATTCCAGTAACACTTTGTACCTGTGCCTGTGAGAACAGCACATCACAGTACCACAGCTGTTTCCATGAGCATTCCCTGAAATGACAGCATTCTCTTCAAACTGGAAGGGGTTTTGTTATTCACGCACCCGGCAGCTACACTAGTTCTTACCTTGGCGTTAAGGCTTAATCAGATTATCATATTTATTCAATGAGTGTATTAATAAATAAACAAGTCTCAAATTATCTTATTCCTTCATCCACAGAACATTTCAATAAAGGCTTTATTTGAAGACTATCTTAACAGTTACAGAAAACATCAAATGTCAAAAATTTTTGTTTCCTTAAGTTTTGTGTTTAAATAAAAATACATTCAAAATATAGCCAAATGGGCAGTGGCTGGAGATGGGAAAAAGATCCCTTAAAAAGTGTTTTCTCATCGGGACAGTGGTGTTGCACACCCTTAATACCAGCATTCTGGATCTCTGAGTTTGAGGCCAGCCTGGTCCATAGAGCAAGTTCCAGGACAGCCAGGGCTACACAGAGAAACCTTGTCTCAAAAAAAAAGTGTTTTTTAAAAGTATATAATTGACTACTGTCAATTTGTAGCTTTCTCTTCTATGTAAACAAAAAGAATGTCAGCATTGTGTATTTGTTATGTAGTAACATTCACTTGTTAATAATTATTAACTTCTGTTTAGAAAATGCTTTCCAACTTTTCCTTTCACATCATAGTACACCTGAAAAAAAAAAAAACTGGATTATTCAGTCTAGATCACTGTGGTTTTTCCACGAGGCCATCTTGGGTGTGAGGTGAGTAGATAAAACTGTGGCTCTGCTAAGTCTAGGCAATGACAGAAATCTTGGCACATTTTCTTATGAACTGAACACGATAGATACCGTGGAGAGTAGATACCGTGTGCTTCTCTTTTCCATCCTGGAGGCCTCAACTCCTTATGGACTGAGTGAGCATTAAAGAGGAGCTGTTTTGTGAAAGTCTTCTTTTAGGTAAGTCCCTTTCAGCTCTTCTGGCTATGAGATACACACACACACACACACACACACACACACACACACACACACAAAGGATCATCTTTTCAAGCAAAATGCAGGGGATGATGATTTTAAATAATGCCAAGTTACTACAGTCTCCAAAGCATCAGCTATGAGAAACTGGAATTTCTAGATATCTTTTTAATGTGTTTTCTTTGGTTCGAACTCTATGTCTTCTATTTTCAGAAATGGCCAGATCTACAGTTCTAGGGATGCTGAAGTCCATTTCCCGGTGGGAAGGGGAACCCTAGAAGACCCTCCAGTGGCCCTTCAAAACCTGAGATTCTCGTGCCCTTCTGCTTAAAACTTTCCTGCTGTGCATTCACCAGCACCACACACTCAACTCCTTTCGGGCCCCTCTCCGCATATGCATACGCGTTTGCATCTGAGTTTGCATACACAGTCCCTCTTCTGGCACCGGTTGGCTGGCCACACTGAGGCTGGGTCGGTTTCCTTCCCCGTCCATCCATGCCTTGCACAGTTTCTTGTGGTTTCTAGCATCTCCACATATCGTCACCCACTGCAGAATCCTAGAGGCACCCTGATTCCTCTTTGACCACAGCTAGCCCCTCCTAACCTCCTTTGTACACTAGCCACAAAGTCATATTTCTTTAGCACACAAGCTTCCGTCTCGCTAATGTCCTTTTCAACTCCTTGCCAAAATGATCTTAAAACTATGAATATGAGCTTCTCCTTTTCTTGTTTAAAAATCTCCAGTGTGGTTCCCCATCTCCCATAGGGAAAAACAAAAACTCATCAGCACAGCACACAGGACTCCTCTATAGTTGCCGAAATGTAGCTGCCTTGCTTTGTGTCCTTGTGCTACCCCTCAGGTTTATATAACTTTAGTGTCTCAAGTCTCCTCTGTCCTCTCAGGCTTCTCTGCTTGCACACCCTGTTCTCTCTACCTGGAACAAATGTTCACAATCCCATCTCTCATGCTGAGAGGAAAATGATTAGCATCAAGAGCTTCCTCGCGATACATCTTTAACAGAACTTTCCCCACGCCTCTGGCCTGTCTGGAGTACACTTCTGTCGCAGAGGCTGCAGAAGTCTGGTCCATATTCCTAGCTCTTAGTGCTCCAGGCCACTCAAGCTTGCTGTTGGCAAGCCAAGTTTGTCTGCCAAGGATGCTCGGTGTTTATCATGGAACAAACTTCAACTGATAGGAATGACGTCCCCAAGAGCAACCTCAATCCATGATTGGTGGAACCTGAGGTATAAATAGTTTCCACTATTTATACCTCAGTAACGACTCTCCCAGGTCCCACCAGTGGGATTAAATTCCCAGTGTGCAGTGGGAGCTGCCTTGACACACCTCCCCTTGTTGTCCAGGTTCCATTTCCCTCCCCTTTGATCCCTCCCCGACTACAATTCCCTTTACATTTTGTTTATTTACATTTGAACTTCTGTTTTAAGATCTTTCCTGAAGCAATCTCAATTCAGGCATCCTTTCTTGCTATGTTTCCCTGGCACTGAATACATATCCCACTGTATAAATAATTTTAAAATGCAATAGTCTGTTTCCCAATGCCATTAAAGAATTGAAATCAGGAAGTGTATATAATTCTTTCTTTTCCCACAGGTAAAAGAACTGCTTGATGATGTTACGACGTCTACAAATGCTTACAGAATCAAAGAGCTGTTTCTTTTTCACTTTTTTTTGCAAAAGGATTCTGATATGGATGCAATTTTCAAAGCATGAATAAAAGAAGAGGAGGGAAAATATAAAAAATAAAATAAAATTGGGTTATGATCATTAATCAAGCATAAAAGTGAAGTCTGAGAAATAATTTTTTTAAAGATTTATTTTATTTAATGTAAATATTTATTTTATTTAATGTAAATAAAATAAATGTATGTATGTGTACTATGTGTGTCTGGTGCCCTAAAAGGCCAGAAGAAGACATCAGATCCCCTAGACTAGAGTTACAAATGATCATGAACCACCATATGGGTGCTAGGAATCAAACTGGTTCCTCTAGGAGAGCACCAAGTATTGTTTTAACTACTGAACTATCTCTCCAGAAGTTAAAACATAATTATCCCATTGTTACTTGAATTATATTTAAATACGCATACTATATTAAATCCTGTTCAAAGAAGTCTTCTGACTACCTTATGCAGGCGCAGTTAGCTCAAGGATCGAGGGCAAAAGATCTCTGTACCTCTATATTCAGTATCCTAAAGAGACTGGAGAGGATAGCAACACTGTTGCACTGGGTTACTGAGATGCTCAGCAAAATAATCCACGGAAAGCACTTTAGACAATGCCTGCTGTATTGTTCTCTACTCATGCTATTTCTGTTATGACAAAATTCATGATAATGTTGATGCCTTATGAACATTAAAACTCCAGGATTAAAAAAAAATAACTGCAAGTTTTTTTTAAAGGTTATTGGTCAGTTCTCCAACTTTTGTTAAAATAACAAAAAAAGGCCACTTATGTAACAATCCACATATATTTGCCTTTAAAACTGAACAGGACTGGACATGTAGCTCAGTGGTGGAGAGTTTGTATAACAGGCAAGAGTCCCATGTTTCATCCTCAGCACCACAAATAATAAATATAAATATAATATAAAATACATTATTATTTTTTAAAAGATCTATTTATCATTATTTTATGTGCATAAGTGTTTTGCTTGCATGCATGTATGTGCACTGTGTGCATGCCTGGCACTTGCTGAGTCCAGGAGTAAGGCTCTAGAGCCCCCGGAAATGGAGTTGTGTATGACTGTGAGCTGAACCTGGTCCTTGGCAAGAGCAGCAAGCACTGCTAACCACCAAGACATCTTTCCAAGCCCAAGCCAATTCATGACTGGTTCCCAGGTAAGACAAGACACCAGTGACTATACCTGACCAAGACCAGGAGTTTCGGCACCAAGCAGATACAGAATCAGGCCCAGGCTCCTCATCTGACATTTATAAGCCTCCCGCTCTCATCTCTCAGAGGGAAATGCTTTCAGCACTCAGAGATTAAAAAAAAAAAGTAGTATACTTAAGAACTCTAGCCCAGTGCTTGTCATGATGTAAACACTTAATAAATGTCAAATTTAGACCTTGTTACTAATAAGTCAGAGAACCATTATAGAAGTCATTATGTTTACTAGGAATAGATTAAAAAACTAGAAGTTAATTTGTCAAATTAATACGGTGATCTATGCCCTACAACCAAGCTGGACTGAATCCTGCATCTGGCTACCTGATGGCAAGGGACTGGAAGGAGGCCAGAAGCAAGGGTAATTAGGAAGCAGTCCAACTTAGAAAAGCCAGTCCAAGGTAAACAAGCAAGCAGAGTGGAGGCACAAGCCCAGGGTCCCATGCCAAGTGTACACTAAGCATTGTTTCAACAGCAGAGGACTTCAGTGTGGCTTTCATCATAACTGGATATGTAGTACTGAAGGTCACATCTCAGATGTTACAGGAAGCCCTGAGGAGTTGACACTATGGATTTATTCTGATCAGCAAGAGCCATCTAACTGATGGTGTGAGAATTATAAAAGCCTTAGTGAAGAAGAAAAACATACAAAGTTACCATAACATTCTCAATAGCAAAAGACGGTCAATATGGACACCATAAACCATGTCTTTTAGAGGACAACATACTTCACAATTCTGAAATGAAGACAGATACAATTCTATAGTAGGGAACTAAAGGTGGGAAAGCAGTTTGAAGAAGATAAAGATTCCTGTTTACTCATCTAACAAGGATTTATTGAGAGTCCTTAAGACAGAGTGGAGAAGCCTGGACTGCACCAAGATTGGAAGTCGGGCAGACAAGGATCTTCCTGCCACTTAAAAGCTACATGAACTCAGCAAATAGTTTCCTCTCTCTATCTTGCTTGAGTCACTTATACTAGTGGGGATAATTACAAACTTTAACTGATGACTGTGGTGATATACATGCACACAATACACAGTACCTACCTATCAAGATAGTTAAACAGATAGAAACAACACTCTGCAGAGCACAACAGAGAGGAGGAAATGAAATATCAAGGATACAGTATACTTCTCCAGGAAACATTAAATTTGACAATGAAAATCAAACCTTTATGAAAGAGATAACACCTGAAACTGGCCTTGAATTGGGATTACAAATTCAAGGACATGAAACAGCAAGAGGAACCCAAGATCAGGGCTCTACATTCTATGTGTCATAAGAGCCACGTTTTGGGCCAATGGGATGGCTCATTAGATAAAGGTACCTGCTGTTAAGCCTATGACCTGAGTTCAAACTCCAGAGCCCATATGGTAGAAGGCAAAAAGTGATTTTCACAAACTGTCTTGTGGCTTCCACATGCATAGTGTAGCACAACTGTGGACACAAGAATGCACACACAAACACACATGCATGCATGCACACACGACACACACAAAGAATACACAAATGTTTAAGAGGATGTACATTTTATGCTATACTGTTCACAATAGCAAGTACATAGAACCAACCTAGATATTCATCAACAAATGAATGGATAAAGAAAATGGATATGATAGAATCTTATGCAATAAATAAATAATGAAATCATGATATTTTTCAGTAAAATGGATGCCATTTAAAATAATTATGCTGTTTTCTAAATTCATTCATTTGCCTGCAAATTTCAAGACATCATTATTTTTTTCTGCTATGTAGCACTCCATTGTGTAAATGTACCTTATCCACTCTTCGGTTAGGGGACATTTAGGTTGTTTCCAGGTTCTGGCTATGACAAACAATGCTTCTATGAACATAGTCTTTGTGGTATGCTTGAACATATTGAGTGAGGTAATCCAGACCCAGAAAGACAATTATCATATGGACTCACTCATAAGTGGTTTTTAAACAAAAACAACAACAAAAAAAAAAAAACACTCTACAAATCACAATCCCAGAGAGCCTAGACAACGAGGACCCTAAGAGAGACTTACATGGATCTAACCTACATGGGAAGTAGAAAAAGACAAGATCTCCTGAGTAATTGGGAGCATGGGAACCTTGGGGGAGGCTTGAAAGCGAAAGGGGAGAGGAAAAGGGGAGCAGAAAAAAATGTAGTGCTCAATAAAATCAATAAAAAAATTCCCTACCACTAGACAATAAAAAATAATTTTCAAAAAATTGTGCTAACCAAAATAAGCCAAATTTAGAAAGCCAAACTATGTTTTCTCTTGTGCAGAACCTAAATTTTTTAATTACATATGTGCATATGTGTTAGTAGATCAGGAGACTAACAAGTGGATTGGGAGAGGGGAGCGAGAGCTCCTAAATCAGGAGGGGTTTTAGAGGGCAAGGGGACAACTGTAGTAAGAAAGAATTTGAGACTAATGGGGGAAACAGAAGGAACAAGGTGCGTGGGGACAGGAAATGGTGAAGGGCATCAGTGAAGGGGGACAAATGAGAACAAAGCATAATAACACATGTATGAAGATGCCATGGTGAAGCTCAGTGCCTTGTACATTAAGCTAGTAAATCAATTGTAAAAACCTCTTCATCTTATAGGCCTTAATTTCCACGTGCACCATTTATTTTCTAAATCCCCCTGGCCTTTCAATTTGATGTATGCACTATTTTCCCCATCTTATTTTTGATAATAAAATATATTAGCTTTATATATTTTTTTATATTTCACTATGACTATCTAGAGTCACCCTACCATGCAATAGTATCCAGAACTTAGTACCCACTGGGTAACGACTGGCATTGATGGGACCCAGTGTGATATTTCAGTACATGCATCCACTCTGTCCTGATGAAATCACGGCACATAGCATTCCCTCTAACTCCTTATGTTTGGAGCCTTTGGGATCCTCCCTTTTAGTTCTTCATAAAATATGGAATAGTCTATTATAAGCTACACTCAACCCCTGCTTTGATGCTTACTATCCAGCCCCCTTTATTCATCTCCCACCTCCCCAGCCTCTACTGATTAGTATTCCTACCACATTCAAGCTGATGTGTGTAACTTTCTCTTGTGCGATCAAGCACATAGTCCTGTTTTTCTGTGTTTGGTGTCCAATTTTAACACAGATAAGGAAACTGTGATGTCCCAATGCATCAACCAAAAGTTTCAGAGCCCAGACAGAAAATAGAACTGTTGACTACTTGACCAATGTTCCTTCGACACTGCGCCGCTCTCTCCCTGGGCACTTGGGAGCCACTAAAGTATTTTTGTTGCACAGGACTTTGGATGACCTGCTTGGATTGCTTTTAGGGCAGAGGACTGAAGTAAACAGAATGAACATTTCAAAGTGGGCAGTGGCTCATAAGGATGCCCTGGAGAGAAGGGACACGAAGGCTGATTCTAGACTGTTAAGAAAATAACTTGCAACCTGGAATGAAGACAATAAAACACACTTAAAAGGTTTCAAGATGCCTTATGCATATATGTTGGATACGAACTTAATATTTTGTAATCAATAACCTTATGGGTTCTTCACTGCCCACAAGATGGATCTAGGCTTTAGTGCTAAGTACCTGGTACAAATAAATCATCAGTGTGGCTATGTTATGAGAAAATTAATGCTCAGAATGAAACGTGTGTAAAACCAACGTGCTGCACAAGCTATCCCAGAAACTATGCCAGATGCCCAGCTCCTGCATCAAGTTGTAAGAGACAAGCCCAGCAAGCTAAAGAAGCACCCGGCAAAGCAACTGGCACTCTGGTCTGATAGGTGCCTCAGTCAAAGTGAAAGTGGGAGAAACTGGAACTTTAACAGGTTGAGACTGAGTTTAGCCAACATGAATATTTTCCCCAAAATTCAGTATCACGGTAAATACTGAGCTTAAAGCTCTACGAGCGATAGCTAAAGTGCTATGTTGAGTATGGTGCTGCAGTTACCACACTGGGAAATAAGTTAGCCTGGAGCTTGTTTTCTCTAATAACTTTGTGAGTTTATAATTTATTGTGATAGCTTGTAGTACTGGGAGTTGAATCCAAGAATCCACTTATGTTAAGCAAATGATTAAACTCTGAACTGTATCCCAAATCAAATTCATGATTTTGTATTCACATGCATATATAATGATTTTTATGAGCTTTTATAAAACTCAGAGGGGATATAATAATGGCACTTATGAAATGAGAAATGTATTTATTCTAGATTATTCATTCCTGTTAGGCTTTATTGTGCTTTTCTTCCTTCTCACTCAATCAATATGAAGTTATCTCTAATTTAGAAGTAGGATGAATGATGATCGTCATTAGCAAACCATCACTTTTTATTATTTGTGTTTTAGTTATACTGGGGAGAAGATGTAGCCCTTTTTTCTTGTATAAATTGTCCTTTCTAAATAATTTATGAAGTTAATTTACTAAATGTGGAAAAACGCATTACCAAATGGATAATGACACGGATAAGACTTCCATGACCCACAGACAGATGGGAGGATAGGGATCAGGCTGTCTTTGAGGTCTTTGAACACCGAGTAACCTATGAAGTGAAGAGATTGAAAATACTGAGGTGATTCTGACATAAATAAATCTGGAATAGTTAGAATTGCACATTTAGTGGCCATTGTAGAATTATGTGTGGCACTCCTAGCTCCTCAAATATCCCATCTTACCAACCAGCCTGGAAGTTGCTGAAATTGATGGGGTATAGAGTATGAACACATTGACAAACAGTTCGGCACCAAGAGTGCTCAGTTCCTTCACTGTTGCTTGTTGTTTGGTGTTTGTTTGTTTGTTTGTTTGTTTGTTTGTTTTGGTTTTTCGAGACAGGGTTTCCCTGTAGTTTCTAGAGCCTGTCCTGGAACTAGCTCTTGTAGACCAGGCTGGCCTCAAACTCAGAGATTCGCCTGCCTCTGCCTCCCGAGTGCTGGGATTAAAGGCGTGCGCCACCACCGCCCGGCTTGTTTGTTTTTGAGACAGGGTTTTTCTATGTACCCTGGCTCTCCGGGAACTCACTGTACACCAGACTGGCCTCAAACTCACAGAGATCTGTCTGCTGCTGCCTCCTAAGTACTGGGATTAGCCTCACTTTTTCTTTACAGCCAAGGCGGTGTCTTTTAATGTGCATTTTTATTATTGTCCATTGTTAGTTATCTTCAGCTCTGGATCAGTTTTTACAGAGCATGCTATAGCTCAAATTTTCTAATAGTTTTAAAGAAATTTTTAAGATTTTAAACCAAGTTATTGGTTTAAAAGACAAGTACGTGTCTCATAAAATATATTATTTCATCAATATGTATTTGTAAAACATGTTATAATGCATTGGTCTAGTCAACAGTCCAATTTAATAGAGAGAATATGCCAGAAATTAGAGAAGGGTAGAGGAAATAAAAGCCGTCAGCCTGTTGAGCAGATCAGTTCCCGGAGACCAGTCAAGAAAGAACTCGGAGGAAGTGTGATTAGTGAGGAACAAACCCCACAACAATCCATCAAAGCATCTGCTTAAAAACCTGTACATCCCAATGGACAATGGCGAAACATGACAGCTAAGCACAACTTAGTGATCACAAAACAAACCAGAGTTGGGCAAAAAGATGCTGACATAAAGCTCACAAATATTATTCATATGAGGAGAATATCTGAAAATGTAAGTTATGTATAAGTAAATGGTCCTATAAGGAATTTTTATTTTTTATTGCAGAATACTACTCCAAAATGAAAAATAATATCTTGCAGACTAGGAATAAGACAACAAAGTATGATTTTAAAAAACTTTAAGGGAAGAAAAAAGGAAAGGCAAAAAGAAACATATATGTGCGCTAAGTATACTATAAAGGAATAAATGAAAGTTCTAGATTTCAACAAAGAACTTAAGATTCAATTGGCAATAAAATTAAAAATTAAAATTAGATCAGATATTAAGATCTGAGTGTGTAAAGATTTCAGATTGAGTCCTTACCCAGTTCTACAAATATGGTCTTAAAAGGAATAATATCTTTTATTTCTGTAATGTCCTCCTAACCTAGTCCTCTGGCTCTCAATAAGTAGATTCCCAAGAGTGTGTGTCTCTGTGTGTGTCTGTGTATGTACACACATGTACTACATAAGTACACACATGCCCATTTGTGTATATTTGAAGATGAGTTGGCTTCTATTCTAAATATAGAATAGCTAAATCATTTTAATAGTGGCACGCCATGTTAAAATAGTATTTGAGGTGGACTTATCTAGCTGAACTAGACAGATACTCTAAATCAGATCAGAGAAAACCTGAGGGTAGGAACTCCACTTAGAATTAGGAAAATTAACCCTCCTCTGTATTTTATTAAAGTTAAGTATCTCTTACAGATTTATTTTTTTAAAGGCAACATGGTAGTTAAGTCAGCACACTCAGAGATTCTCAGGAGCAATTAGTCCCCCATGACTGGGTGAACTTATATCATACTAGACAAACATGCTAACTACACAGTTTGAAATCACTGTCAACAGCAGACAGGGTCACTGACAGGTCTCCCAAATGTATGAAGCATACATAGACACTTTAGAAGAAAATCCAAAAGATATTCAAGTTTTCTGTGCAAAGTGTCCTCTGAAGTCATTAATTCTTATTACTAACACATTATAAAATGCTACTTTTTAAAGGTTGGGGGGCAGGGAGGGAGACTGAGGCTTAACTTAAATGAACTTGAACCTAAGAGCAATTGCAAGTTTGGTTTCACTCCAGATGTTTGGACTGGAAAAAGGAATACTAAAGAAAAAGGGAATGATGAGCAAATGCAATTAATAGAGTTTCTGAGTGATTATTTCAGGTCTGGGTGGCCAGGAAACAAATGAGCATCTTCCACCAACAGATTGGCATGCCAATATGGGGCTAACTACATCCACGTAAAACCTTAGAAAGCTTGAAAAGAAACCCTAGACAAAAGAACAGAGTTAAGCACAGCTTCCTGGTAGCCTGCATTTCTTTTTCAGATGGTCTCTGCTGGTGGCAAGCAGGAGCACCCTTTAAGAAAAGGCTTGCTGACTCAGCATAAGAAATGGCAGCTTCCTGGTTCATGCTGCTAGCAAGAACTCTGGCTCTTTCAGGAGGCTGAGCACTTAAATGGGATCTGTGAGCAGAATGTTACAAATTGCTTAATGGTGACACAGACCAGCTGCAACCCTGAATCTAGGCCAGAAAGAATGGCTCTCAGAGACAGTGAACATGCCTCCATGATGTTGGACTGGGTGGAGCAAGCAGGCATGACTACAGAATTGGTCCTAGCCATACCTGCTTAGCATTAAAAAAAAGTGTTCCTGATCAGAAAATAATTACAGATATGCAATAAAGACAGATTCAGATTAAAAAATCCTCTGAATGGGTCACAGTGTTGGATAAATGTACATAGGCTTGAGAGAGAGGGGGGAAAGACTATAGATAGTTATAATACAAAAGATTACAGAAGTCATACTTTAAAGGAGTAAAGATAATAAAATAAATATTAAACTTGTAGAAAAAATAGCAGAGTAAGAAAAACAAGCCACATAAATATGGAACATACACAGAGAGTCTAGATTATGCATATTATTGTGTTTTCTTCTAATTTTTTGACTGTGAATGAGCTAAGAGCAGAAAGACATTTCATTGTACAGGCTGCTAAGCTAAATCAACATATAAAAATATATTTTAAAGGTATCTTGACTTCAAAATTTGGGCCTAAGGATATGTTGCTTTGGAAAAGAGGATGAAAAGCTATGGATTCCTTACAGACTAATATTGTTTGATCAAACAAGAGCCCCTGAAACAATGGCCCAGATGGTCCAACACACATGACAGCTTCAGGACTGCTGGCTGAGGTGGACCTATCACACAGGATACCCCATGACAGAGCTGATTAACAGCACCCCAATCAGCAGAAAGTAGTCTAGACAACAATATCCAAATTCCTTAAATGACTGTTTATAAATGTTTGTTTACACTTACAAAAGGATATGTTATAAATATGAATATTTTACATTGGGTATGAATCTTAGTCTATTGATAAAAAGTTAAGGTCAATTTTGTTATATGTATATTTCTATTTCTGCTCTTGGTTATGGTATTGTGTTTGTGCAGCTCATTTTAAAATGTAATGTATAATTAAGAAACACAGATTAATAGTTACTTATAATAGTAAAGCTTGTAGTCATGTTAGTTAGGTTTTCTAGATGTATAAAAATATATTTCAGATGGATAGATAATCTTCAAACCTTTCAAAGACTAACAGAATATGGCATTTGAAATGTTTTAAGAACTTAAGACTTTTCATGACAATGAGACACATCTGCTCCTGGCAGCACCAATCTACTTCAAGAGGACGATGGGCATCAAAGAGGCTCAGAGTTTTCTAGCCATTTGGGCAAGAAATTGCTCTTGCCTGGACTGCTTTATGTTATGCTGTATAAACTGGCCTTGCCGGACCCACAGAAAAGTGAGTGCTAAAAAGTTGCCTAAAGAAGGTGAGACAGTCCTTCAGGGTTCCTACTTTATGAAATAGTCTGCCAGACATTCTGCAGGACACAGAAGAAAGTGAAAGACAAATTGCCAATATAGATGGTACTGTCTTTGAAATTTCCTGCTTCATGGAAAAGTCAGGCAGATACTATGGGCCTGTAGGCTGAAGATGGGTGTCCCAATGTTACAGAAGAACTTTGGGTGACTGTCAAGGCAGCAAGATGCAGCACACAACGTCCAACTGCGCTCTGTGTGCTACCATACAATTTACAAGCTTTGGGCAAGGTTGAAACACACAAAGACACACAGACAGACAGAGACAGAGAGAAAGGGGCATGGGCCTCTAGTCACTGGTAAGAAGCCCTTTATTCCATAGCACCATGGAGGCTTATATACCCAACAGTCAAGTGGGCCAACAGGTGAAAACCTTATCCTCTGATTTTCAAGGCAAAGGCAACACGTGCTCATGAAGCAGAGCTGGTAAACAACTTTGACACAGGTTTCAGTAACTCACATCAGAAGGCAAGTAAAGATCTCTAGCAGGGAAGAGCAGTTGGAGGCCAGGACTCAAATGGTCCCAACAGCAAGATGTCTCTGTCAATTCTAGAGTTTTGGAAGTTGCTTACAATGTACTTCCTATTAACTTAGGTAATGTTATATCCTTCTGGAGTCATTGATGGAATTGAAAAATGACAATTTTATAATTATAAAAGATAGATTAGATATAAAATTTTAGAGTCACAAAGAATAAGATAAATGATAGAGAGAATTTTTCTTAATTTTCCAAAAGGAAATGGACTAAATATTGTAACTGTAATTCTTGATTGATAACTGTTTTATTATAGGTAATTTTACTATGTGAAATTGAAACCTTTCTTTTTATTTCAACAGAAAAGGGGAGATGATGTGGGACGTCCTCCTGTATTTGTTGCTTTTATTGGTTAATGAATAAAGAAGCTGCTTTGGCCTGTGATAGGGCAGAGTAGAGCTAGGCAGGAAACCTAAACTGAATGCTGGGAGAAAGAAGGCAGAGTTAGTGAGATGCCATGTAGCCACTGGAGGAGACAGACATGCCCCAGAACTTTACTGGTAAACCACGAGCCTAGTGGTAAAATATAAAATAATGGAAATGGATTAATTTAAGATATAAGAACTGGGTAGCAATACACTTAAGTGATTGGCCAAGCAGTGTTTAAATTACTACAGTTTTGTGTAAATATTTTGTGTCTGAGTAGCCAGAAAAGAACAAGCAGCCTCTGCCCACAAGGGAAGACATATTTTCAACCAAAGTGGGTCTTATTTTCTTTTTAAACCAAGATTTTATAAATGAATATCAAATACAGGCTTGGTGTTAGGATGAAAGTCGCCTGGGGTTTCCTACTGTGTAGTTTTGTTCTGTTACTAGGAAGGGTGCTGTGCACCCCCAGAGGCCCTAACCATCTCAAAGTAAGCTCCACAGGGTTTCACATAGAAACCAGATCTCACTTAGTCATGGCCCAAGCAGAAGAAGAAGCTACACTGTGCAAAAGGCCAAAAGGCCTATTTATTGCCTCTGAATCACCACAGTCTTGTTATGAAAGGAAGTCTTGCCACTCTGAACTGGAAGTAGGTGACTGGGTGGGGCTGAGAAAGGACTGCCTAGCATGTTTAGGGACTGAGAGGGGTTGTCATCTTGTGTCACTTGAATGCGTCCCAGTCCCCAGAATGATTTAAAACTGACCCAGAGTCTTTCAGAAATAAAGTTCTACCTTGGCAATAGGTAGAGCTAGCTGGACCAGCAAGGATGACAGACAAGGACACAGTCATCTTCAGGGTGAGATCTGAGAGATGCCACAAAGAACCAACTCTTTTCTGTCTGCACCACAAACAGCTCCAGAAAATTGAGACATTGTCATCTTCTCAGTTTATCCTCAAGAAGCAAACTTTTACTTAAATAGAAAAGCTTGAGAGACAGCAAGTAACCAAAACATGTATGGATGCATTAATTCCCTTGGCAGGTATTTTTTTCATTACCAACCATTTTAGGTTTTAAAAAGTAGAACAAAAGCCAATCCATCATTGAGTTTGCGCGGTAGTTGGATGAGAAACAAGAAAATGGAGAAAAACAACTAAGGATGATTGTGATTGAGACAAAGGGCCAGTACAATATTTTTATTAGATGTTCAAGATAGGTCACTCAGCAAAGATCTTGGAGGGCTTGAAGGTGGTGAAGAAGTGCGAGGTTAACACATCTGGATGGAAGAATGAACAGCAAGGGGGCAAGACAAGACTTGGGCTGATCTTGTCATAGCAAATTTGCTGCTGGTGGTAAATTGGGAACAGAGAAACAGAGGGATGATGCAGTTCACAAATGGGCCGGGGACGTGGGATGCCAGAAAAAAAGACAAGGAAACTGGAAAACCAAACTAAGTAATGTAAGCTCTCTCAGCAAAGAAAGTCACACAAGGACCTTGAATAAGATGTCCTGCCATTTTTTCATTAGGGCAGCTGAGGAAAATACACAGGAGAGACAACCAGGCCGTCTGAAAGCAATATGTAAGCCACCACTGACCTTGACAGGCTTCTTTTTGGGTTGTACAGAGGAGCATTAGGTTGAAATGGGTCAAGGAAGGACTGAAGGTCATAAGCCAGCTACTGCAATAATCAATTTGGTAACTGAGAAAAAAAAAAGACATGAAAGTCAACCGAGAAAATTTTAGGAAGCGATAGGAGAATTCAGATTAGAGGCAGCTGAGTGCCTGGAAGATGAGATAAAGGAAGCATAATTGTGAAAGGGGATGTTATTGCTCCTCCCTCTCTACAGCTGGACTCCAGGAGCTCGGCCAGTGCTTAGCTGTGGATCTCTGCATCTGCTTCCATCAGTTACTGGATGGAGGTTATATGATGACAATTAAGGTAGTTATCTATCTGACTACAGGGGAAGGCCAGTTAAGGAACCCTCTCTGCTTTTGCTTAGGGTCATAGCTAGGGTCATTTTTGTGAATTCCTGGGAAATTCCCTAGTGCCAGGTTTCTCACTAACTCCATAATGGCTCCCTCTATCAAGATTATCTCTTTCCTTGATCTGCCTCTCTGACCTTCCCCCAAGTCAATCTTTCAGATCCCTCATGTTCTCCTCTCCACTCCCCTTCTCCCTTTCCCACTCTCCTTCCATCTCCCCCTCCAAGCTCCCAATTTTCTCAGAACAGCTTGTCTATTACCTCTTTCCAGGGGATCCATGTATGTCTCTCTTAGGGTCCTCCTTGTTTCCTGGCTCCTCTGGGGTTGTGGACTGTGGGTTGGTTATTCTTTGCTTTTTTTTTAATATCCACTTAAGAATGAGTACATACTGTGTTTGTCTATATGGGTCTGGGTTACCTCACTCAGGATGTTTTTTTTCTAGTTCCATCCATTTGCTTGCAAGTTTCAAGATGTCATTGTTTTCGTGTGTGTGTGTGTGTGTGTGTGTGTGTGTGTGTCTACTGCTAAGTAGTATTCCATTGTGTAAATGTATCACATTTTCTTTATCCATTCTTCAGTTGAGGGGCTTCTAGGTTGTTTTCAGGTTCTGGCTATTAGGAATAATGCTGTTATGAACACAGTTCAGTAAATGTCCTTGTGGTATGAGTGTGCATCCTTTGGGGTTACGTCCAAGAGTGGTATTGATGAATTATGAGATAGATTGATTCCAAATTTTCTGATAAATCACCATACTGATTTCCAAAGTGGCCGTACAAGGCCTTGGTTCTATATTAAGTATGTGACAGACTTTGTTGACTCCCCATGGGAGGCTTCACCCTCTCTGAGGAGTGGTTGGGAGTGGAGTGGGGGAAGGTGGGGGGAACCGGAGGAGGGAAGGGATAGGGAACTGGGATTGGTATCTAAAATAAAAAAAGATTGTTTTAAAAAATAAAACAAAGGAGGCTAAAAATCAAAGAGAGAGATGCATACATGTGAGGGATTCTGCAAGATAAGGATATTAAGGCACGGCTGTGGACATGAGATGATGATCCGGGGAGGGGAGGGTCACCTTGTCATAGATGACACTCTAAGCTCCTGGAGGAACTGAGAGGAGACAGGGCCCATCATTCATGCAGAGAAGAGAAGACCAACATTGAAAAAAAAAAGTGCATGTCCTTAGTGCTCTCAGACCTCAGGTTCAATCTTCAGCACCAAAAATAAAATAAAATAAGATAAGATGGAAAACATATAAAAGTAGTACATATATAGCCTTGAAGTTTGATATTGGGAAATAAGATAATATAAAATGTGCTGATAAAGGCCAAGGCTGAGCCCAGGTCTGTCGGCCAGCATGAGATGACCACTGGCAAGCACCTCAGGCCGTTTTTAGTTGTTGAGCAGCCTTCTGTGGAGCCTGAGGAATCCTCACTTCCCTGCTGCTTTTCCAGACTAATGAGAGGCACCCTGCCTAGCTTTCCTTCTCATCTAACAGAGCCACTACCCTGATTTGCTTTTTTAAGGACAGAAAGAAAACAGCTTTCCTTTATTCTATAAAAGCGGTGAGCAAATTCTCCCTCCTGGTGTGGGGAGAGGATTTGCCTCACTTGGTTCTTTCTCTTAGCTGCTTCATGACTAAAATGTGAACTACTTGCCAGTTCTGAGCTTATAGCATTGTATGGAGGAGTGTGGCTCGCATCAGTCACACCAGTTGTCCCAGACAACGCACAGTTATCTAACTAAGGTACCAGTTGATGCAGAGGCACACACATCCCAGGCCAGTTCCCGCCCCTCTCTAGCTCCCTACTGGATCCCAATTCTCTACCATTAAAAGATCTTCCCAGTCTTTGCTGACAAAGCTTTCCCACCCATTCCCCCCTTCCCCGTGTGCCCCACCACCATGCTTTCCCTTTTTCCTTCTATTTATCACCTATATGGTTTACAATATCTAACTAAAAAGAAATATTAGGCCCTAGGTCATTTACCACATATTTGATGCATGTACATCTTTTCCCCACAAAATGGTTTCTGTGACAGGCACTAAAAAACTGTAAATTTAGCTGCTGAAAATTTTATCTAAGTATGGCTTTCCTTCAGCCAAGCAGTTTCAGGAACAGATTTATTATTCTGAGTTACAGCCAGCCCTCGCCCTCAGGATTCCAGCTTACCCTCGGTTCCCTTCCATTTCTCATTTTGCTCAGTCAGTTCCACCCACTCCTCATCGTTCTCCCCAACAATCCTGTCAAAAAATCAATTTGCAGCTTCCTCTGTTGTTAAAGTGCTGCATCCAGCAGTTCTTTCCTTTTATGGAAGAGAGCCCGGGGTGGAAGTCAGCGCTCTTCGGCTGATCCCTAACATAGGCATGACTGGGTTTCTAATGCAGGTGCTGCACCATTTTAGATAATTACCAGAAACCACTACAATTCAGTCAAACCTCCTTAAAATGGAAATTTTCGTTATTATTCCAGAACACTCACTGAACAATACATCACTGTATTTTCTGAAAGCTCCTGCATAGCTCTAATAAGTATGACTGAAGCCATGCCCACTAAGTATTCAGGACTAGAAATAAACGAGAGAATTGCTCCTAAAAGCAGCAGCGCTGGGTCTGAGCAATAACTCACAAGAGAGGCTGAGCTTTTCTTATCCTGTGAACATGTGCTGCTAAAGCTAGGACCTCAAGCAATATTGGAACAGTGATACCAAAGGGGAGGTACGGCTGCAGGTCCCTGTGCAGCCATCACCCTGTCCTGAAGTCTCACCCGCTGCCCTTCAGGAGCTATTGTGTGTGTGTGTGTGTTTCAGTTAAATATATTTATTTAATTATTTGAGAATTTCATACAATTCACCCACCACTCTTTCCCTAAATTCCCCCCACCCCCAGATCCACCCTGTCTTGGATTGTTTTATGTCAGCATGACATATGCTAAAGTCATCTGAAACGGAGTCTTGATTAAGAGAATGTCCTCATGAAATCAGGCTGTAGGCAAGCCTGTAGGGAATTTTCTTAATTAGCAATTGATGAGGGAGGGCCCAGTCCATTGTGGGTGGTATCATCCCCGGAGAGGTGATCTTGGGTTCTGTAAGAAAGCAGTCTCAGCAAGCCACTTTGAACAAGCCAATAAGTAGCACCCCTCAATGGCTTCTGCATCAGCTCTTGCCTCCAGGTCCCTGCCCTGCTGGAGTTCCTGCCCTGACCTCCTTTGATGATAAGCTGTGATATAGAAGTCTAAGCAAAATAAACCCTTTCCTCCCCAAGTTTCTTTGGCCATGGCGTTTCAGCACAGCAATAGTAACCCTAACTAAGATACACCCCCACCTTACTCCCCACCCAACTTCCTGTCCTGTTACATCCATTCCAATCTATGCTACCCTTACACTCCTGGGTGTGGGGCTGTCCATCAGAGCAGGACTGACATACCTGCAGCAACACCCTTAAAGAAAACTGACTCTCCGTCTCCTGGAAACCACCACCTGCCCACAGCTCCTTAGTAACTAGTGGCGGCTCATGAACACCATCCTCCTTCATGTTGATAGGCTTGATCTTGTTCAGCTCTTGTACAGGCAACAACAGCTGTGAGTTCATGACTCTAGCAGTCCTGAGTATCCAGAAGGCATTGCTTTCTACTGGTCCTCCCTACCCTCTAGATCTCACAATCTTTTCACCTCTCTTCTGTAACAGTCCTAGAACCTTGGGAAGGGGGTGAGCTACAGATGGCCCGTTTGTGGCTGAATAGTCCACTGACACTTATTCTTGGCACGCTGACATGTGGTGAGTTTCTTAATTAATCACTGTCCACAGAATCAATACACCTTTCTGGTCAGATCTCAGTGTTGCACTAACCTACAAGTATAGAGATTTGAGTATATATTTTGTTTTGTTTTGTTTTGTTTTGTATTACAAGACAGGGTTTCTCTGTGTAACATTCCTGGTTGTCCTGGAACATTCCTAACCTCATTCTAACTGGACCAGCTCCTCAGTCTTATGACAGTGACCTTATAGCAATGGTTCTCAACTTTCCTAACGCTGCGACCATTTAACACAGTTCCTCATAAAATTATTTTCATTGCTACTTCATAACCATAATTTTGCTGTTATGAATTGTAATGTAAATATCTGATATGTGACCCTAATAAAAGGGTCACTCAACTCCCACAGGGGTTGCCACCCACAGATTGAAAACCACTGCCATAGACGGATGCTTTTATAGAATGGATGTCAGTCAGTGGAGGTTTTCTGATGCTTTATGATTTGGCAAAACAGGTGCATCCCATCAGAAGGTACCCCATTGTTGAGCTGCCCTTCACTGGAAATGTGACATTAATTGCTGTGTTGAGGTGTTTTCTTCCAGGTTCTCTGCTATAATGTCACTGTTTTTCCTTCATAATTCACACGAATTTAGTGAGGAACTACTTTAGCACTGTGTGAATACCTTATTACTGCTCAACTTTCACACACAAATGTTGGCATTTCCTGATGGTTCCTGCCTGATTAATGAGATCATGGTTGCTGTTCTAATTTCATTATTGTTGCTGCAATAAGATACCCTGACAGAAAGAAACTTAGGTGAGAAAGAGGATTTTTTTTTTCACAGTTTGATGTAATCATTCATTATGACGAACAAGTCACAGAGGCAGGAACTTGAGGCCAGTGGTAATCCCACGTCCACAGTCAAGAACAGAGAGAAACAGATACACCCATGCTCACTTGCTTCATTTCTTTTGCCCATCTCAATTTCTTATACAGTTATACTCATACACAGTTCATGACTTTCTGTCTACAGAACGGTGGGTTGGGTCTTCCCACATTGGTTGACTTACTCAAGAACCACACAGATGTGTTGACAAGCTAACCTGATGCAGACAATTCCACAAGAGACTGTCTTCTCAGCCGATTCTAAGTTTTGTCAGGTTGACAATTAAAGCTAAATTCACAGTTGCCAAGAGACCTTTTCTGTTTGGATTACCCAGCTTTCTACTTACTGTAATGATGCTGTTTATATATCAGCATAATACTTTCAAACCATTATATATGATATATGCATTATATGGATGCATAATAGGTCGGTTATTTCTCATCACTATTTGGATGCTCAAATGGAAGTAGAGTTATCACAAACTGCTGATTCATTGGAAATCCATACTTCTGGCTTTTCTACCAGCAATCTGGTAAAAGCACAGAAATAATTCCCTGGGCCAGAGTAACTGAGCAAACTATAAGCTAGGATTGTCCTCTCTTGGTTCCAGATGCTGGGCCTGGTGAGTTTAGATAGGTTTGCATCACCTAAACTGCACTGAGGCCATTTTTCTTAATTTGGTGTTAATCTCACCAAAAGAACTGCCTGCTCATGCTTCTCCTGCAGATGGACTATAGGAGGAGGAACTGTTACTGGACTTTCAGAGACACACTCCTAATTTATTTTAATAAAGTACAGTAAGATATTAAGTTGGCCTGCTTAAGTTCTGTTGTAGTTTTAACTGTAGTGAGAAGTGGCGGGCTGCATTCCCACCCGGCTCCCAGCCGCCTGGCTATCTTAGCCCCGGAAATAACAACACAAAAATTATATTCTTTTAATCACTGCTTGGCCCATTAGCTTCAGCCTCTTACTCACATCTTCACTAACCCATATTTAATAATCTGTGTAACACCACGAGTGGTATCTTACCGGGAAAGATTCAGCATGTCTGACCTGGCGGCTGGCTCCATCACATCTGTCCCAGAGAGGAGAGGCATGACGATTGCTGGAGGCTTCTGCCTCACTCCCAGCATCCTGTTCTGTCTACTCCACCCACCTAAATCCTGCCCTATCAAAAACCCAAGGCAGTTTCTTTATTAACCAATGACAGTCCTTCATCATTTAACTATTGCTATTCCATTTTCATAGACAACAGCTAGTGCATATATGTGTGTGTCTGTGTGTGTGAGCATATGTGTGTGTGCATATGTGTGTGTGTGTGTGTGTGTGTGTGTGTGTATGTGTGTGTGTGTGTCTATGTATGTGGCCTTCAAAGTAGGGAACAAATTTCAATAGCTGATCTAGACACTACCCAGCTTTCTCTTTTCCAATCAGACTCTCATTAGACATGTTAGACTCTCATTAGATCTCACATCCCTTCTGGCCTCAAATATTTACAAGGACAGAAGTGTGAATATAAAGTAAGTGTATTTGTCTGATGGGAGATGAGCTAACATGAGCAGATTGGCACAAACAGGAGTTAGATACTTGTTTCTGAGCATGCAACTGAGAAAGAGCCAAGAGAGAGAAAAAGCTTGGAAGACACTATAGAAGGACTGAGAAAGTCAAAAAGGTCTGACCAGAACACACATGTGAAAGCTCAAATGGAAGAAAACACCACCAGACTTATTTTAAAATGACTGGAGGCAGCTGCTGCATGTTTCTGTAATCTTCGCGATGAAAAGTCAGTTCAAAGCGATTGCTTCACATTTCAGACAAGCAGAGAGAAGAAGCGGGAAGGTTAAACTGAGAATGTTTAGGTCTGCTAGAGAGAGGGCTAAGGGGGAGAGAGGGGGGGGATTAAGGTACGATTAAGACAAACCCAAACTGTCCAGATTTCCTCTTGTCATTTAATTTGTGTATAGAAATCGTTTATTATTGGTATTGTCTTATTACGTTTTTGTTTACTTAGTGTGTTTGCATATATCCACATACATGTGCATCCCAGGGCACTTGAAGGAATCATTTTTCTCTTTCCACTCATGGCTACTAGAGATCAAATTCAGGATATCAGGCTTGGGAGCAAGCACTTTTAGCCACTGAGATAGCTATTGGTTTTGTTGTGGGGATGGTTTGGTTTGGAAGGTGTTTTTGTTTCATTTTGTTTTATTTGTGGGGGGGGGTATGTTTGTTTGTTTGTTTGGTTGGTTGGTTGGTTGGTTTTTCTGCTTAAGTAGCCAGGTTGAGGGAAATGAGGACCTGAACTAATGGGGTTTCCAGATGGACATGTCATAATACAAATGTTGTTTACAAATTTTGTATCAGTAACCTCTTCAAAAGTAATGCTTTTGCAAAGCACAAATGAATGTGATTACAGCTAAATATGTCATTTAATACATATGAAATTTCAAGCATTTTTAAAATACATGGAAAATTTTATAATGAGATAATCTTTGTTCCCAAAGAGACAGGAATTATACCTTTATGAGGTTATTGACCAGGATGTTAATATTGACTCCCTCGTGGCCTGCACTGAAAGACAACACTGTCAATGTTGAAACTGTAGCTTGCAGGAAATATAACTGACCCACACACATTTTAGAATTAAGGTTGCTCTCAGAAGTCAACCCTGCCATTCATCTGGTAGAGTAGAAAGAGCCAAAATGAGAAAACAGAAAACCTCAAGCTCCGCGAGTGTAGGACTACTTGTTTTCCTCTTTAAGAAATGGAAGGATGTGCAGCTGTTACTAGTCAAGTTATGGATCTTGTTAACAAGAGCATTTAACAGCAGAAGCAGCAGCTGGAAGCTCATGGACTATCAGCGTTGGAGAAAAAGGAGGGTGTGGAGGAGGAAGAGGAGAAGGGAGGAGGAGAAGGAGCCAGGCAAGCCGAAAGTTTCAGCAGCTTCACAGTGGATGAACATGAAGATGAAGAAAGGAGAAAGGCATGTGTTTTGCAATAGAGGTTACTGAGCTGACTCATGGCCAAAAGGGTAAAGGAGCTTCAGAGAGCAAGCAAGAAATCCCAGAGTGTCAGGGACAGAATGCATGCAAGACAGAAAAAAAATATATGCTTAGTGTCTTGGGAAAAGACAAAGGAATAAAGAAAAGGGAGAAAATGAGGAGCGGTCAGCTCAGCAGTCAATACTGCACTGGGGGAGGAACTCCTGGGATGGGTACCGGCACTAAATCAGCAGAGGAAACTGGTCTGCAGCTTAGGAGCAGGGACCCTCCGAGTACTAACAGTTCCAATTCCTGCCTTCAACCAGAAGCTGGAAACGCCCTCAGTTCTGTCCTGATGTTCCAGAGAAACAGAAGGGAACTCTGGTTTCCTTTTATTGGCTTTCTCTAGCACGTAGGAGAGTGTACTGTTATCATTTTATAACATGATAATTTCCCCCATATCTTGTCAATAAAGAAAGTTAATTAGAATGCTATCATTCATTAAACACAAGCTACTCAAACATGTTCGATATTGCTTTGTTCTAATAAATGGTAAGAGAACAGGCATGTTGAACTGTCATTTTATAGCATAATCCTCTGGAGTTGGCTATGGAGTGAATCTTGAGCTTTTAATCAATATTGCCCAAGAAGACAAGTAGTACATAATTCATTTTAATGAATAAATGAATAAATTTTTAAATTTATAAAACTCAAAATTTTTAATGAATTTAGGATAAAAATTATGGTCATTCATTAAAAATATCCCTAGTGGATAGGATAACATGAAATTAATTACCCTAAAATTGATACTAGTAATCTAGTGTAAAATACATAGGCTAAACTGAGTGTGGTGAGCAGTCATTGAATCTCAGCACCCAGGAGGCAAAAACAAACAGATCTCTGTTTGAGGCCAACATTTGTGTCTGTGTGCGTGCACACTCATTTTTGAGCACCCAGGTGCATGTTGGAGTGTGCACATGTATGCATGTTAGTGCGTGTGCATGTATAGGGGTGTGTGTGTGTGTGTGTGTGTGTGTGTGTACGGAGTCCCAGGTGTCATTCTTCAGGAGCTGTCCACCTTGGATATTTTTAGCCAGGGTCTCTCCCAGGGACCTGAGGCTGGTTGGTCAGATTAGACTTGCTGGCATCTGCCCTAGGGATCTGCCTGCTCAGTACTGGTATTACAGAGACGTGCCTCCATACCTAGCTTTTTTAACATGGAAGCTAGAAATCAAAACTTAAGTCCTCAAGCTTTGCTGCAAGCACTCTACTGAACCATCTCCCCAGCCCAGCTCACCATGCCATGTGAAGTTCACCATAAACAAGAGACTCTTCTCGTAGGGTGAAGAAGCAGCCAGCAGAGCTGCAACCCACAAGCCCAAAAATAGGTAATGGTGCCCTCGAAGAATGAAATGTTTGCAATTAAGCCTGATAAATTAGAGGGAAGGTGTGCAAAAGCGATCACACCTAAAGTCTTTCAAGTATTCTTAGTTCATTATAATATACACTGGAAAACTAGCAGCGGACCCCGCCCCCAGGGGGGAGGGAGTGGCTCTGCAGCCTTTCATTTGTAATTTCTGCAGGATCTCCTAAACTTCCCATTCCTCACTTCTCTGACCGTTTAAGTTTGGTGTCTGAGTTCGTGGTGCCTCAACTAAGCTACAAAATGGAGAAGGGATCAAAAGCCAAGCTCAGTCATAGCCTGCTACTACCAGGCTTTGTGGAGTGTTCTTATAATAGTCCTGAACTAGACCAATGACCTAGACTTTCAGCTTTCTCCAAAGCCTGAGTTCCTTACTCGTTCTGCTCATTCGTTCTGTAAAAACAGAGTGAGACAGGGGGCGGATTAGTCAGACACTCCTGAAGAGCAGCCTGCCCTGGAGAGCAGGGAGGGCCACGGAAGGAAAGAGTCTAGGCGGCTGGCTCCCAGCACAGAACAGGACATAACCTCTGGCTGTGACTTCCACCCTTTACCAGCCCTGATAGTCAGGCTGTACCTCCTTTCCTGGTGCCATAGGAATTCCAATAAGGTAGCAAAGGCTGAACTCTTTAAGCAATGCTAAATAAGTAACAGTTGTGTGATTGACTTCAGCTATTTAAAGCTTCATTAATGAGTTAAGCCTAATGTGGGAGGAATCCAACCCATGTAAAACCCCAGGGGGTAGCTGCTCACAGAGTTCTGGTTTAAATTCTTCCTCATTCAATTCAGAAAGGAACTGAGTCTGTTTTCTGTCTAGCACGTTTCATTATGCAATTAACAAATCCATTAATTTGCAAAGCAATGATCTAATGACAAATATGTCAGAAGAACACTTTGGTATTAAGGACCCAGTTGTAGATCTGACTCTGGTGTTAAGCAATGTAACTAACTCCATCTTGACTTAGATTTGTCTGCTACCTGGAATTAATAACATGACCGATTATCCTAGAGAACAGCTATGAAAAGAATCAAAATGCAAGGACGCCTACTACAGGAGAATTGGAAACTAAGGCACTCAAATTACAGTGTATCCTACTTCCTTTCTATAAAGATATTGTTAAGCAAAATAGGTATAATGATAATACCTACCTTTCACAGAGTTGCTTTGAGAATTAGGAAGAAAAAAAAATATGTAACCCTCCTGCATAGTGACTGACAAGAAATAGAAGACCAATAAATTATAGCTATTATTTTTTATCATTATTCTTCCTGAGAGACTTTTAAAAGTAATTCCTGCCTCCTGTGAAAGGACTCCGACAGCTGTGCAAACAATGCACAAGTTCCTTGAAATTAATAGAAAATATTCATGTCTCAACTTTCAGGAGTCCATTGTGTTCTTGTTTGCCAGACGAGAACACCATGTGCAGCAGAAATGAGTCAGTGCGGCCCAGCCTTCCCTAGGATCTTATAAAGTTTGGCAGAATGCTAATTAGGAGTAGTCATTGTTCTTTAAGACTCACAGAGATGTGCTTCATCAGAACTGCATGATGAAATAGATAAGATATCTATTTTTATTGCATGCCTTTAGTTGGCAATAAAATGGTATGGAAGTTAGCCTAGCACTAAAATACTTGCAGAAGAAACACAAATACTTCCTTGCATGCTTATTATTTAGTGATTTTATGTGTTAACAAAAGTTTAAATGGTCTCTTTTTGAAGTTCTCCAGCTTTGATATGTGTATGAACTGCAACACTATGCTTATCTGTTATGCTCTTGTCATTATTAATGGAACTGTTTTATCTCATGTCACCTGTATGAAAGACAGAAGCAGGTCTTATGATGTCTATTCTACAGGTTGAAACACTGAGATAGTGTGAGTTGAAGTAACAGCAACATCTGTAGGGTAAGCAATTAAGATGGAGCTACAGTCCAAGTTTCTCGGGTGGTCGTCTTACTCCATGCGGTAATACCCAAGGCTCCAGAAAATAAAAGCCTCTAAACACTCTCCCATTCTTCAAAATGACCCCAAGTACTATATATTCAGTGCACAGAAGAACAAATTATTCTAGAACATTTATTCCTTCTTACATTGATGATATATAAGATAAAAAGAACTTGACCTCTCAGATGAGAAGTTTCCAAAGTTGCTAAAGGGAAAGGACTCAGATTCCAAGTGTGAAGCCAACAGTAAGAAGTCTGGAAACCTGGGTTCTAGATAATTCTGTTTCTTATTGTGGAAGTTTAAGTAAGTTTCTCGTCTCTATAAAGTTTCTGTTTTATTGCCTACAAAACAAGGGAGTTGAACTGAATGTACTGGACAGTGTTAAAATGACCAAATGAGAAAGTCAGTACTTGAGTTTATGGAGTTTCCCCCTTCACTAGCATATACTAGCAGATACCAGAGAGTCAAAACTAATATATTTTACAGTAGCATTCTATATAATAATAATATATGATAAATGCACTATCCTTATTAACAAGCTATAGAAGAGTAAACTGTCACATCTATAAGCATCTTAAAGATTTATCAAGGTCAGAATTGGAGAAGTCTAGGGCTGGTGGGTATAGCTCAGTAAGGTAACAGATTTAACATGTGCTGAGTTCAATTTCCAGTACACACACACACACACACACACACACACACACACACACACAAAGACATCCATTTACTTGGCTAACCAAAATGTCCTTGTCATTGCCATTTTCTAAGTTAAAAAAATAAATGTTCCCTTTTGTGCTTAATCCATCTGGTGAGTCCTAGAATTAAGAGACACAGTCAAAGTGACATCACCCTTGCCGGGAAGAAGCTTAGGTGCACAGAAAGAACCAGCCACTCTGACCACCACCCATGGAAACAACTGGAGAGTGTGTCTCCTCATTTTTCACATAGTCCTCAAAACAGGTGTTTGCTTGTTTGTCTGTCTGTCTGCTTCTCTGTTTTAAGGACTTCATTTTCCATAAGCATATTTCCAGAAATCTACTTAAACCTGCTTGTATCTGGTGCATGTTCCAGAAATAGCCTGATTTTCCCCTAGTATAAATGCCATTTACCGTAATCAAAAAACTCCTTTTTAAAAATGTCAGCTTTATAGAGCTTGGTAAACATAAGTTTATGGTAAATTCTGATAACTTTCTTTCAAAGCCTTAACTCATCATAAGAGAACTAAATTGCCATATTCTACAGATCATTGAGAAAGACTATTAACTGGATGATAATACATCATTAATGTTACCCAAGAGAAATAAAAGAGATTTCAAATGATAGGAAAATAGCCATTTATCTTTTGTTAAGAATTCAAAATGATTCAGTCATTTTACCATCACATACCATTGCACCCAACATAAAGTTCCAGAATGACAGACACGATTAGAGCTGGCCTGCCCCCAGCCTTATGTCCAATGACATCACCTGCCTGCACCTACCCTGGGCTTCAGCCACTTCCTGACATGATCAAGTCCTTCACAGCTATGTTTCTCTGTTAGCATCACACAGATACAGAACTCTGCCTTTCTCAGACTCAAGAATCTAAGTTATTGGCAACAAAAAACTCCCCCGCTCTTACATCCTCTCATGGTTTCTGCCATTTTTGTATGTACTTCTCGCTTTCTTACTCCAGCTATACAACGAATTCTGCAATGAGAGAGCCTAATACCACCACGGTTACATTCCCAGCATGTTTGATGTTATTAATACCTAGAGACATAAAGCATCACTTTGTGTTGCAGGTTTTCCTCTCGTGCCTAGACCTGAGGTTTTTTATTTCTTCTGCCTTTTCATAGTTTTAATACTGTCCTACAGAATCACAGACTCACAGAACACAAGTATTTTTGTAATTAGATAATAAAATCGTGACATCAGTTGAAAACACTGGTTACAACAGTGATCTAAGTGATCGTACTGGGGCAATCAGAAAAGCTGTACAAAGACAATACTATTCCTTGGGAAGATATTTTTCCTTATTGTATGTGTGTCCGTTCACACATTCATGTGTGTGCAGGTGGGCACTGGTGTACACGCATACCTGTGTCTGTATGTAGCTATCAGAGGTTGGCACCAAAGCCTTTCTCAGTTGCTCTCCACTTGTTTGGTTTTGGTGAAGACAGGGTCTCTCGCTGAATCCGGAGCTTATCAGTTTGGTTCTACTGACTGCCTAGCAAGCACTGAGGATCCTCGGCTCTACTCTCCCAACACTGGGACTGCTCATATATGATATAGACGTGGGTGTCTGTGTAGGTTATGGTGGGTTGGAGTTGAATCCTCATGCTTGCAAAGCATTCATTTTATTGATGAAGCCATCTCCCTAACCCAACAAAATGAGGACTAGCCATGTAAGACTTACATACTCAAGTCAGTCAGCTCAGGCTTCAGAGTACTGTGAAGGCCTCATTTGAGTTACCATGATCACCAATATGTTGTTTAGCTTTGTATTTTTGTCTTTAGAGATTATTCACTTGAAGCTATTTTAGACTCACAGTTTTATTGTGATAACAAATATCACATGCACTTTCTCTTGCTTTTGAATACATTTACACAATTAAAATTTATTTACAAATATTCATGAGGATACCTGTCTTTGCAACGATAAATTTTTGTTTGGTTGTATGGGTTTTGGGTTTTTGAGATAGGGTTTCTCTGTGTCACAGGCTGTCCTGGAACTTGTTTTGTAAACCAGACTAGCCTCGAACTCACAAAGATCCACCTGCCTCTGCCTTTGCATCCTGAGTGCTGTATTAAAGGCATGCACCACCACTGCCAAGCGTGAATTTTTTTTAAGAGTATAAGGAATTTAGAAAAACAGTATGGGGGGCTGGAGAGATGGCTCAGAGGTTAAGAGCATTGCCTGCTCTTCCAAAGGTCCTGAGTTCAGTTCCCGGCAACCACATGGTGGCTCACAACCATCTGTAATTAGGTCTGGTGCCCTCTTCTGGCCTGCAGGAATACATGCAGACAGAATATTGTATACATAATAAATAAATATTTTAAAAAAAACAGTATGCAAGATTTTACTTCACGATTTTAATAATTCTATAAACATAAATATTTTATATTCTGGAGTTAACCTAGAAAGATAGTTTTCTCAAAATGTCCTCTGAGATCTGGCAATAATTTATACAGCTGTTTGTGTTTAATTGTTAGAGAAAGAAATATTAAAGTACCTGTATCTATACATATATGTATACATATATACATATATGCATCTACACATGTATGTGAAACAAATATGACTGCTGTCACATGAATCTTCTAGGAAGACATATAGAAACATCAATTTATCATACATAAAGCAATCACAGGCTGAACAGCCCAATTTGGCAAGTCAGTGAGTTCACTGGTTACTTACAGAAGCAAGGGTGATAAAAATACCTCTGCCCTATCATCAAGTCCCCTGTGCACATCGTGAAAAAGTGACCCCTTTCCACACTGGTCACTGGAAGGAACAGCTCCACTATAGCTGCATTAAAATATTAGCTGCAATAAACTTTGTAGGTGAAGAGGATTGAGGGGCTAAGGAAAAAACAGATCCAATACATTTAGAAGGTCTTTACCCTGCTATACTAGACCTGTCAAGAGAGCCAATAAAAATAAGGGTCCCAAGCTGCCTTCCTCTTTCTGATACTCTTCCATCCCCTTCATATCTGCTTTCTCAAAACAAGCGTTCCATTACCAGCTCTGTCCCCACTCCCCTTCCTTTAGATCTGCCTTGCCCTTTTCATGCTCTCCTCTTAAATATCATGACCTATACACACATGCACGCACATGCACACACATGTGCACATGCACACATACACACACTTAAATACAGATTTCATATGAGAGACAACTTACAGTCTTCATCTTTTTCTGTCTGATATATTTCACTTACCATAATGATATCTAGTTCTGTTTATCTTCCCCAAATGTCAGAACTTCATCTCGTATGACTGAATAGAATCCCATTGTGTGCATGCAACACATTTTCCTCATCCATTCAACTATTGAATGACATTAAAGTTAGTTCCCTTACTTTTAATCTTCCTTGTTTTGTTTTGCTTTTTGATTAAGACATTTCATGTAGCCTAAGCTGAAACAGACATACAACCAAGGGCAACCTTGAACACATGATATTCTACGTCCCAACAAATGAAATTACAGGCATGAGCCACCATTCCCGGCAAAATCCATTTACTGGCAGGTATCTCTGACGTATACTGACTTAGAGATGTTCAAGCACTCAGCAGTGCTATGGCTGAATCATATGGTATTTCTAATTTTAGCTTTTTGAAGAAGCTTCATAATGACTTTCCATAGAGACTGTATCAATTTACATCCCCAGCCTTAGTATATAAATGTTCCCTTTGCCATACATGTTCAACAACATTAACTGTAATTTATTTTCTTGATGGAAACCATAGAAGAATCTCTTATTAAAAAATGTTTCCTCCAAGGGGATTTCCCCAACTAGTTCTGTGGGCAGCAGAGGAGAAGGTGCCTGAACTGGCCTTATCCTATAGCCACACTGATGAATATCTTGCATATCACCATAGAACCTTCATCCGGCGATGGATGGAGATAGAGACAGAGACCCACATTAGAGCACTGGACTGAGCTCCCAAGGTCCAAATGAGGAGCAGAAGGAGGGAGAACATGAGCAAGGAAGTCAGGACTGTGAGGGGTGCATCCACCCACTGAGATGGTGGGGCTGATCTAATGGGAGCTCACCAAGGCCAGCTGGACTGGGTCTGATGGATTATGTGATCAAACTGGACTCTCTGAATGTGGCTGACAAAGAGGGCGGACTAAGAAGCCAAGGACAATGGCACTGAGTTTTGATTCTACTGCATGGACTGGCCTTGTGGGAGCCTAGTCTGTTTGGATGCTCACCCTTCTAGACCTGGATGGAGGGGGGAGGACCTTGGACTTCCCACAGGGCAGGAAACCCTGACTGCTCTTAGGACTGGAGAAGGAGGGAGATGACAAGTGGGAGGGAAATGGGAGGAGGGGAGGAGGTGGAAATTTTTAATAAATAAATTAATTAATTAAAAAAAGATGTTTCCTGACGGGTGGTGGTGGCACATGCCTTTAATCCCAGCACTTGGGAGGCACAGGCAGGTGGATCTCATTGAGTTTGAGGCCAGCCTGGTCTACATAGCAAGTTCCAGGACAACTAGGACTGTTACACAGAGAAACCCTGCCTTGAAAAACCAAAAAGAAAAAAGAAGGAAAAAAGATGCTTGCTTTTGTTTTATGTGTGTGTGTTCTTTTGGATTTTAATAGGGAAAAGAGCAATGGCAGATACAGTGTTTCTCAACATGTGGCTCAAGGTCCTTCTCTATAAGAATTATTTGAGCAGCTCATTAAAAAGGAGTCCTGAACCCCATCCCAGACCAGTATCTGAATCAGTACTTAGATTTGATCCTGGAACGTTTTAGCTTCTATTAATCTCTTTGATGATTCTAATGTAGTGGGTTAATAACATCTAAACTCAAGCAGCCATCCCTAGAAAGATTTCAAATCAAGTTGTTAAAAGTAACAGTATGGGTTTTTCAATAAATCATATACTTAATGACAAAAATAAGATAAAATGGTTTTTTATTTTTTCTTTTATTCAATAGCTCATGCTGAATTTTGGTCTTGAGTTAGTCAACATGCTTTGAAACAATCACCAGGGATTCAACAGACGAACAAGAAAGCTAACAAATCACCAGCTTCAATATCAAATACCTAGTATGACCTTCAGAAACTGGAACCATCCAATCAAAGAAACGGTTTTGCTTGCATGCTCACCTGTTTATCCCTGGGCAGGCTCTGGTTTGTTCCAGGCTGGCCTCCATCGACCTCCTGGGTGCTGGGATTGCAGGTCTTTACTCTAAGCAGTCTATGTGGCAGAGATGGACCCCCGGGGTTCATGCATGCTAAGAAGGCACTCTGCACATAGAGCTACAACCCCAGTTCAGAAAAGCTCTTTTCTAGGAGTCATCTGTATCTTTATTCTGCTGAATGGTGGCACTGGGGATTTAACTTGTGACAGTCCAGTGGCCTGAAAGTCACAGCTCTGCCGTAACACAGAGACTGCAGAGAGTTCTCGGCCCTTTCTATTTTGACCCTTGCCTTACCTTGTGAGCTGTACCAGAGCAAGGCAGTTGTGGGTCCACGTGTATGGAGCCTCTATTTGGACTAAATTTGGCAAGCAGAGTAGAACAACAATGTTAAGACGATGAATCACCTTCAATTATAATCGTGCTCCCTTTTCTTTTCTTTCTTTTTTTTTGCGGGGGGGGGAATTGTTGGTTCAAGACAAGGTTTCTCTGTATAGCTTTGGAGTCTATCTGGGAACTCACTCTGTAGTCCAGGCTGGCCTGTCACAGAGATCCACCTGTCTCTGCCCGAGAGGGCTGGAGTAAAACTGCCTGGTCAGGGCTCCCTTTTCAAAGAGAAATTTCCGTAAGAATTAAATTGATCTGGGTACCAGTAAGTCAGTTGTTGCTTTTAATAAACAAAAAAATAACAACTTTCAAGACAATTTCAATTATTTGTATTTTTTCTGAGTCATTTTAATAAATATTTTTATGAAGTGAATTGCATGGTTTGCTTCCTAATAATCCAAAATTCAAATTAAAGAAAGGTGCTTAAAAAGAGAAAGTAAAAAACTCCCAGAGCCCTTCAATTATGGTTTTTATATAAATACTCAAAACCCAAAGGCTTACCTTTTAAAATAGTAGAATACATCAGATACAAAGTTTCTGTCACTATGTAGGGAGGAATAAGAGTTTGAAGTAATATTTACTGAAATCATAATGTAAATCTGCCATAAAATTTGAATTAGATCAAATGTGGGGGAAATATTCTATATTTATATATATATATACTCATTATCTTTCCAGAATTAAGCTTTAGTTTTCTTGTCCTAACAGAAATCCAAAGAAATAAAATTTCTTTGGCCTCTCTCAAGGTTGAAGATGGAGCATGTAAATCAGGACCTGCTTGAACTAAGATTCAAGTTTAAGGACAGACATTATCTCAAAGGAAAAGAGGGCTGAGGACAGAGCTTAATAGCATAGCAGCCCAGCAAACTGCACACACACTCATGGGAGAATAATCTTCAGCCTGGTAAAGTGACACACCCCTGTAATCCTAGCACTCAAGAGAAAGGCTAAGGGGGAAGACTATGAGTCCCACGCCAACATGGACTGTATAGTAAGATATTGTCTCAAAAAAAAAAATAAAATAAAAATAAAAATAAAACCTAAAACCAAAACAAAATAAAGCAAAAACCTTGATTCACATAGTTGTTGGCTCTTAGGGTCAGTAGTTTTGTTTGTTTTCCTATTTTTAGCTTTCCTTGATGAATTGCATACTGGAATAATGGTTGCTTCAGATGACATTGCTTTACCCCATTTCCTCAGTGAAATTATGCAATGCCTCTCGTTTACAGAAAAGAAAAAAAAAAACATTTCCTTCAAAGGAGAAGGGGGAGGGGTCAGTGGCAAGAAGTCAGTTTTTAAAGTTTACCTGGAGTGTCCTCTACACCGGGATACAAGTTAAGTTTTATTTGTTTGGCTCGCCACTCAAGCAGATGTTTTCAGAGGGAGTCCAAGGTGTGAAAGCCCTGCCTTTCCTCCTCCATATTTTTAAAGATTTATTTTATCTTTAATTATGTCTGTTAGGGAAGGTGCAGGAAAGCACAGAGAACCTTAGAAGACCCAGGTGTCTCATCCCACTAGAGCTGGAGTTAGAGGCAATTAAGAAGCACCTGATGTGTGTGCTGCGAACCAAGTCACAGTCTCCTGCAGGAGTAGCATGAACTCTCAATCACTGAGCTTAACCAGCTCCTCAGGCCCTCTCTTCCAGATTTGAAGTAAAATCTTTGAAATAGAGAGTCTCCATTCTCCCTCCTTGCTGTGCAGGACAACCCGGGGGGGAGGGGGCATCCTGTACCCTGCATGCCCCAAAGCATCCATATGGCTCACTCTGTGTTCCTCTTCATTGGTGCCATCGTCCGATAACTCCCCTGTACTAAAATGTTAAAGATCTTCTACCGAAGCTCTTAAAGACTGTTGCCAAAATGCAAAGAGCCAAAATTATCCTCGTGGTCTTACTCCACAGTCCGCTCTGTTCCTTGGCAAGTTCCTTCACGCTTTTCATAATCTCCCATTTTAACAGTGTACCTAAGCGTGATTGAGCACTCATGTGACCCCGGTTGTTACAGTTTGAGTATAAAGCTTCCCTCCAAAAGATTCATGTATTTACAGCTTAGTTTCCAGGTAAGTACTGTTTGGGGAAAGTCTGGAAACTTTAGAGGTGTAGCCTACTTGGAGGTTGTAAGTCACTTGATGTTTGATGTCAGCTGTGAGTGTTTTGTCCTAGGCTTTCTTCAGTGAACACCCTATGCCACTTGTTCAAGCTGCCATGATATGCCTACTGCCGAATTGCAGGTCAAGGGACATTACAGTAGTTTGCATCAGCACGGAGGAGGGATTTACTGCAGCCTGGGTAACTTGGCAGTGTCTATTCCACAGGAGAAAATGACTCCTCTCCTCTGGAACCCAATGACCTCCACTCTCAGGGAATGATGTGGCCTCATGAACCCTTCCATGATCAATAACAGAGTATGTAGGGTACAGGATGCCACCCAGGTTGTCCTGCACTGAAGAGCCCCATCATGCCTTCTTCCTGGACAGGTAACTGCAGCTACTGTGACTTCCTGACTGCAGTGACTCTGTCATGTCCAGAAGACAGAGCTTTCCTACTTTCTCTCATTAAATCCGTTGAAAAACAATGTCTGCCCTAACAAGAGGGAAAGTGCACATAAAGCAGACTTCAGGGAAGATTTGCAAGGTCTACGTTAATAAAGTCACTCTATTGGGTGCACATCCAAAATAAGTGAATGATCTAACCGAGGGACTGCAAATGAACGGGAGAACATCTGTCCCTTCGCTGATTTTCCAGTAGGGAAACAAAGGTTCTGGAGGGAAAGGCTGAGACAACACGGCGCTGGCTAATTTCCTCTCATCCTCGTTCATCCTCTCGTGAGCACTTACAGAGTTCCTGCTGCAAACAAACCACCAGCCAAAGGACTGTGCCGGGAATTCCAGTTAGGAAAGGCAGGCTCCTCACTCTGAGTGCTTTAACGTAGGGTGGTCAGTTGAATTTTATGATGGGTGAAGGGTTAGCTGGCAGAGACCCTCCTACCTATCTGAACTGATGAGGTGAGCACACTACAGAGGCATGAATAAGTATGAAGCACAGAAGGTGACATAAGTCCTCAGGGTGACCCTGTTAAAGAACCATCCCATATTATTGGAAACTAATAAATATTCATACTCTAATCAGAAAGGTAGCTCACTTGAGCGAGGAAAAGTGACCCGAACTGTGCCTTTGATTTCAATCTTAAGGATAAAAAAGAAACAAGAGCAGCAGGAAGGGAAAAGCTTCCTAAATAAAGAATTGTGGGAAAGGCTAAAATGGGAATTTGCTGCTTTGACAAAACGTTTACAGAAACGGAGTGAGGGTGAGCTCTAACATCTAGATATTCGATTTCAACATACTATGATTACAGGCCTTGACTGCAATGGGACTGTTAGAATCCCCACTCTGTGTATTATCTCTTTATTGGAAAAAGCATGTAAGAAGTAAATAATAATGCATGTGAATGCTTTATTAGTGTTTATTAAGCTATTCCTGGGTATGCATCTGCAGGCTCAGCTCTTGAACTCAACTGATGGGAGAGTCATTTCCAAGTCTTAAAACAAATTCCACACTGAGAGCTAGCTGGCATTCCTGATATATTGGCTATTTAGAATCCCTTTTTAAAAACCCTCCCCGTGTTTGCAGGAGACAATGAAGAGGCGATCACAGTTGTCTTTTGATCAGAGGTTCAGCACACTGGCTGCCTGAGGTGCGGATGAGTCCTTCAGAACTCAGTCGCTCTAACTTGCTTAATTCCAGCGCTCACAGTTTCCTGTCAAAATTTTCCTTTGGAAGCTAGAATTGGTCACTTCACTATCAAATTTCATTATGATTAAATGGCTAGAACAAAAGAAAACAAGCACTCTTTGTCGGTCTTAGGAAAAATCAGTGCGTGCAGGCTCCTTTAATGGCAGAGAAAGTTAATGACTATTGTCCACCATTTGTGACATGAGAAACCCGAGGACAAGTAAGAGTCACAACAGTATCTTTTCTCCTGTGGACTCTTGCTATTTCATCTCTGCCAGGCAGGGTATTAGCTGAAATGAGCCCTCTTTTCCAAAGGAGCTTGTGTTTCAGGAGCATGTGGAACAGGCCTGGCTCAAGCTTTAGAAAAACACTCAAAGTTAATTCTTCCGCAGCACAAACGGAAAGACTGTGATAGCATCAGTCCTGTCTCTGAACAATGCCTCTGGTCAAAGCTTTCCTTCTCCTCGTGCGGTTCAAAAGGGAAAGCAGGGCAGTTCGAGGCTGCTTTGAGGAGGACACAGTCTGTGCCAAGGAGAAAGCACAGCGGGTTTCCAAGATGCCACCCAGGACACCCAGAGTTGAAGGAATCTTTTTGTGTAGCTCGAGCGCAGGAACAAGTTCTCAACACTGGACTCGGGGTTACAGTATAACCACACAATTGCAGTCCGGTTCCCTTGAGGCTGAGGAGGGGAAGGGGGGGGGGGGCAAACTGGATGACCGTGGGTCACAAGCAATAGGATGTGGCAGCTTTCCTTTATTGTCACCCAAATCAGTCATGAAAATAAGAAATGAAGAAATGCATTCTTTGTTTGGTTTCCGAAGTTGAAATTTCTTTATTTTTAATCTGAAGTTTGAAGAACCTTCTATGGGACAGTTCAGCTATCTTAGTCAGTCAAGCCTTGGGCTGAAAACAACGAGTCCTTTTTCCTGACACATTTGGTTCCTCAATTGAAACACAGCTAATGTGTGTCATGAGTTCAAGAAAAGGGCAGATCAGATAAATTACCACAGTGCAAGGACAATGGGTAGAACCTTCAAGGATGATGACGCTCCACTTTCTACAGTTGACTCTTCTTACAACTTATACCAAAAATACCATAAAGAAGCTAGGGTATAATCAGAGATATGAGGTGGACCTGCTTCAATGTTCTAAGCAATGCCAGTGTGGGGGTGAGACTGTCATATTCCCCAATGTCAGCCAACACGGGTTCATCTCCATACCCAAACATCTGAAGTACAACTCATGAGAAATGCTCTTTAAGTAACCTGGATTGTTACTGGTTTGGAAGATGAGGGCGACATATTGAAGGGGGGGGGGGATCAGATGGAATGAGTTCAGATTGTAAATAAGCTGAGCAACTTTAAGTGTGCTACTTAAACTGTCCACTGTTTCACTCTCTGTGGTTCAATCCCTTGAAATTCGGTATAGATTACCTCAGTCAATATTTACGAAATAATCTAGACTGAGCTAGGGAGAACAAAAGATACAGAATCAATAATGGCCAGCTGGTCTTGGCAGAATGGAGGGACTCGCAGAATTCATGCAGGGAGGCTGCAGATTGCTTAAAGCATATGCCCAAACCTCAAAAGGCAAGTTGTTTGGGTTGTGAGACTCTCCAGAGCCCAGAATAGTTTGGCTGCTACAAGCACCCCGTGGACCACGAGACAAGGAGAAGTCACGTGGCACTTTCCCGGCCCTCAGGAAAGACTGATTGTTCTTTAGTTGCAGATGTCCCCAAACAGCTCACAGAACTAACCCAGAAAGTACAAGGGGGAAACTTGCCAGGAGCTCTCGCCAAGTTTGCCATACCTCAGACCTGGATCCTCTCTAGAAACCACAGCACACCTCTCTTTTGAGTGGAAAAAGGACACCTGAGGAGAAGGTAACTTGATGAGTAGATCCTTCTGGATACAAAGAACCATCTCCCAGGGAAGGAAAAGTGCATCTTGCTGTTTTTTTTCTCTCTGGGAGAAGATATTGCATCCTCAGGGAAAAGTTCCTGTATGGCTGGATCTCCTCTGCCTCATGGCCACTGACACTCGAAAATAATTTCAACCTGAGCACAGTCTAGCCCAGAGCAATATATCTAAAGGGAACAAAAAATGCATTCTTGGGTTGTAAAGAAAACAAAATGATCCATGAATCTTCAAAGACCATGAGCAGAAACAGAGTATGCTCACGGTGCTAAAATTTAATGATGGGGGAGAAAGTTGACAAGAGTTTAGAGAAAAGAAAGCTGACCAAGGCTGAAGGGTGTGATACTGACTTCTTTTTTTTTTTCAGTGAGAAACACTATCTGACTGTCCTGCTGCTTATAAGTAAAATAGGGAGTTGCCTCCTCTTCCTAAAAGAAAAGTAAGAGAGTCACCACATAGTATACCATGTAAGTGTCTTATTTCTCCTGCTTACTTATCTTCATGTTCAGCCCCAAAGAGTAGGGAAGCTCTCTGTGTGCTGATTGCTAAAGCAGTAGCGCCCATTACACACAGTACACAGAGATGCCCATTACAAACCAGTACACAGAGATGCCTGTTACAAACCAATACTCAGAGATGCCTGTTACAAACCAATACTCAGAGATGCCTGTTACAAACCAATACTCAGAGATGCCTGTTACAAACAAGTACACAGAGATGCCTGTTACAAACCAATACTCAGAAATGCCCATTGCACACCAGTACACAGAGATGCCCATTACACTCCAGTACACAGAGATGCTTGTTACAAACCAGTACACAGAGATAGCCATTACAAACCAGCACTCAGAGATACCCATTACAAACTAGTACACAGAGATACCCATTACAAACCAGTACTCAGAGATACCCATTAAAAACCAATACACAGAGATACCCATTACAAACCAGCACACAGAGATTCCCATTACAAACCAGCACACAGAGCTGCCTGCTATATATTTGTTGAACAAGTGAGTGAAGAAATGAAAAGACAGAGATGATCCCAGGCCTGACAAACTGCAGTGTGGTGACAGTCACATGCTGATGCGGGAAGAACAGGCCACAATTAAACCATACAAATCAGGAAACTAACCCAGACCTAGGGAGACAGAGAATGCCTTGGGAGGAAGTGCTATTTGT
Organism: Arvicola amphibius; assembly: GCF_903992535.2. Lineage (NCBI taxonomy): Eukaryota > Metazoa > Chordata > Mammalia > Rodentia > Cricetidae > Arvicola > Arvicola amphibius. The sequence continues at coordinate 76,787,411 of NC_052058.2, forward strand.
CACGGGATCTAAAAAAAAATGAGAACTTAAACAAGCAAACAAAAACGAAAGCCAAGATTCCGTGTGAATTACATGCAGTAGAGACTGAAAACTCATCCACAGAGACGGTTTAACTAGCTTAAAGAAAAATTATATCAAAATCTACAGTTTCTAAGTTCTCTTTAAACACTCAAAAGATTGGAAGAAATTTGGCTGCAGGTGAACAACACTCCAGTTCTCAAATGACTGTTGCCCCCTATGGACCCTGAGATGGAAACTTACTGACTTTGTATATATATACATTCTGTTATTCATCTTTAAAAAAAGGAGGGGTGGGAAGACAAACAAGTTATCATCACAGCTGTGTATCTGATAGGAGTATGGGTTTCAAGAAAAAGAGAGAGATGAATTTATGTTTGAAAAAAACTGAAAGCTTTTTTTATAATATTCTATACAGCATTCTTTTGACAAATTGAGTTGTTTATGGGTCTTTAGCCTTTCTGTAACTTGAATCTTGTTATTGTTCACATTTATTCCTTCTTCACAAAAGTAAAAGGGAGAAAAAAACAAATGGACAAGAGAATGGTGCTGAATTAGAACCTTAAGTAGAAAAACACGCAATATTAGCTTTGCAACCCTATCTTTGCTGCTTGTAAACCCACAGAAGATGGGCAGGATTTTATGCCTTGTCTTGCCACACCAGGCACTGTAGGACCCTCAAACCGAAACTCACAAGTCTCACCTGAAGAAGCAACTGCATTATGTGAAACTTACCCTTTCTTTTTAGCTAATCATATTGGCCAAAGAAAGACACATTAGCTGAAAAACTAAATAAAACCTCTATAAAGAAATGAGATTTCCCCAGGCACATCTGCAGATGTATTTTGTTATTTCTCTTTTTGTTCCAGTCACTGAGGGCAAAGATTTGCCACTTATTTCCAAAGACTAGAACTATTCATCCAGTAGAAAGAAATTCAATAAGTATTAAGTGATGAGCAAAATACAAGGTTAAGACAAAGCTAAGCGAATTTTCTTCCCAAGAGTAATAGAATGAAAATAAAAGAAAGGACATTGGGTTAAGAGACATTGCAGACAAACATTTAATTGGCTGATCTGACATTTCTTAAATGATTGCTTTTGATGTCAAAAAAAAAAAAAAACCCTCAATGCTAGGAAGTGAGCAAAGAAAGCACATGGTGATGGTGTGGTAACCTTGTAGTATTGAAGGTAAGGGCATCCAAATGTCAGTACAATGAATATGCTGCAAAAGCAAAGTTGAAATAAAAATCAGGATGATAAAATGAAAGGAGGATTAGATACTTGCTGAAAAGAAGCTATGCGACCATCCTACAGGCAGATAAAGTCAGATGCCATCCAGCTTTGCTGCAAAGAGATAATAACCCAGTTTTGATGACAAATGATCAACTGTACTAACCAGAGAGAAATGAGAACAGGAGGTATCGTAGGTGTTTGTGTGGAAATCTAGGCAACTTTCAGACAGAGCAGAATGAGAACAGGAGGTATCATAGGTGCTCACATGGAAATCTAGGCAGCTTTCTGATGCTCTTAGTTTGAGCAGACTATGAAATTACAAAGCTTCTCCCTCTCTGCTCAGCAAAAATGACGGAAGCTCATCTCCATGGGAAGCAATTTGTCTTTCTGCAAGTGCATAGCCGGCAGGTTCTACACTGAGAGAGAAGGGAAATGCTGAGTGGAAATAAGCAAGCTATTAATTTTCAAAACAAAGAATGTAGATAGAAAGGTTCATTAATCTTGAATGCCAACAAAGTAATTTCCTAAACATGTATAATAAAGAAGATGCAAGCTGGGCATTGTGGGCACATGCCTGTAATCTCAAGAGTACGTACGTAGGAGGCTAAGGCAGCAAAGATTTTTTTGCGAGTTCAAAGCCAGGACTCGGCTCCAGAATGAGTTTCAGGACAGCCTGGGTTACAGAATGCAAACAGAAGAAGAAGAAGAAGAAGAAGAAGAAGAAGAAGAAGAAGAAGAAGAAGAAGAGGAGGAGGAGGAGGAGGAGAGGAGGCTTGGTTCTTCTGTTCTTCCTTCTTCTCTTCGCTTCCTCTTCATCTCCTCCTCCTCTTCTTCCTCCTCCTCGCTTCCTCCTCTCGTTCTTCTTCTTCTTTTTTTTTTCTCTGTCTTCTTCTTTTCTCCTCCTCCTCTCCTCCTCCTCCTCTCCCTCCTCCTCCTCCTCCTCCTCCTCCTCCTCTTCTTCTTCTTCTTCTTCTTTCTTCTTGGTTCTCTTCTTCTTCTCCTCCTCTTCGTCTGCTTCTTTTCCTTCTTCTTCTTTTTTTCTCTTTCGTGCTTCTTTTTCTCCTCCTCCTCCTCCCCTCCTCCTCTCCCCCCCTCCTCCTCCTCCTCCTCCTCCTCCTCCTCCTCCTCCTCCGTCCTCTTCCTCTCCCTCTTCCTCTTCCTCTCCCTCCCCCCTCTCCACTTCCCTCTTCCTCTTCCCCTTTCCCCCTGCCTCTCCCCCCCCCCCCCCCGAAGAACAAGTACAAGAAGAGGAAGAGTTTGATACTTTGAACACTGGGCATTTAGATCCTCTTGTTTGGCAAGGCTTTTTTGTTTCATTGGTTTTAAACAGTGTTGATCCCATTTGCTTTAGATCACATTGAAGACTTCCACTGAAAACCACTGAATTTGCTATCATCGAATGGCCTCCATTCTTTGACTTTATTTGGTCTCCACCCCAGCTCGTGCACTGAAATGTACTTCATGTACTAACCACCCAGAAGTAGTGCAGATTCCACAGGCCAAGGTCTTAGTCTTCTGCCAAACTTGTCACTCAGATGTCACCTGCATTTCTAACTACAAGTCTGGGTGCTTCTGTCACTTATGACAGTTCTCTAGAATAACTCATAGAACTTAGGAAAGTGCAATATTTATGATAATATTTTCTCTATAAAGGGCTATTAGATTTTTCCTAGTATCTTATGCTTGACTTAATCATTTACCAAGGTGGGCATGCTGGGCCACACAGTTGAACTCATCCCTGGAGGTTCTACAGGCCTAATGCTCTAACCCTCTTATCCTGTAATGGGTCTTGTTGGGGAATGGTCCCCATTCATTATCCAGGAATCCACCAAAAATTACCTCATTAAAACAAACACAGGAGTTATCGCAGCATTTGGAATCATAAACATTCCTATCACTCCAGAAATCTAGGGGCTTTAGGAGCTCTGTGCTAGTACCTTGAACAAAGACTAGACTGCTTTATTACTAAGGAAATAGATAATATTAAATCAAGCATTGCAAAACTCCCACAAAGCAAGATATACTTGAAAGATATGTGTTTGTTACTTACAGTACACATATGAAATATGTACACTATAGGTTTGATGTGGTCCACTCAGTAGTTTTGTGACATAAACATATGCCTCCAAGGTAAGAAAACATTGATTCTACTCAAAAACGGTTAACCTGGGGCAAACTACAAAATCAAAATAGTTTTCTTTTTCTTCAAAACTTTCTATTTCAATACTTGCTCCTCTACCTAGATCCCAGTCCTGCTTGTAACCGTGTATTCTTTTACTCAAAGAATTAAGATCAGCAACCATTTATTGAACAATTTCAAAACATTATCATCAATAGGAACCTGTTTTTACTAAGTGGCATGAAGAAGAAACTTTTTGAGTGTTTAAAACATGAACATTTAATGAGAGACAGCATAAGGTGGCTACAGGAAGGGAGGCAGCTTTTTAAGAGTACTGAAAATCTAGTAGGTGGAAAGTTCAAACTTGCCCAGCTTAGGGAAGAAATGGGAGTCTTAGAAGTCTCAGAAATTTGGAAGCCATTTGGTGAACCCACGTGGCTACATGGCTGTAGCAATGGCATGCAGCTGGTGTGTTAGGTATGAGACTGCAGAGCTGGCTGGAGAACGTTGTAGGATTTCTAAATTCCATGCCAAGAAGTGTGAGTTACTCTGCAGGCAACAGAAAGTTGCAGAGAAAACTGCTTCAGTCTGCCTCAGATTCCTCCCAAATTGTCTTTCAAGAGCTCATAGATGAAAATTGTACCGAGTAAGAGATTACCAAAATACCCCAAGCAATAAATACTGTGGTACTAGATATACAAAGTAAGAATCCCCTAAGAGAAAACCAGGAGAATTAAGAAATTGCTGCTTAGAACCCTGGTGTAGTGGTGCACACCCTTCAATTTCTGTGAGTTCGAGGCCAGCCTGGACTACATAGTGAATTCCAGGAGGAAGAAAAATTGCTTATTAGGGACATTAACGGGGGGGGGGGCACCGAAGAGAATGCCTGAATGTGCATGGACCTAATGGGGCGTGCTGTCACTGAAAAAGAGCTAGTCATGGTGGTGCACATCCATTATCCCAGCACTTAGAAGGCTGAGGAAAGAGGGTGCTGAGCCTGAGAGCAACCTACAGACCACAGCTCTCATTTCCTTTCTTTGCTTCTTTTATTATATTATTATTATTATTATTTTCAAGACAGGGTTTATCTGTGTAACAGTCCTAGCTGTCCTGAAACTCACTTTGTAGATCAGACTGGCTTCAAACTCAGAGATTGGCCTGCTTCTGCATCCCAAGTGCTGGGATTAAAGGCATGCACCACCACCACCACCAGGTGCAGCTCTGATTTTTATAACCATGGGGCACACAGAAAGCTTAGTGAGAGTAATTTTGAGAGTATCTGATCCAATCCCTTCATTTTCCAGGTCGATGAAACTGGAATTTATGAGTTGTCAAGCCACATGATAGTCAATACAACAATTGCAAAGTCCACGTCTATGGTCTTTCCATCCTCTATTCCAAGACAGTATTTCCCTAACTCACGGGAGCCCCATCTGTCTCCTTCTTCCCAAGCTAACCTGTCTGGGTTGAGCACTATAGACAGCGGTTCTTGTGCTTTATGGTCAAAACTGAGGTGGGAGGAACAGCAACAAACTTTAAATCTAAGTAGTTAATCAGGACACACATTGGCTCCAGAGCAATACATAACTAAGAATTAAATCATTACACCCCTACTAGGAACCTGCATATTTGTTAATTTTAAAAAAATCAAGATGGAGAGGGTTAAAATGAGAGATATGGTTAGAACATTTCTGAAGATCACTCCCTGGTTGAATTGAAAACTCTCTTGCAATATACAATTGTCTGGATATAATTGATTCAGGATTCATATTTTAAAATTCCTTAACAAAAGCGTTACCCCAAGAAAATATCGGTGTTTCATTGACAAATAGTACTACAGACTATTATTGTAACATATAGCATCACAGTCACTCCTAGTATCCTCAGCATGATTTTCAAGGTATCCCTAACTCGACCCCAGTCCTCTCTTCATCATCATTTTTAATAAACCTTTTCCCACATTCTTCAGAGGTAATCAATTTAGGGATGGACCAGTTGAGGCGATGTTCCGCTGTAGTGAGCATATGGTACACCCGGGTTCAACCTGGTCACTCAGTGATCTCACAAAGTCTAATCAGGTTGCAGTGCTGTCCAGGGCTCTGTCTCACTCACAGATCCATCTGGAATTCTCTTTTCGTAGTCACCTCTTTCACCTCTTAATGCGACTCATCTTTCAGGTTGCACATCCTCTCCTTAAATAGTTCTGTTGGAACAGACTATGGGACAGTCTGGATAGGAACAGCAGCACGGATATACCAAGCCATATGATGACCATGGCTTTATTTGTCTGACTTTTAGACAGTGAGAGCATGAACTCTGCTCCATTCTGCTTTCTACCTCCACATGGCAGGATGTAGTATGTGACTGCATGTTAAAAAAAGAACAGAAGTGTATCCGGCCAATTCATCAATGACTTTTCTGTGCCCAAATAAATACATGTGAATGAATATAGCAATTTAGTTGACTGTTTTTCTCCTCTTTCCAGTGTCCTGGAACCTGTTATTTAAAGATCAAGTTTAAAAGCCATGTCTAGACCTTCCAAAGAAGGTAAGGACAAAAAGTTGTAGATGCAATTCCTTTTACAAAACATGAGCTATTTTAAAAGCAGCCCTTTGGACCATTCTCAGGAAAGTACTGGGCACTAGAGCATCCTCTCTGACAAATTATCTCTGAAGGACACAGGAAGGCTTGTTAGACTTAAAATGATGGGAAATGAGAAACAGGAGAGTTATTTAGACATGGACACCAAGAAAAGGATGCTGAATATTAAACGATGGTTTGAATTTGGCACTAAAACAGATAGGCCAAGTTTCCAAAGAGGGTAAATATGATCAAAGAGATTAGAAAAAAAAAGATCATTTGAGTCGAAAGTCTAGGATCTATTAAATTAGGAGTTTCATTTGTTTGGACTAGACTGTGTTTTCCTTGAGAATACAAGCTCCTAAGCCCACAACTGCTTTTGATGAATACCCATAGCCGAGAAAGCTTTGTTCAGCGGCATCTGACAGAACACCATGTAAATCGTTCAGCAACCATGGCCAAGGGACCAGATGCCAGCAATTAATTAAGACTGCCTTTCATTTTCCTGTCCAGGGTTAAAGTGTTAGAAGTGTTTTGCTTATAAACGAAAGCCTTTCATTCAACTGCTATGCCCAGAAGAATCCATTGTCAAACACAAAACATGTCAAAACCAAAGATAGCTGGCTCCTCATTTTTTTTTTGTAGTTTTTTTGTGGTTTTTTTTTGGTGTTTGTTTGTTTGTTTTTCAAGACAGGGTTTCTCTGTGTAACAGCCTTAGCTGCCACTGTCCTGGAACTCGCTCTGTAGACAAGTATGGCCTCAAACCCACAGAGATCTGCCAACCTCTGCCTCCTGGGTGCTAGGATTAAAGGTGTGCACTACCACTGCCCAACGTGGTTTTATAATCTTGAGAAAAAAAACAAAAGGTCTATATTTTAAGATAGCAGACTTAATTATGACATCCTGCTCAATATTCTGTAAATAAACTTATAATAGCATCTTCACTAGAAAGGCTTAATCGGTAACCATATAAAAACTCCATAAATTAAACACTTGTTGGGAGCTAATGCAAACGAGTAGAGATAATGGGGCCTCAAATAACTCCAGGGAAATTGGGAGCTAAGGGAGAAGAGGATACTAATGATTTATGCTTTGTTTTGATGTGAGACAAGTAAATAATGTTAAGCTATTTTAATGTTTTCAGAATCTTTTAATACAAAAACACCCATTCATGGTTTAGTTATTCAACCTAAAGGCTAACTCACTTTTACTCGTCTGTGTGCCAGGAATTACACAACTACATCAAAAGATCTGCTCCGAAGGAACTCACACTCTCATTGCACAAACTGTCATCTGAGTAATTGCCAAACGGAGAGACCATTTCACCAATGAAAAAAACTGGAATGTGATAGTGGTACCCCAAATTAAACTCTGCCTCTTTGTGTGTGCGCACAGGTGAGTGCATCAGCATGCACATGCATACACATGTCTACAACACATGCAGTGTGTGCACGTGCACACACACATTCACACAGAACACACACACACAACACATCAGAGAAATACCGTACAGTAGTCAATCCGTTCCTAGTATTTTTTTGCAGGCTCTTTTCACTAGATACTCCCTGCTGTGTGGGCCCAGTTTGTCTAAATAAAGAGTGCCTGTTTATTTGTTCTTTTTTAGTGATTTTCAAAATGAATGAAATTTTTATTATTCTAGGTAAGTGGCTGTCATAAACTATGACATTTTTTAATAATCTCTGTGAGGATAAACAGTTCATGTTAAGAAATGTGTTTAATTCCTCTCTTTTTCATAAACTTTTGATGTTCTCAGAGGATCCTTCTGATGGGTGAGTCCATTCAGAGACCTCACTTCCTGTCCACTCCATACTCCATTACAATAATGGATTCAGAGTCTTCTCAAATACCAGTGCAATTGCTAAGGCCCAAACATCTTCACTGGAAGGTCCCTGAGATTTTAGTCCACCTGTGCAACACTGTTATGTATATGTGCCTATGGGGAATGAATACATTTTTCTGCAATGAAATGACTCAGGGTACAATGAGCAGACCTCAATAAGAGGCCCTGCTGCTGCAAAGGTATGGCTGAAGGTCTTGGCACAGAAGTTGACAGCTGTTTTCCGTAGACCAGAGTGAGCTTTAGTCATGTTTGCTTGTCAAATGTCAATTTAAACATGCTTGAATTTCTTTTAATTCATTGTATTTTTAACCAATAATCAGAAGTAGAAGGTGAGCCAGTTGGAAAAAAGAAAGGTTCAGTTGGAGGGGGTGGGGGAAATAAAGCAAATATGATTAATATATACATATATGGACTTGCCAAAAGTTCATTAGTTAATTAACTAATCAATGATCTGTCAACTCTGCCACTGTTTCCACTTAGTAACAATCACCAAAGCTGAGCTACTATTCTGTCTTCGAATATGTATTCTCTGCCTCACCAAGTCTTCAACTCTTCTGATTCTGTCTGCCACTTCTGTACTGTGCTTGTCTGCTCCCTGTGACATCTGAATTTGCTATATACTTTAGAGCCCTGGTTAACAAACTTTTTGCATGATTTAGAAACACAATAAAGCTCTGTGCAGTGGCACATGCTTGTATTCCCAGGGTCTTTTTTTTTTTTTTTTTTTTTTTTTTTTTTTTTTTTTTTTTTTTTTTTTTTTTTTTTTTTTTTTTAATGCTATAAGGTCCCAGGCGGCAGCTGTAGGCAGGCAGTGGACTCTGGGAGCAGCCAGTCCCAAGACAGAGACGACTGTGTGTCCCTGCAAGATCCCAGGGAGCCATGTGAGCATGTGGCGAGCTCACAGAGCAGCAGGAGCCTGGTGGGTCGCGGTGGGTCCGGAGCGGGTTGCCCAAGATCCCTGGGCGGTTCACGAGTGGTGGCTCATCCCGGAGAGCTGGTCCCGCCACATGCGGGGAGAGACAGTTCGGGGCGGGTTTGGGAGAGCCACCCAAGCGGGCGGGTGTGGACATGCAGCAAGTAAAGGCACATAGACACAGTAGGCAGGCACAGAACGGGACATTTATTACTTAGAGGAGAGAGAGGGGGGCAGGGAGTGGGAGAGAGGGAGAGAGGGAGACAGGGGCTCGCATGCCAAGAAAAGAGACAGGAAGAGAGCAATCCAAGAAGGTGGTGAGAGGTCAGAGGTCACCGGGAGTGGGCGTTTCTTGCCCCTTAAAGGGCCAAAAGAATAACACCCAGCACTTGGGAGGCTGAAAGATTGCTGTGATTGATTTTTGAGGCCTTTGAGGCCAATCATGACTGTGATTAGTAACACTGTTAACCCCGGATTGTCTGGAATATTGAGTAGAGGTGGTCTTTTTTTAATAACCACACATTGTGTAGAGTGACATAATATTTTATTGCTTTTTCAGCTAAGTATTTAAAAGAATACACACATAAAATAAAATCTAGGTGCATTGAATATCACATAAAATGCTAGCTGAGAAAGACACTTAAGGAAATGTTTAACATCCTTAGCCATCAGAGAAATGCAAATCAAAACAACTCTGAGATTCTATCTTACCCTGTAAGCATGGCCAAGATCAAAAACACTGATGACAACTTATGCTGGAGAGGTTGTGAAGTAAAGGGAACACTCCTGCATTACTGTTGGGAGTGCAAGCTTGTACAACTCCTTTGGATGTCAGTTTGGTGATTTCTCAGAAAATTAGGAAACAGCCTTCCTCAAGACCCAACAATACCACTTTTGGGTATATACCCAAAGGATGCTCAATTGTACCGTAAGGACATGTGCTCAACTATGTTCATAGCAGCTTTATTTGTCTTAGCCAGAACCTAGAAACAACCTAAATGCCCCTCAACTGAAGAATGGATAAGGAAAATGTGGTACATTTACACAATGGAATACTACACAGCATAAAAAAAAAATAATGACATCTTGAAATTTGCAGGCAAATGGATGGATCTAGAAAACATCATATTGAGTGAGGTAACCCAGGCCCAGGAAGACAAATGGACTCACTCTTAAGTGATTTTTAGACATAAAGCAAAGAAAACCAGCCTACAATTCATAATCCCAGAGAACCTAGACAATAATGAGAACCCTAAGCAAGACATACATGGATCTAATCTATATGGGAAGTAGAAAAAGACAAGATCTCCTGAGTAAATTGGGAGCACGGGGATCATGGGAGAGGGCTGAAGGGGATGGGAGAGGAAGGGAGAGGAGCAGAGAAAAATGTAGAGCTCAATAAAATCAATAAAAAAGAAAAATGCTAGCTGAAAATTGGCTATCAGTAGAAGACATAACTAGTCTGAGACAAAATGCTGTGAGAAAGTCCAAGAGTGAAGAGGTTCATGCAGACATACAGGGAAGCAAACCCTGAAGAGATAAGAATGGAAACCGGTGCAGACTGACTTCATCAACCTGGATCAGACTTTGGGAGTCTAATGTCAGGTGGCTCATTGTTAGCATATTTAAAATACAGTACAAGTTGGGAAAAGGCTTCCAGGGAACAATCAGTACAACCAGTCCAATTCCAGATGTTCAATAAAGCTCATGGTGTGATGACATAGAGACTTGTACAGAGTACGTGTGACCATGAGGGTGGGTTCTGCAGCTAAAAGGCCTGGAATCCAGCGTGGTGTCTGACTGACAGCACAGAGGTCAGCAGGCCACAAGAACATCTACCCTAAGAATGGTCTAGGGAGGGAAGAGTCTGGGATAATCACTCTGGGGAATTTGGGTGAGGCCTGCCTCTATAGTAACAGATAGCAAAAAAGTCACCAGGTCATTAACAAAATCCACTCTTAGCTTTCTGAATGGAATGTAGGTATTTGATTTTATCTCCTCCACTGAGGAGACACCCCTGCATGATTAACATTCCTGGTTCTCTTGTACTCTGTGAGTATAAGGACCTTTGGGGCCCCAAACAAGAGACCTGTGGGAAGAGAGTATATGGAAGAAAACTGGAGTCCTAAAATATAGATTCCCCATTGAGCCATCTCAACAAGATCTCAAACATATTAAGCCATTCCAGCTAAGTCTAAAGACATCACAGGATAGAGATGAGCTACTTGAATAGTGCTCTGAGCAAGTTGATCACACACACACACACACACACACACACACATATTCAAACAAAATTTTTAAGCCAGATATAATGATGCATGCATGAAATTTCAGTGCTTGCAAAGCAAAGACAGGAACATCAGGACATTGAAGAATGACCTTGGCAAAATAGCAAGTTTAAGGACAATCAAGGCTACATGAGATTCTGTCTCAAAAAAAAAATTAAAAGTTAAGTATTGTTTTAAGCTAAAAAATGTGTTTTACAATGACATCTTGAATTTTGCATGTAAATGGATGGAAATAGAAAACACTATTCTGAGTGAGGTAACCCAGACCCAAAAAGATGAACATGGGATGTACTCACTCATAATCAGTTTTTAGCCATAAAGGACATCGAGTCTATAATTTGTGATCCTTGAGAAGACAATAAGAAGGTGAAACCAAAGAAAAACATATAGTTATCCTCCTGGATATTGGAAGCAGACAAGTTTGCCATGCAAAAATTGGGATCTTGGGGGTGGGGTGGGTTGGGGGCAAGGGGAGATGGGGAGAGCAAAGCGTGAAGGGGAGGATAGGGAGAGCTTGGGGGAATGGGATGCTTGGAATATAGGAAGGGTGGATATGGGAGCAGGGAAGCATATATCCTAATTAAGGGAGCCATCTTAGGATTATTAAGAGACTTGACTCTAGAGGGGTTCCCAGGTATCCAGTGAGACGCCCCCAGCTAGTTCCGTGGGCAGCTGAGGAGAGGGAGTCAGAAAAGGCCAGATCCTATAGCCATACTGATGATTATCTTGCATATCACCATAGAATCTTCATCTGCCGATGGATGGAGCTAGAGACAGAGCCCCACATTGGAGCACTGGACTGAGTTCCCAAGGTCCTGACGAGGAGCAGAAGGAGGGAGAACATGAGAAAGAAAGTCAGGACCGTGAGAGAACCTTCATCTGGCGATGGATGGAGATAAAGTTCGGTGGTGCACCGAACTGAGCGCCCAAGGTCCAAATGAGGAGCAGAAGGAAGGAAAACATGAGCCAGGAAATCTGGACTGCCAGGAGTGCTCCCACCCACTGAGATGGTGGGGCTGATCCATTCGGAGCTTACCAAGCTCAGCTGGACTGGGACTGAAGAAGCATGTGATAAAACCGGTCTCCCTGAACATGGCAGACAATGAGGGCTGCTGAGAAGCCAAGGACAATATCATTGGATTTGGACCCTACTACTCATACTGGCTTTGGGGGTCCTTGCCTGTTTGGATGCTCAGCTTCCTAGACCTGGATCGAAGGGGGAGGAACTTCGACTTCCCACAGGGCAGGGAACCCTTACTGCTCTCTGGACAGGAGAGGAAGGGGGAGTGGAGGAGGGAGGGGGGTAACTGGGAGGCGGGGAGGAGGCGGAAATTTTTAATAAAAAAAATGTGTTTTAAACATTCTCTAACTAATTATAATTGTAAATTGCATTCCACAAAACTAAACTGACAAATTAGACTACTAAAATTCACAATGTTCTACTCTTTAAAAGACACTATGAAAAACACAAACTGACTTTTGGGACAAAACGGTTACAAAACGTTTATCTAATAAAGGTCTTATGTCTAGAATATGTGATGAAATCGCAATGCAGAATAACCTAGTTTTTTAAAAATGAGCAAAAGATGTGATCAGATATTTCACCACGTCCCCAGGTGAAAAGTAAGTGTGTGTGAGAGCTGCATCACAGGTCAACAGGGCTATGGAAACACAGGGAATAAAAAGAAATACTACATAGCTAAAATGGCTAAAAAATAACTAAAGATAATAATATCAGGAACAACAAGGAATTGAATAAACTAGAACACATATAAACTTGGTGAAACTATAAAAACCTTGAAAAAGAGATTGACACATTATCAGCAAATACTTATCATAATATATAGGATTCCCATTCTTAGATGCTTATTACTAAGTTTTTTCTGTGAAAAAAATATTCATAGGAAACTGCACATAATATTGATAGTGGCTTTATTCATCATCAATAATTTTCCCATGTGCCAAGCTGCCTACAAGTTGTGCAGGGAGCTCCAGGGATGCTTGGGTGGGTAGCAATGGTGACAATAGAGCTACAATTTGTTAGGAAACTCTAAAGATCACACCCTTGGCAGTTGTTCAGAGTATTGCCATTGTCCAGAGTAGAAAAGAAAAGATGCTAAAAGGAGCCACCCCTTAGACTAGGACCTCCTTTAAGATAAAATGTCTGATACAACTGTGTATTTCAGAATTATGCACAAGGCCTGGCACCCAGCAGGCATGGGGCAGAGGAATTAAACACACACTCTTACATTTGGGATAAACATGAATGTCTCACTTTGGCCTAAAAAACTTTGAGTTGCCCAGCACTTGCCTCTCCCTAAGGCCATTTATACAGTATCCTTGATAGTAACCACACCTTCTGCAGTTCCCCAACAGTACCAAGTGTGGGACACTGGTCCTGAAAGCTGCTTCCAACTATATTTTATCCCTTGCTCTGATCTTCCAAAGGCCCCAAGTTCAGTTCTCAAAAGGGTCTAACATCCTCATCTAGCCTCCATGGGTACCTGCACATATATGGACACACACGCACACACATATGCATACACACACACAAGCACACAAGCTTGCACACATGCTTGCACACACAAACGTAAAAAAAATTAAGAAAAGAAAGATCTTAACTGTCAGTATACAATAACCACTGGATTCCTCCCTAGAGCTGGGTTTCAATTTTTGCAATGCATTTGTCATATTCCAATGTTTTCCTTTTTATTTATTTCTCTACATGCTGACTTTTCTCCTCTGCTAGATCAACACACCATGACCCATATTTTCCACTTTACAACCTTGGTTTAGTAGGAAAAGGAGGAAGCTGGTTCTTCATTATATACTGAAGAGAGCAAGGCTATCATTTGTCTTGTTCAGCACTGTGTGTCTGGAAAACGGAAAATCTCTGCCGTAGAAGGAGCACTCTGTTGACAGACTGTCAATGAAGAGTGCTCTATTTTAGGCTGTTTGCATAGGGCTATGCTTATAGCACAGGACTGAAGAAGTGAATCGTGTTTAATCTGAGCCAAGTGGCCTGACATGTGAAGTCTCTCTGAAATTCCCTAGTGTTCATCCATATGGTCCTCCCCTCTCTAGCTGACAGCAGTGTCTGGTAACTAAAACAAGTTATGAAAATTAGCATCTGTGATGTGATTCCAAAACCCTGCCAGGGTATTTCCCAGCAGGTGCCAAGTTTAAATATAGGATGCAAGGGAATGCCCTGCTTCCAGTGTGGAGTAGGATACCAGACAACTGTCGTGCTGGGGATCCCACTGGGCCAACTGTTTCTATGCTGACATCCATGTCTGAATCCGCACACTATCATTAAAAGGGCATCTCATTCTCAAACCATCACTCTGTTGCTTTACAGTGATGGAAAGTAGAGAACTGGCTTGGTATTTCACATAAAATGTGTGGAATTGGATTCTTCTGTCTTTCGTGACTTTAGAATCCCTCAGATGCTTGGTTTCTAACCCCAAATCCCTACAACTGGAATACAGCCCTTTTACTGGTTTAGTAAATTCTTAATCTCACAAAGGAGCTAAAGAAGAAAGATTCTTTAATTTGTTTATACAGATTCCACAAAATGGCAGGCTTCTTGCAATGGTGGATAAAGGCTTTGGAAATGTAAACTAACATTTGAGCCAACTTCTCTGCAGGACTTCAAATGTCCTTGCTCAGGATTGTCATTACCCATGGTAAATTCTCAATGAGCCTTTTAATCTGAGAGTAACTAGAAAATGGGAAACCCTGTCTTGGTGCAACTAATGAGATGGGCAGTTTGGACACTGAGGAATCACGTTCTGAAAGAATTCTTCAGTTTTCCTTGGCAGTGCCTCAGACTAGTGAGCAGAGGCTGGGGAACAGCAATAGAACATGCACTTTGCATTGATGTAGCATTTTAGGGAGGAAAAATCAATGAGGCTTTCTGATTGAGTTTGGCTTCACTGTTTTATGTCTGTGTAGCTCAGGCTGCCTCAAACCTTCTAAGAAGTCAAAGCTGGGTACTGAGTTCTTGTTCTTCCCACCTACCTGCCACCTCCTCGCCTACACCCCTCTACCAATGCCCCACAAGTGCTGAGAATGTAGGTATCTGCTGTCAGGTCTAGATTTTAATCATAGTCTAGTATAAACAACTTTTGTTATAATCTAGTATAAATAACTTGCCAATATATGATATGAAGAAAGCAGGATGCAAAGTTGTCTATGTGGAACCATCTGTAATAGTTGACACTTGTAATCTACTATAGATGCTGAGGCAAGATTCTGCCATGAGTTCTAAGACTAACCTTGAGTAAAAAGTAAGCAAATAATAAGTAAGTAAACGTGTCTTTTTTGGTTAAAAGAAAAATATTAGCCGGGCGGTGTTGGCCCACGCCTTTAATCCCAGCACTCGGGAGGCAGAGGCAGGCGGATCTCTGTGAGTTCGAGGCCAGCCTGGTCTACAAGAGCTAGTTCCAAGACAGGCTCTAAAAAAGCTGCAGAGAAACCCTGTCTCAAAAAACCAAAAAAAGAAAAAAGAAAAATATTAATGCCCATTTTAAGGCTGTCGAATAAAGTATTGCTTTGTTTTTTTATTTTGTTCTTTGTTTTTTTTTTGTATCTTTTATTTTGTTCTTTGATTTTTTTGTATCTTAAAATATTTCTACAAATTAATATGTACAGTTTAACTTTTATAAAATGTTCCAGTAAGTAGTCCCATGTTCAATTAATATGAATAGGCACAAAGGAAAACTTGTGTGGGCAGGAAAGGTGGTGACGTACTTTGAAGTCTAAATAAATTCTTTTTAGCACATCTGCCAATGTCTCAATAAATCTTCCTGCCAGCTCCATATTGGCATGCCAGGGGACGTGGACAAAGCTTTAAGAGAAAGGTCAAAGAGAGAATGGCAGAATAGGGAGCATGTGTATTTTATTCATGGTCTAACAAGCTTTTACTGATTCAGTGATGAGTGTCCATCACAGTCTTCCTGAGAAAACCATAGCGTATAAATTGTGCTATGTGCCAAAAGCTGCAGGAGTTTGGGTGATAATGACTCCAGCCACGCGCTCTAACATTAGGGAAAGTGAACACACGTCACCAGCTGCTAGAACGGACAGCAGCCCACTGTGATTCATTATTTTGGCAAACATCGGAGATAGGAACACTTTATTTAGAAGTTTCGTCCGAGTTTAGCAATATCCAGAGGTCATGTTTCCCAGGACTTTACCAAGGGTACATCACGTAGGTTTTGCAAATGTATCCATATCAATAATGAATGAATATTGAATGAATCAGTGAATGAGTCCCTTATCTGAAAGTATAATATAGAAGAACGACCAACTTCCTTCATTTTAGTACTGACATTAACTCTGGGAGCTGTGGTCGCAAATGTGTGAACCTTAGTGTGTTATTGAACTGATTTGCCTGTTAATAGATCACATTCCACTAATTGCAATGCATTTCCACAAACAGACAACTGAAAGGAAATTAGGAAATTCGGTCCCACTTTATTCCACAGTGGTTAGAGGAAAATATTACGCAATAGCTACTGGCCTTGAGGAAAAGCAACCCTTTTCTTCCATTGTCTTCTGAGAAAAATGAAACTCTTTTAAGAGAACAGTGACATCAAAGCTTTGATCCCAGTGAAGCTTAGAAGCATATGAACCTATTCTGACAGGATTTCCTGGACCTGGCATCTAAAAACAGCAAGTGTGTGTGTGTGTGTGTGTGTGTGTGTGTGTGTCTTTTGAAGACCTTTTACATTTTACATCAGTTTCCTGTGATGTTTTTCCTCCTTCTTTTATCTTTTCTGTTACTGAGCATAAATAAGATATGAATAGTATCCATCTCTGGTTAAAATTGCTCAATATTACATACAAATCTTAGGTTAAGAATTAAGTTATGAGGCTACACATAAGATACTGTAAGCCTAATACAAAGTGATCAGTGCTATATCATAGCCATTTTGCATATAAAGATATATAGTTGCTTTTTCATATTATAAAAATAATTCATGCTTATAAGAAATATAAACAAAGCAGAACAGGAGGGAGAAACTTAAAGTCCCCTCCTAACTATTCCCTATCTCTGGCTCCTCTACCTCCTCCCACCTCTGCAATGATGCCAGAAGATACCATGAAATCTTTTCAATGAGGGCAGCAACCAACAGTCCTACCCAGCTATGGTGTCTATGAACCAGCATGGCACAGGTGCACTAAGTGTGCAGTATTGGCATGCATACCTTGGTGGTAACTCCAAGTTCTCCGTTTGAACTTAAGACCTGTTCTACCACAGGGAAGCCATACCTGGTACTGGAGACCTAGCCAATCACCCAAGGCTGGGGAAGTTATGGCTCTTGGAGGAGAACTCACAACTGCCACTTTACTAAACCAGCAGCATCACTACCTACATTCAAAATCTGTCTTTAGAACCACAGCTAAGTGTAGTCCTCACCCTACATCAAGGAAATTCTTTTTGCAACAGAAAGAAAGCCACAACCAATCTAAATGCACGGTTGTGCAGCCCAGTTTTAACGGATACATCTATAGCATAACTCTTGTACCTAAGACTCTATTATCACAGTGGATGAGCAAAAGACCATAAGAGCCCGAGGATCAGGGAGTCTGCAGTGGGGTTGTCTTCCAGTGAGGACAGAACCTGTACCCAGAAAATCTTACCAACATGACTGCCTAAACATGACAACAGCAGACATGCTCATGTGGACAGGGGAAGATCCACAAGGTTTCAACCCTACACAAAGAACTACAGGGAGCACAGGAGAAACAGTCTTCCCCAAGGAAGAGCACTCCAATTGGTTATCCAATATCAAATGATCATCCCTAAAAACATATATCCGAGTAACATTATATAGACTGAGAAGATTGTTTTATGTACTTGGAAGTATATATTTATATCAACTCATACATATTTGTAATAGCAATTGTTGGTTTAAAAAAAAGCCCTAAATCTGAAAAAAGAACAAGGAATGGTAAATGAGAAAGTGTGGAGGGAGGAAAGGGATGGAGAAATGATGTAATTATTTTACAATCTCAAAAAATTAAAATTGATAATTCAAAAAAAAGTTAAAAAGGAAAAGTGACTTTTCAATCCAACAATTCTAAGCTGCCTAATGCTGATTAAATACCCAGAGACATACATCTCAGAACACAGCACTGTTTCACAGCATAAATTTTCAAAGGTGAAGGAAGGAAGTCTTATCAGTTATTCACATTTTAATGTTAACGAGCTGGTTAAAGAGGCACATAGCCTTTTCCACAGTGAGAGAATGATGTGGGATGTCCTTCTGTGTAAGTTTTGTTTTATTGGTTAATGAATAACGCATTTTGGCCAATGGCTTAGGAGAGTAAAGCCAGGCTGGAAATAGAAAGAGAGTAAGTCGAGTCAAGGAGATGCCATGTAGCTGCCAGTCAGAACCTGAGGTAAGCCACAGTCTCACGGCAATACACAGATTAATGGAAATGGTCTAATTTAGATATAAGAGTTAGTTAATAAGAAACCTGAACCATTGGTCAAACAGGTTTGTAGTTAATATAGCTTCTGTGTAATTGATTATTCCTGTCAGGGTCGCCAGAAAACGAATGAGCAGTCTCCATTTACAGGAGAGCATTAAGGGAACTTTGCAACTGCTTGCCTAGTGAAATGTGACTGCACTGGGCACTCCAAGAGTGGGCAGAAAACGAAAGCTAGAGAGAACCTAGAATACTTATTTTTGATTTCACAGTAGTTTTATGGAAAAGTTAAATAAGTCATTGACTTCTATGTAAATTTCTTATTTAAAAACCATTCAGTAAGTATTATAATATCTTATCCTTTCTTTCCCTGCTGTATGCACAAGGGTAGATTACTAAGTATGCTTAACTGACCTGGAACTCCCTTTTTAGACCAGCCTGAACTCTCCCTATGCAGACTGGGCTAGCCTCAAACTCAGAGATCCTTTACCTCTCAAGCGCTGGAATTAAAGGTATGCATCAGAACATCCAGGACAGAGATTCTTGATTTCAATATGGAAAAGAATTTCTAAAATTACATATAAATCTGTATGTACATACAGACAGACATAGAAATAGCCACATGGTTATACATATATGATTTAAATGAAGCTACCCCACGTTGGCTGACAAGGCTCTCCCAAGAGTCATAGACTATCTAATTGAAAAATCTAATATCAGGCATGAGAAACCCCCTTTTGAGTTTTTGGTCAAGGGAGTTTAAGGGATTCCCAAAATAATATAACCTTTTGTTTCCCTTGGTTGCCTCTGAGGATTGAAGATTAAGTCCCTATTTCTGAAGACACCATACATTGTGAAGGAAGGCTACAGAGGATCTGTGCTGGATCTGACCTGAAAGTCTCCCCTTGAAGATTAAATTTCAGGATACCAGAAGGTACTGTGTAAGCTTCCAAGAGAGGAAAACAACTTGTAGTCCTATTGGGCTCTGTTGCCTATGAGCAACAACAATGACCAGTATGACACAATCACCCTTAAGGATACAAATAGTGGCTCTCATATCTTGGTAGAAACCAACATCTCTAATGGATACTGGAAACCTAGCCAGCTACTCAAGGCTAGGGAGGTTATGGATCTGAAAGGAGAACACACAAGCACCGTTTACTAAAGCAGCATAAGTTCCACCTGCATTCTGAGTATTGATATTTATATCCACAGTGTAGCTTCACCCCTCATCACAAAAACTTCTGCTTGAAACAGATAAAGGCTATTACAGGAAACCCCCAACTGGCCAAAGGCAGACAACAAGTGCTCATGAGGTGTCCGGTCCCAACAATACAACACCTCCACCTAAAACATAGGGAACATCAGGGAAGTCGAGTTGGGAGGATTGTAAGAGCCAGAGGACAAGGAAATCCGCTGTGAGGTTTTGTGTCCTGGAAATGACAGGAAAGCTGCACCCATACACCTCAACAATATGGACACCTAAACAAGACTTGAACAATACAACAGCCATAGGCATGCAACCTGGAAGGAAGGGAGTGGGGACTGGAGACTGGAACATCAAGATTAACATATGAAAGAAGCCAGTCGGTAGAGAAAGACTGGAAGGAAGCCCTTCCTCCTCTGGGCTTTATGTAGGGAACAGCACATGCTCAAGAAAACCCTGCAATGTAAAAACAGCAATGGTGATACTCTCTAAATGTCCTGTGAAGGACTAAGGACCATGGCCCAATGCCTTTTGGCCTTCCCCCCTCAGCTCACTAGCTCACTCCTGCTCTCAGGGGAGCTTTTCCTTTTAAAAAATAATTTTGTCTATATTGCTAACCAATGTGCCCCCGGTGTGGTCCTCTGTCCTGGGAAACTTGAGTCTGATATCAGAGTCTCTCTAAACTCAGATCCAGTTTTAACAAAGCCATTTCAGAGCCTGAGAGAGGCCTTGACATTTAAGAGCGTGTATTGAAATTGCAGAGCACCCGAGTTTGGTTCCCAGCAGCTATAACAGGTGACTCACATGCATCTGTTTGTAGAGTTTCAAGGGATCTGATACCTCTGGTCTTCATGGGCACCTATATTCATGTGCACACACCCCTACACAGACACACACACATATATAACTTAACAAAAATAAGTCCTTTAAAAAAGGAAATCTAAAACTATAATGGTAATGGTCCCTCCACCCTGCCCCTGCCACCTGACTTCATGGTGTGTGTGTGTGTGTGTGTGTGTGTGTGTGTGTGTGTGTGTCTGTGTGTGTGTCTGTGTGTGTCTTCATGTTTAAAATTGATGGAGAATTTCTGGCTATCCATATCTACTCTTCTTGGCTCCACCTGATGTATCTCACTCAAATGTCATCCTGCCAACCATCTATCCATCACCCATCCATTTGCCTGTCATTGGGACCTCAAACCCTGCCTGCCTCTGCCACTGTTAAGGCCTCTTTGAACCTGTGACCTATTTAGCTCTTTTGTGGCCATTCTGTAAAACAGACAGATAGATAATTCATAATTAAGATTGTAATAAAAGAATCTGTGATGACCAAAAGCCAGTTTTCAAGAGAAATCTTGATTCTTCAGTGAACTGTGGCCACCCAAACTGACACAGCTTGTGAATTTACTATTATTCAATGAATTCTACTGTTGAGAAAAGACACAGATATGTCTGTCTATTCTGTAGAGAGCAGTCATGAAAGACTTTATTCATGTTATCATTACCTTCTATCCTTGAGTTACTTACCCTTAGCTGGACTTATGAACTTTTATGGGTGGTTATGAGTAAGTCACATACCAGAAACAATGTGAAACAGAACCACACCCATACCTGTTCCAGTCTGTAAGTTGAAAGTATAAATAAGAGAATGTCGCCGGGCAGTGGTGGCGCACGCCTTTAATCCCAGCACTCGGGAGGCAGAGGCAGGCGGATCTCTGAGTTCGAGGCCAGCCTGGTCTACAAGAGCTAGTTCCAGGACAAGCTCTAGAAACTACAGGGAAACCCTGTCTCGAAAAACCAAAAATAAATAAATAAATAAAATAAAATAAGAGAATGTCATCTTTTTGCCAATAAGAATATTAGTTGAATCAAGTCAGGCAATAATGATATAAAGAAGCCAGGGAGAGCCTAGGGTTTGCGTTGCTGCAAAACCTAGTCCCTTGCTGTGAATATGTTAATGGCTAGTGAGCAGAACAAGCTTAACACTATTTCTGTTGTATGGCTTTTCCTGGGATCTACTCAAACAGAGAGGGCACCAACTGATTAAAGAAAGGCTCTGCACAAGTCCAAGTTAGAAAGCCACTAAGGCTTTTGGGGTTACTTACAGGAACATGTATGACTGAAAGGCAGCTCTAGTGCCAGGAAGTCCCGCCTCCAGCATGTCTGACAGGCTGTTGAACTACCAAAGAGATCTAACTGCCTATTAACCTGTCTCCTACATAACCTAGCACTTCTCAAAACTGTTGTGGCTCAGTAGATTGGAATCTCAGGCGAGGGTCTCATGCCCTTTCTACCTTCTAACTCAAGGAAGTGTTAACAGCTTCACTACTAAGACCATTAGACCTAACCAATAGAGATGATGTTTCCTTATTTCCTTAGCTTCTGTAGGTCACTACAGCAATGCTTCATGGTTTCAATAGCCATGTCTTTCCTGATCAGAGAAAGTAGCAACGTCATAATTTTAATTTGAAGTCAGAGAAAAGGATGGCCTAGTGGCTTATTTAGTGAGCTCAGAAACCACTGGGAAATGGGGACCACCACTTCTCAGGACTGTTTACTCAAAAAAAAAAAATCCCCTGCGCTTTCTTTCATAGGCTGAGAACTACCCTCAAGGTTGTTGCTCCAGTTCCCTATGGACTTGGACGAAGCAAAAGAAAATCCCAGGTAGGTCCTCTGGTACTCAGGAGCCTTTGTCACAGATAGCCAAGAGCCTTTAGCACTGACAGTCTGAGAACAGTTTGTGCCAAGAGGATACAGACCGGGCAGCAACATCTCTACAGCCTGGAACATACCAAGATAAGCTTGAACTACAATAGCTGCTATATGCTTTATGACTATGGGCAAACTACCCACCAGCAAAGAGTAAACATTGTGTTCGGTGATACCATCCACTATGTTTCTTAATATAGAATACTGTCTCTTTTTCTTCAGGAAAATTAATATTTGACTGAAATCAGGACTATTGTCTTACAGGAAGTCCCATTTTATATGTTGGCTCCACTGTTTCTTTGTTACCTCGTATTTCAGCAAGATTCTCTATTCTTAGTATTTCCTGCCAGTTGTTGGTCAGATGTAAAGACTTGATTATATCTGCATGAAGCATTTGGTCTCCAGACGACAGTCCTGCACCACACATTATGTTACCTCAGGAAGCTTCCTGCAGTGGGCCTGCAGTCATGAGATAAGCCAAGGTTCATCAGTGGAGCAAGGTGGTTACAGCCAGTTCTTGTTAATCATGATACAGAATAAGAATAGCCATGTTGCTAGCTTCCCTTGAAAATCGAAGGGTCTAACCAAAGTGCCTAATATGATTCAAGAATACAAGAAAATACATCGAAGGAAAGTGTGCTGCGTAAGTAAGTACAACGAGAGGAGGGAGGAAGGAGCTTTGACTTTTTTTTAACTATGGTGATTTTAAAAATACTTGAACTAATCTTTCAGTAGTGAGTTGCATCATGGTGTCTTCATATATGTGCACTACTCTACTTTGTTCTTATTTGTCCTCCGCCGCCATGTCCCTTCCCTTCCCCCAACTGGCTCCCTCTTTCCCCAGCTACTTCCCCTTCTGTGTCTATTGCATGCTCTCTATTACTCTCTTGGTTTTCTACCTTCCTGAAGCTCTCATTCACCCTTTCATGATCCTCCTTGTAGTTTCATGATCTAGAAATGCACATATATAAATACACCTATACACAGACATACAAATACATACTTATATATAATTTTAAATGTTGTTCCATATTTGAGAGAAAACATGCAGTATTGTCTTTACGTCTGGCTTATTTCATTTAGCAGTGATTTCCAGGTGCACCATTTTTCCTGAAAATGCCACTCTTTCTTTCTTTTTTTATGGTTGCATAAAATTCCATTGTGTGTATGTACCACGTTTTGTTTATTCTTTGATAGACATCTTGGCTGGCTCCATTTCCTAGCTATTGTGACGAGTACAGCAATAAACATGGGTGGACAATGCGCAGTGTGTTGATTTTAAAGCTCCTTGTTTATTTAACCCCTAGTAGCTTAGCTCATCATATTTCAGTC
Organism: Arvicola amphibius; assembly: GCF_903992535.2. Classification (NCBI taxonomy): domain Eukaryota; kingdom Metazoa; phylum Chordata; class Mammalia; order Rodentia; family Cricetidae; genus Arvicola; species Arvicola amphibius. The sequence goes on from NC_052058.2 coordinate 76,811,110, forward strand.
CCACATTCAGGTTTTCGAGTGTTCCTTTCCTGGCTTCTTTAGTGGCTACATAAAGTTTACATTGCCATCAGGAGCAATATAAAGGATTCCTTTCCTCCAAATCCTCACCATCATTGGTTGCCATTGGTTTTCTTGTTGACAGCCATTCGGACGGAGGTTGGGTGGAATAGCAAAGCAGTTTTAATTTGCATTTTCTTGATGACTAAAGATGTCCTGAAGACTTTATCATGATTTTTTCCTTATTTGTATTTTTGCAAACGCTAAAGTATCCAAATAGTAAATGAACTAGCGAACTGGAAAAAGGATCTCAAAATAAACTATGATTGACTGTATCTTTCACCTAAAGAGAAACTTTCAAACGGTGTTGTAGGAATAGATGAGTGAGAATTGTTCTTTGGTATGAGATACAAATGAGAACAAATTTAGCACAACATAAGTGGTGAAATTACACAAAAGTCAAAGAAGGATGCATAGATGTGATGAGGAAAAGATTGTAGGAGGATTTAAATACTCACTAAACTTGTGCGGATTTTACTTTGTCAATGATTGGAAGCCATCAAACCTGGAGTTTTATTTAGTTTAAAGAATCATTTGAGTAAATCTATCACTGGACATGCTGAAGAGGAATATTAATAGTAGTAAGTTTCTAGGCCCTTGGCCTTTTCTCCAAAGAATTTAAAATAAGGGCTCACACAGATTCACAAAAGAATCAAGGTACAAAGAGACAGTGCAGACTGGAGACCGTGATGCTGTGAGGACTAACAGTGGTCCCATGCAGGCTAACAGTGGTCACACATAGGACTAACAGTGGCCCCATGCAGGCTAACAGTGGTCACATGTAGGACTAACAGTGGTCATGTGTAGGACTAACAGTGGGCACACATAGGACTAACAGTGGCCCCATGCAGGCTAACAGTGGTCACATGTAGGACTAACAGTGGTCATGTGTAGGACTAACAGTGGCCACATGTAGGGTTAACAGTGGTCCCACATAGGACTAACAGTGATCACACATAGGACTAACAGTGGCCCCATGCAGGCTAACAGTGGTCACATGTAGGACTAACAGTGGTCATGTGTAGGACTAACAGTGGCCACATGTAGGGTTAACAGTGGCCACATGTAGGACTAACAGTGGGCACACATAGGACTAACAGTGGCCCCATGCAAGCTAACAATGTAGGACTAACCATGTAACCATGTAGGACTAACAATGGTCACATGTAGGACTAACAGTGGTCACATGTAAAGCTAACAGTGGTCACATGTAGAACTAACAGTGGGCCCATGTAGGGCTAACAATGGGCCACATGAGTAACATAAAGATTGCTGAGTCCAAGGCAACCCTGGACCTTGAAAGGAGATTTTGTTTCAGAAAAGGGGTGGGGGGAATATTAGGGGAGGGGAAAGAAGGAGAAGGTAAGGGGAGAAAAAGAAGAAGAAGAAGAAAAAACATATCATTTGACTTGTATTTGGGACTATCGAAGCCCCAGAGATCTTCCATTTGTCCTTCGATATACCCTCTCACCTCTCTTCTCTTCCCTTGAGAAGCTCTTATAGTCAAATGTCACGGCTCACACTTGCTGTCCCAAGAGACAGGAGTGATGTCAATTCAAGGCCAGCCAGGCCCCTGAGCTGCACAGTGAGTTCCCAACCATCCTGGGACCCTGTCTCTAAACAACAACAAAAGAAAATACTGTGTCTGACCTCACCAACAAGCTTCTCCCTCTCTAGTCCCTGCATAGATTAGATGGTTGGAGACTGCAGCAGCATCAGGGAGAAAGAAGAGTTAGGAAAGGCTACATCCCCCAAATCTTGCCTGCTGGGTCACTTCAGGATGGTTCTGTCTCTCCATCCAGTAAGTTCTGGAAGTTTGGTTTTCATGAATTCCGGATTATAATAATGAATCCTTTTTTGTGTACCTAGGAGATGTCCTGTTCTAATAGTCTGGGTGGGAAAGCCAGAAGCTACAACTCGGCTCTTCTCTTTCTGATAGTCTCTTTGTTAACTGCTACTTGAATTACATTGGAGTGGCCACGTGTGTCTTGCTGTATCTATTAATAGTCCCAGAAGCGACCCCAGGAAACAGACACTCATATTAAGAGCCTGGAATTGATTTGTTTATTTATTTTAGGATCTTAGAAGAATGAAAGTTTAGTTTATCTTAGCAGGAGAGAATCTCTGTACAACTGCAGTGCTGGCATAAGGATAAAGAGACAGAAATAAAATGTGTGGTAGAAAAAGAACCCTGGGATGGGACGAGAGCTCAGCTGGTAAAATGCTTTACTCTCACTCACGAGGGCCTGAGTTCATAAACACCAGCAACAGCAAAACAAGGTATGATGCTGTGCACTTAAAATCCTGAAGGGGAAAGAGGTGAAACCCTGGGACTCACTGGCCAGCTGGCCTACTTGGCAAGTTTCAAGCCAGCAAGAAACTCTGTCTGAAGAAAAGGCGGAATGATGCTCAAGGTTGTCCTCCGACCTCCACATGCATGTACACACAATTCACACACACACACACACCACACATTCACACAGACATATATACACACATACACATACATACCACACATATACACATACATACACACACATACATACACACCACACACACACACACACACACACACACACACACATTCTCCCACACACCCACAGGGAAAAAAAGGAAAAAAAAAAACCTCTTGTTCGAGTTATGCCATCTCCACTTACAAATAAGTAATGTATGTAGATTATTTCCCTTTCTTTTGTTCCCTGTTCCCTTCCTAAGAGTCCCAGTGAGCATTCATGTCTTCACTTCTGGCATAGGTGTGAAAGAACGGCATCACCCTCTTATGATTCAATAGCTAATGGGCTTTATGTGTTCAGGTGGTGGAGACAAGGATTTCCTGAAAACAGGAGTGGATGCTGAGGATTCGGAGGAAAAACACAGCACCAGATCTCAGGTCTACTAGAGCCCAGGAATCTGTTCACTGTGGATGACACCAACGGAACCAGAACTCGGGTCTACTAGAGCCCAAGAGTCTGTTCACTGTGGATGATACCAACAGAACCAGATCTCGGGTCTACTAGAGCCCAGAGTCTGTTCACTATGGATGACACCAACGGAACCAGATCTCAGGTCTACTAGAGCCCAGAGTCTGTTCACTATGGATGACACTAACGGAACTGACTCCTCTGCCTTCCGCAAGCTGGCTGGGTTTGTGCCGAGTCCCAGCAGATCTGAGGGAGGGATGAGGCTGTGTTGAGAACATTCTGTCTCCTACTCCCATCTCTCCTAAAGGCTGTTGCTGATTAGCTCCTTTTCTGTCCTGTTATGGAGCACGTCTCCACAAGCCCTTCTCTTTTCAGCTTCTTGTGACAACCCAGAAGCCCTGGGCTTAGAAACAGCATCATTCCTTTTCTGTCTTCTCACCTGCATGCGCTCTCAAAAATCCCCTGTTGAAGTAAATAAGCCCTTAGTTACTTGTCTTCTTCGAAGTGTGCCATCTTTTCTCTGCTGCATCTTCACTAATACAATAACTCCAAAACCCCAGTTATGGATGTACTGGGGAATTGGGATCTCCAGAAGAGAGACTGGACTCTTGAGAGGCCTGACACGCCCACTCTAGGGCTTGTACTCTTGTCCTCTTACATGTCTTCCATCTTCTCTCCGTAAACAGGGAAAATACATCCTACAATTTTTTTCTTAATAAACTCCAAGTTTGCTGAAGAAAAGGAAGATGAGGAATAAGGACAAAAATCCTTATCCTCAGGAGTTTATACACCCCTTTTAGGAGTTAATAAATATGCCAACACACAAGCCAAATCCACTTCCAGCTATACTATGAAGGGAGCATGCATTGTGAGGGTGCATGGGATAGATGGGTAGAAACTGCTTGGAAAATGTTGGTCCAGACACGGCCTTCATGAGGAGATGACAAGAAAGTGTTGAAAAACTGGAATCAGTGACACTGGTTACTGATCAAATATAAGAAATAAAAAAGGAAAGGGATCAAAGGTAATCCCCAAATGTCTACCTAAGTGACTTGGGAAAGACAGTGGCACAGGTAGCAGATATGAAAAAGGCAAGTGTTCTCTGGCAGAGGTTGCAAACTCTGGGTTTTTCTCGCTCCCTCTTTTGGTAAGTAAATGTTACCAAAGCCCAGCCTAGCCATCAGTTCATTCTCTCCCTGTAAATGCTTTTCCCAGCAACAGAGGTGAGTACTTACAGCAGGCTACATAGTCCGCTAAGCTAAAAAGACTTACACAGCCCCCTACAGAAATTCCGTGTACTGATCCCTGGCCCCAGCGTTGTAATTTGTAAGAATTTGTGGGCAGTCTATCTCCTTTAGGAATGTTTGGTGGCTAAAACAATAGTGCATTTACGTTACTAACGTCTCATGCCTTTGAGTGAGTAGGAGAATATTCATACTCAAACTTAATCAGTGTAAGAGAAGTGTGGTAATTACTTCTCATCCTCAGATAAACTTGTCTAGGAGTTTCAGTTAATAAACCTGTATCCACTTGGAGGGATGGCCCAGTCAGTAAAGTGTCTGCAGTCAGTGTGAGCATGAGGACTTCCTCTCAGATCTCGAGAACCCGTGTTCACATGGTGATAAGTGCCTACAACCTTATTGCGGGGTGACGGGGGCAGAAGACAGATGGCTCCCTGGAACTCACTGACCAGCAAGCTTAGACAAATCCTGAGCTCCAGGTTCACTGAGAGACCCTGTCACAAAAAGTGAGGTGGCAAGTGATTAAGGAAGACACCTAACATCAACTTCTGTCTGGCCTCTATGTTTGAGCATGCAACACACATGCACACGTGCACGGACACATACTTGTTAACTGTACACATGAAAGCAAGAGAGAAAGAAGAAAGGGGGTGGGAAGTAAGCCTATGTCTGTAATGAAAACTATCAAGCAGCAGAAAAAACTCTACCCTTCATCCCCAGACTTGTAGTTCTCAGCCTACTATTTTTCAAGACCCCACCCCATCTGTATTGTTGATTCTGTTATTACCACCTAATCCTCCCAACAGCTGTGTCCAACATAATGATTCGAATCAGAGGATCCTCTCCTCAACTCTCACTTTGCTACCTCTACCACTGTCTGCAGGTTATGATGCTATGGAAACCCCTGGCTTCCAGTCAAATAAATGAGCCCCGAAATGGGGTCCTTTGCAACTATTTGTTACTATGCTGTGCCATCTGCAAAATAACGTGTTGCAAAGCTGAATTAACATCACCCTCAAGGGCAACGGCTGTTTGAAATGATATATTTTATTTCAAAATAAGGCTGTGTCCACAAGATTATCCCCGCTCCTATTTTAAGAGCTGAATCTAATAAACAGCACAGGCTGCTGGGCCATGCTTTGCTCGCCCACTGTTACTTCTTGTCCGCCTGTCTTTTTCTTTGCTACTATTTTTAGCAATGCTTTTAGCCACAAGAGTGAGGCTGAGAGCAGGCAGATGTAGATTCAGGAAAGATAGATCGTGGTTTGAATTTATTCTCAAAGGATGGAAAGCAAAACCGCCTTTTCGTTGTTAAAGGAGCATTCAGATCTGGTGAGCTAACTGCCAATTTGGGGACAACCTTAAAAAATGATTTTAGTTACAGCATTCACGTTATAGAGCTTCGTCTGGATTATCAGGAATTTATAAACTTCACAGAAGATCTTTGGCGAGACCAGTAGTTGAATGAAAAACATGGGGTCCAGATATTAAATGGTCTGGCATAAACTTCAACTCTGCCCCTTGCTGTTTATTCTACCCGAGACGAGTCACTTAACCTCTTGAGACCGAGATTCCTGTTTAGAAAATGAAGAGTTGGATTGAGTCAACAAAGCACTTTCCAGTACTGACAGTCTACTGCCCTCTTGGTTCTAATTTAATCCTCCACTTTATGCCAAACCCAACAGACACAAAGGTGAAATCCAACATGTGGTGATATGGATGAATTCAGAAACACACTTTTGATAAGGGTTCAGTAATTTGCTTTGTATTAACTCCAAGTATAAATGTGTGTCTGTGTGTGCAGTGTATTGTGTGTGTATGTGTGTACAAGTATGTGTGGTGTGTGCATTGTGTGAGTGTGTGTGGGTGTAGGTGCAATGTGTGTATGATGTATTGTGTGTGCATTGTCATTGTGTGTGTTTGTGTGGTGTGTGTGTATTTCATGGTTGTGTGGAGTGTGTGTATCCATGTATTGTGGTGTGTGTGTGTGTGTGTGTGGTGTATATCGTGTTTGTATGGAGTGTATGTGGGTGTATAAGTGTGTGGTTGTGTGGTGTCTGGGTGTAGGTGTGCTTTGTCTAGTTCTGAAGATCTCAAATTAATAGAACACAATATCTACGGATCTGGGTCTATGTTCATGTGAATTTTTACATCTTTTTCCTAGATTTTCTGACCTTGGGACACATGGAAATCATAAGGCACTCTCTTTGTTTATAAGAATTTGGTTTGAAACATGAGATTTAGGAACACCTGACTCAGAACCTCAGAGAGCCTGAACAACAGGGGCTTTATATGGACTTTCAGATCGTAAGTCTCTCTCAAGTTTTCTTAGTAACAAATGACTTACAAACAAAACTGGTGATTAAATGTCATTTGTTGTGTGCTTTCTGTAATTAAAAGTCATTTCCTTAAAGTACTCACTGCTTAGTAAAACGCTTTTATTGTGGCATTGCTGTAATTTTTCTGTGGAAAAAAAGATTATACCAATTTCCTTAACCTTAGAAGTCTTGGAGTGGAAAATTCTGCTGCAGACATACATATTTGTCAATAAATTTGAAAATAAAATTTACTTTTAAACTGGGAGGAGTAGAGGAAGGGGAACTGTGGTCTGAATGTAATGTATGAGAGAATAATTTTTAAAAATTGTATTTTTAAATAGTGTAGGCCCCTATCATGTGAATCATGGTGTTAAGACACAGCCACTTAGGGGTTGAGGAAAATAAAAGAAAGAAAGAAAGAAAGAAAGAAAGAAAGAAAGAAAGAAAGAAAGAAAGAAAGAAAGAAAGAAAGGAAGAAAGAAAGGAAGGAAGGAAGAAAGAAAGAAAATGAAAGAAAGAAAGAGCACTTAGGAAAATGCGCTCAGGACAAAATGCAAAATTTCATCCAATGGCAAAGGCAGTTCTGCAGCTAAACACTCTACATATATGTTTATTCAGAATCCTTTGTTCCTGAATAAAATTGAAATCAGAATGCCACTGCACTAGGAGTAAATTAAGCATTTTATATATTCTTTAATTGTATTGTGCCACACTTATAAAATGAAAGGCTGTCCATTGCAAGGTGTGTTTTATTGCTCCCCTAACACACTCCGAGGGAAAAATCGTAACAAATGAAAATACCCACTACTAGTTTTTTTTAAGTTACAAAACACCCTATAAGCCTTATTTTGTATGGCCATGTGTATAAAATTCTAAAAATAAATAATATAAAATTGTTGAGGCGGAAACTGGAGAGATGTCTCAGTGGTAAAATGCTTGCTACACAAGTGTGAAGACCTGAGTCCAAATCTCACCAGTCTCCACATTCCTATAACACTAGTATTGTTGGGGAGGAGATAGGAGGACAACTGGGGCTTGGGTCTGTTGCCTGTGGTAAAATATTATTTTAAGATGTATTACATTCATTTATATTGTAAAATATTTGCTTAATGATGCAAAGAAGTGTTGCATACTTTTATGTTGCATTTGTTTAACTCTGTGAAGCTGTGTTACTTGTTACTTTGCCTATCTGAAACACCTGATTGGTCTAAGAAACTGCTGAATGGCCAATAGCGAGGCAGGAGAAAGGATAGGTAGGGCTGGCAGGCAGAGAGAATAAACAGGAGGAAAAATCTGGGAAGAGAAGGTGCAAGAGAAGAAGGAGGAGGAATGTGGGGACCAGCCACCCAGCTACACAGCAAGTCACAAAGTAAGAAGTAAAGAAGGTAGATAGAATAGAGAAAGTAAGGAGCCCACATGCAAAAGGGAGATGGGATAATTTAAGAAAAGCTGGCTAGAAATAAGCTAAGCCGAGGTCGGGCTTTCATAAAAAAGAAAACACTCAGGGTGACTACTGGGGAGCTGGGTGGCATGCCCTGCAAAGAACCAAAGAGTAAGGAGGAAGAAGAAGGAAGAGGAAGAAGAGGAAGAGGAAGAAGAGGAAGAGGAAGAAGAGGAAGAGGAAGAAGAGGAAGAGGAAGAAGAGGAAGAGGAGGAGGAGGAGAGGAAGAAGGAGAGGAAGAAGAGGAGGAGGAGAAGGAGGAGGAGGAGAAGGAGAAGAAGAGGAAGAGGAGGAGGAGCAGGAGAAGGAGAAGAGGAAGAGGAGGAGGAGCAGGAGAAGGAGGAGCAGGAGGAGGAGGAAGAGGAGGAGAAGGAGGAGGAGGAGGAGAAGGAGAAGAAGAGGAAGAGGAGGAAGAGGAGCAGGAGGAGGAGGAGGAAGAGGAAGAGGAGGAGGAGGAGGAGCAGGAGGAGGAGGAGGAGGAGGAGGAGAAAGAAAAAAGAAAACCCAACTATACCAGCCAGTTGAACGAAAGACCCTGTCTCAAGGGAATAAGACAGACAGCGACAGCGCAGGTGACACAAAGTCCTTATCTAGCCTCCATGTGAGCAAATAGGTACATGCTCTCACTCTCATACACATTCACACCCCACCCCACCAAACTCCCCACACAGAAGAAATATGGACTCAGTTTTGAGCGAAGTGGGTTTTATTTATTTATTTACTTATTTATTTTTACTTTTAATGTTATACTATTGGAGTTTGGGGGGGATCTTTCAATCTGGAATTAGTCATCCTTATCTTCCTTACTTCCTCACCTTAGCTCCACATTACCCTCATCATAATTCATAGGAAGCTAAAATTGTCTTATTCTATTTCTTCTTATAATGTTTAAAAAAACTTCATAGTCAAATTACATATAAATTCCTAGATCTAAAATAGATTTGTCTCTGGTTTGTTTTTCTACTTAATGAGGAAGTATGCTGATCTGATACTATTTAGTATAAGCTAATTCAATATGAATTAACTTGAAACATACTCATACTGCAAGTCACAGACGCTACAAGTTTAAAGCTGATGTTGCTTCCTTCCTTGATGGGAAAAGAGGAAGCCTACCCACATGCTGGCATCATTCCTGGCACTTAAGTATGGTTTGGAGAAACCCTGCCCCATCTTGGAGAGCCACCAGCCTACAGCAAGAAAATTGGCAAAGCTCTGGCTTCTGTGTGTAATAACCATGAGAAGATGTTGTGATGGGCCCTGGCCTTGTTTTAGGGGGGTGTATGTGTGTGTGTACGTCATGGTTCTTGATCTGAGCACAAGTAGATGCATGGAGATGGAGAATAACATTGAACAGCACAATAATAAAAACATCCATGTATTGATATTACAATACACTCTACAGTGTGTTTGCCTACTGGTGCCCAGACCCATTTAACTGAGTCTATACACTCTCTGTTGGCTGCTAGGACTATTGGTTGCCAGAGACTCACATTTTCTCCAAGCATTCTACTGACAGAAGTCCAGCCTCCCTTTCTTCCCATTCCTATCACTTCCCTCACTGACGTCAAGAACTACAGCCTTTGTTCTTCAGGGGGGGGGGCACTGCAGTGCAGTTGTATGTCCAGTGTTCAGCCCCCTTGCCTTGCCCTCTTCTGGATCATGCCAGGTATAGACCTCGCTGGAGTGTAAAAGGTTTCCGTAGCCTAATATTAAGCCTCTCCACCGACGCAGTAATCCAAATCAAACCAAACTAATAAGACCAAGTTTAACAAACAAAGCAAAGCAACTCCCGGGTGATTCTGAGGGAAGAAAGCAGGAAAGAAATCACCACAAGGCAGGTCTATGGAACGGGTCTTAAATAGCCTGTAGGCGTGATCATGATCGTCTCAGGGGGAGGAGCCGTTGCTTGGTGGGCTTTGTGAGGGGGGAGGGTCTGTAGAGAGAGGGGTGGGTTCGAAGCGCAACTTCCCCCTAAACAGAGTGAGAATACATCCAACTCCATGGCTCTCAACTATACTTTTCCATCCCAGGGATTCCCTGCGCAGAGATTACATGCACGCTAGCTGCTTGTATGGGCTCTGCTTCTAAAGAGATCATCAAAAGACTGATATTTAGTTTGGGGAAATAATTTTATTTGCTATCTGAATTATAGAGTATCTACAAATTAATATTTGTATGGGTATGCGCATATCTGTGTCTATAGAAGGTTGATTAGTTATCAAGTGATGGCGAAAGCATTTCAGCCCTTTCTATTCTACGTGATTGAAGAGGCCAGGCCCTGGAATGTCCCTGGGTCTGGCACACTGCCCCTTCATAAGCAGCTCTGATCACTGTGTTCCCACGGAGAACGAATGGCTCCCAAAGCATGGTAAACCTAGTAGGAATGGGATGAGATTTCCTAAAGGTGAAAGTGTTGGAAGATTCTGTGTCCAGCGTCTGTTTCTGTCATGTTTCCTTTTTTAAAAAAATTATTTTTATTGTGCTATATACAGTTTTCTCCACTCCATTCCCTTCCTCCCTTCTCTCCTTTCTACCCTCTCCCATGAACCCCACACTCCCAATTTACTCAGGAGATCTTGTCTTTTTCTCCTTCCTATATAAATCCATGCATGTCTCTCTTAGGGTCCTCTTTGTTGTCTAGTTTTTCTGGGGTTGTGGCCAGTAGGCTGGTTTTTCCTTGCTTTATGTATAAGAGCCACTTATGAGTGGATACATATCAGCAGCAGTTCTCAACACAGGGGCCGTAACCCCTTTGGGGGTCTCATATCAGTTATCCCGTGTATCTAATATTTATTATGATTTATAATAGTAGCAAAATTACAGTTAGGAAGTAACAACAAAATAATCTTGTGGCTGGAGGTCACCACAACATGAACTGCAGTAAAGGCTTGCAGCATTAGGAAGGCTGAGAACCACTGGCCTCAACTCTACTTATTTAACTGTTCTCCCTCTGAAAAACTCTCTTTCTGCTTACACCTTCTCTGAATTGTACCCACCATTCAAGGCTTGCAATGCTCTCTGTCTTCTATCCCTTAGGTCATTCCAAACTCCCACTGCCTCAGAGATCCTTCCAACTTCGTATATACCTGGTAGCTGAGATCATCTTTAAACACCACCCTCTTGTTACAAAGCAAAGTCCATAATACCATTCTATGGGTCCCTTCCCTCTATCCTGTCCTTCGTGTCTGTGTGCGCCCCTTTTCTAACTCCTGTCCCTGCTGTCTTTATGCATGAGTGCCTTCCCTCTAGCTCTTGTCCCCAGGAGTTTTATGTGCTTATGTCTGCTCACCTTAACTCCCTTGGAAAGGGCTCTGCTTCACACAGAATCTTCAGCGATGCTCAGCATGGAGCAGAAACAAAGCAGATAGTCACTGATGGTGTTGAGGTGGATATGTATTGCAGTTAAGTTGCAAAACAGTCTGTCTTGATGATGGTATCAGGATTCTGTAAGATACTGCTGATTAAGATATTTTCCTGCCTTGAGAGATTATCAGATGATTGCTGGAGTTGCGGTGGAGTGTTTTCTTGAAAGCAGAAGTATTACATTTAAGCTCAAGGAGGCTTCAATTCTTGTATAGATAAACCTCTACTCTTCCCCTAGACACAACATGGAATGATTTGACTCTATACCTTTTCTCTATAATGAAAAAGGGTCTCAAATGCCCCTAGGTATTTGTAGTGTGAAGGGAGAATTGGGTGTCTGTAAGGAGCGGTCATTTTCTTCCATTAGCTACTTTTGTTGCTAACTCATATCTCAAAACCTGTTCAAGAAGAGTTATGCTTTTAAAGTTCTGTTGTTGTTGCTAATTTTTGTTTTGTTTTCTCATTTTTTTATTAAAAATTTCCATCTCCTCCCCTCCTCCTCCCTTCCACCCATACCCCCACTCCCTCCCTCTCCAAGCCAAAAAGCCATCAGGGTTCCCTTCACTATGTTAAATCCAAGGTCCTCCCAACTCCCCCTAAGTCCAGGAAGGTGAGCAACCAAACTGACAAGGCTCACAGTGAGTCCGTCCATGCAGTAGAGTTCAAGCTCATCGCCGTTGTCCATGGTTTCTCAGTCCTCCTCCACCATCAGCCACAATCAGAGAGGCTAATTTTTGTTTTAAGAGTACTTTAAAGATTTAGTTTTTATTTTTATTTGATTTTTATTTACAAAGATTTTATTTTATTTAGGTGTGTGTGTGCACATGTGCACATGCATGTGCACATGGGGGCCAGATGGTATTGGGGTCCCTAGAGTCTGGAGCCGGAGTTACAGGTGATTGTGAGCTGCCCAGTTTTGAGTCCTGGGAGACAAAGTCCAGTCCTCTGCAAGAGCAGCAAGTTCCTTTAACCACTAAGCCAGTCCTGCACTCAGTTCTGAAGTTCTTGAGCAACTAGGAGATGGTGGTTATGATACTCAGTTTGACTGGATGACCTCTGAGTTATCAGAATGGTCACTCTGCCCCAGTTCTACCTAGAACATGGTACAGAATTATCATTGGCAGAGTGAGGTCAAGTCCTCCCCGAGAGGACACGATGAGGAAGTTGCCAAAGTTGAGTCCCATAGTGGCATCTTGGTCAGCCCACTTCAGATGAGAACTGTGTGGAACTACCACGTAGCGGGCAGTCAAAGTGGTTTTCAGGACCTGGGGAAGGACTCCCACTGCCTAGAAGAGTTCTATGGGATTGAGTTCCTCTGCAGCAGGCCTGGGAGGGCCCCCAACCTGCCCACCTCATTTCTGCAGAGCCAGAACTATCATGATACACAACAGAGAGCAAAGAGAATCCTCTGACATGAGGCTGTTCCACAATGCCACCAAGGGACCTTTCCTCACTGCTGAGAGTGTAGAAGCCCACAGGAAACAGAAGGGAAAACTCTGGGTTAAATAGAAGGCCAGAGGGTTTGGGTAAAAATTGAAAATGATTACAACATAATAACCATGTCTGGCTAACCAATTTATGGAGAGGATAGTACAAAAAGTAGTGAGAAAAGTACCCTCAAAGGTATAAATTTCTTTCCTTCCCCCATAATTGCTCACAATCTGTCATTGTTTATCATCATTTAATGTTATGATGGTTCTAGTAGGGGAGAGTCAGGAGGTGAGCAACGACCCTCATAGGTTCTAGGGCTGGGTGACAAGTCCAGCCACCTGCTGCCCTTCGATCTGGCAGTTCCCAAATTCCTCCATCCCACATGTCACCCTTCCCAGGGCATTGCAATCACAACATCAAGACACATTCCCATATCCTGGTACAGCTGGCGAGGCATTGCTGGTGCTGTTAGCATGGAGCAGGGACCGCAGCAGAGCAAGCAATTCATCGCCCCTCTCTGCTCCTGCACCCTTACCAGATTTCTGGTCCCAGGTCATTTATGTCTTTACATTGTTTATGATATAAGCTGTGGACTAAATAAGGTGATCCCTATAAACTGCATTTCCTGTTCTTCTCAAAAAACCTAGACAGATTCCTCCTGCCCGGACTTTAGGAGCAGCAGCCTATTAACCAGACTGTGACTCAGTAACGTTCCTGAGGTGCAGATTGCCTGGCCCTAATAGTTTTACCAGCAGTGCTGCCTGCTAAGATCCAGTCTCATCCCACTTATATGGGAATATACTGTTTATCCATCAAAGCAATTTGGGCTGGGGCCCAGACGTTCTGAGACAGGCCAGTGAAGGCCCTTAAAAGGGCAAGAACAGAAAAGCCCAGGAGACAGATAAAAATCAAAATGCTAGCAAATGAAACACTTTTTAAAATGATTAGGAACACATAAGGCAAGGCGCTATTACTTTGTAGAGAACATGTATGATGCCACTTTTAATATAAAAAAAATTCTGAGTTCACCATGGGGTTATTATAAAAAGACTTCTCTCTTTTTGTTAATCTAAAAGATATTCTTACTAAGTTCAAGAATTTAAACCACAAACTTTCAATAAAACTCAGAAAAGAAAAACAAAACATCTGAACACGTGTGTTTGGACATGTGTTTATAAAGCAAAGCTAAACACAAAAATAGATAAATCAAGGCTCTTTAAGAGTCTGAAGGATCCTTATACAGGATACAGTTCAAGTCCTTTACTCTCTAAATATGGCTATTGAGTGATAATAAGTAACCTGCCCTGTCACTCACCTTGAAGACAGTGCATGGCCACCAGCCCAAAGGATATCAATCGACATAGACAATTATTGAAGACACAACTGTTGAATGTGTACATATGTATCTTTAGAGCTGTGACTCTTTATAGATTACATATCCACAGCATCCACACGTATCTTTATATTTGCTTCATATTGGCTCTATATGGCAAAGAAAGCCCTTTTGGCTTATTTCCAAGAACACATGTGCTGAACAGAATGATTGTTAACAGAGATGTAGACGAACTAGCTTATTAAATACATAATTAATTACCTCTGCATTTCCTACAGCACTGAGCAGAGCATCTTGTATGTATGTTGATCAGCTTTAAGAAATTAATAAGTTAACGCCCAGTCATCTTTGGGTCCACATTATGCCAGGTTGGCTGCTTAAGACAACACCCAGGAAGCAGCAACAGGTTTCCCAGTCCTCCCCCCACCCCACCCCCAGGGCTCTACTGCACCTCCACGTGTTCTGATGAGGAAATGGGAATTCAGACACCATCGGTGACAACACATTGCTGGAATGTCTGAGAGCACAGTTTGTCATTTGGTACTTTTTACGTAAAACGTTCACTTGCTTATCTTTTTGTACAGAACTATTATCGTTCCCAACTTGACTGTGACCTCTCTGAGAACAGATGAAGTAATTTTCTCTTTGTACAGCTGCTCCCCATCCCGACTTCCAGTAAGTATCTATTACTAACTTAACCGTGGTATTAATTAGTAAAAAATGATTATGAGGATTAGAGAACACGATAGTCTTAAACCTTTCCATGGAAAGGGAGTCCAATTCATGACTCCCTGATGACAGGCAGCCTCACAAATATAACACAGCAGAAGCAACGCCGTGCACCTGCTGAGCCTGGGTTAGGGAGGGGACAGAGCTCCACCTGACACTCTGCCCAGACTTGGCTTGGAAACTCCCTGCCAATGTGAGAAGTTTGGCTCCTTTGAAGCTGCCCTACTGGAAAGACCACATGCAGAGATCACAGGATCTAAAAAGAGACACCCCAGGAGCCCCATAGCGTAGGTCCTACTGTCTCTGGGCTTCCTGCTTTAAAACCTGTACTCACTGTAGCTCAGGGGAGGAGAGATGAACTTTCTCCTCCGTGCCCCACTGAAATCACAGCCCGCAGAAGCCACAAACAGAATGCAGGCCGGTGCTGTGCCGCTGCCGCCGTGATATTCCATTGCACAGCTTTAAGATACCAAAACGAGCAGTTAAATGACCTTCCAAAATGAATAACAATATCAAAGCACTGGAGTAGTGCAAAGACTACATGTTACTAAAACTAATTCATTTCTTTTGTTAAAACTATCGCTCCCGGGAGGCATTTTATTAAACAGAGTCTGAAGTCTTGGCTTGTTAGTGTTCTCATGATCTTTTAAATCATCAGCTATTTACTCTGATCTGGCCTGCATACTGAGCGCTCCACGTGTACTATCCCAGGACAAAGCCATAGGAATGCCTTGCAAATGTGTAAGAAGGATGTGAACATCAAAGGTCGGTGATGTCCTCTGGAGACTGACAGGACTTGCTTTTCAAAACAGTAAACTGAGTTACAGAGTTAAGGTCCTTGAAGTCACAAATCAGAATAAAGAACTGGATGAAGTTATGTCTGACTCTGCATCCAGTACGTGCTCCTCTCCTTGTTCTGTAGCCAGCCAGGTTACAGTGTCTGAAGCCCACTGTGGTCCCCGTACACAGTGATTATAAATAAACACTTTGCCACAGCATCACAGTCTCAGAAGGACCAAAATCGGGTAGTTCATTAGCAACTGCTCTATAAATAGGACTTCAATTAGGCGGAATTTATAACTATAACTTTCAAAAGCGCTTCAAATTAATGAAAATTTAACCTATTCTTGAGTCATTGGTTACAGAACACTTCAGAATAAATTAAAATGCATATGCTGTGTTTAAAAGAGTTCGGAGGGAAATGTCATTTTTGTATCAGGATACAAATGTTAGTTATGGTGCTTTAATTATTGCTAATGGTGCTTTAATTATTCAAACCCTCTGCAAGAAAAAAGTAACCTGACGCTACAGCCTTTGAGCATGGGTCCTTGGAGACTAGGTTCTCCTCCAGGCCAGCTCTTCTCATTTGTGTGTTTTATGCCATTTACAGGTAAAAATGGTAGCGTGTATTCACTTGTTTTGGGGAAAGGAAAGTGATACTTTTTATTAGATTCTCAAAAGAATCCAAGACTCAGGAAAGGTCAAGAGCCTCTGTCCTGGACTATAAATAGAGACAGAAGTGATGTGAAATGTCATCTGCCCCAATCATCCAACTCAAAGTTAATTCTGCCCAGAGTAGGCCGCAGTCCCTCCAGAAATACCATGGGCCCTGTCCCTTCATCTTCTATCTCCAGGGAAAGTCAGATCTCCTGCAATTTTTTTTTTGCAAGCTTTGGGCTGAATTCCTGCACCTTACAAAATTTGTTCCAAATTCCAGTAGTTGATATTTATCACAAGGCTGAACTTTTGTCCCCATTTTCATCTCTAAAATCCCTAAAGACAGTATCATGCTCTCCCTTAGGCCTAATTCCTACAAGCTGTGCATAAAAGAGCCTCCCAAGAGTCCAGCACTCACGGTGTACTACAAGGACTAGAGTAGACAGTGTTACCATCCTTACAAATGGCCCACAACACGATCCACACAATCCACAGCTTCATTCCCGCAACTAGTCCGCATGGGCATGAACCCAACATTCTAACATCAGTGCATACTAACAAGGAAATGTTAATGTATTCATACAATCCCAAGTGAAAACACGAGATAGATAGAAAGGTCACTGATGGGTCAGATTCAGGTCAGAAAAAAGGAAGTCAGGATTCTTATAACAGCAAATAAGAAAGAACTTTCAATGACTCGTTTTCACAGTTAATAAACTTTTCAAAGGGGGATGGAGAGGTGGTTCAGCAGTTATGAGCACTGGCTGCTCTTCTAGAGGACCTGAATTCAATTCCCAGTGCATGCATGGTAGCTCACAATTGTTTGTAACTCTGGTTCCAGGGGATCTGACACCCTCACAGCAATGCACATAAAATAAAGAAAAAATATTTAAAAAGGAATCCTCCACAATATTTTGACATGCACACAGAGGTTTTCATTTTTAAATATCATTTATCACTACCATAATAGAAGACAATACTATAATAATATATAATACAACTTAAATTTATCCATTATTCATGAACTGACAAAATTATTTTAGGGCAACAATAACAGCATTATATATAAAGTAAATAAGTCTGCCTGTGTGCCACCATGCTTCCTGCCATGCTAATAATTGACTCAACCTCTGAACCTGTAATCAAGCTCCAATACTAAATGCTTTACTTTATAAAATTTGCCCTGGTCATGGTGTCTCTTCATAGCAATAGAAACCCTAACTAAGACAACTATCCCTCTGAAACTATAAGCAAACCCCCAACTAAATGTTTTTTTTTGTCTTGATGTTGTGTGACAAAGATGATGTCACATAAATGTCTAATTACCTCAGATAAAGAAATCATGGCTGATAAATGTAAAAATACCACCCAAGTCCAACTTGGTTAGCCAATGGATTGTATTGGGGTTACTTATAGGACTATGGATGATGGAGGTTACTGCTAGGAGCAGAAATGATTCAAAGACAGCTGCATCACCAAAACCCACTCCAGCTCAGGTGACAGTTCCCAAAAGATGGGAAACAAGAACACACTGCCAGCCTGCAGGGAGCTCAGCAAGTTGGAGAGGGCCCTTTCCAGGTAACTCTAGTCTAAACCCCTTCCAGGCAGCTTGGCTGGTTTCTGCTTCTTGGGGGTAGCTGGTCTAGTCTCAGAGTCTTCTTGGAAGCTTGGTTTGTCTAAGAGTGACTCTCAGCAGCTTGACTTGTTTACTTTGGGAAGGGAAGAGCCCAGTGAATCTGGTCAGTTTTAGGGACTTCCTGAAGCAATTTTGAGTTGTTTATCTTTCTGTTTAAGGAGTTTCCCTGCAGGTTGGAAAGTTTCTGTCTCAGGGGAATTTGCTATACAACTGTTTGTCATGCTGTCTCTTCATGGCTGTAGAACAGTAACTAAGACAATGACAAAAGATTCAAAAGATGAAAATTTATATAAATGCTGCTCAGCCACCCAGATTGCCTTCACTGGATGCAATCAAGCTCATCTGTTTCTTTTATATGTTTTATGTATTTACAAGTAAATATATGCATAATAAATACATGTATGCATGTTTACACATATATGTATATATATTTTTATATATGTTTGTATATAAACACATAACTGGTATAGGCTTACAAGCATAATTTTCTGTGCCTTCCTTTGTGTGTTTTATTATTGGATATCATGTTATATTACAAGAAGGGCATGATCTTTGAATGTGTACAGGGCTACAGGATGCTTGAGCATAACGAGAACTGACCATATATGTTTTGGCAAAAAAGGAGTTCAATTATGAGTTTGAGAAGATGCTGAAAAGGAATTGTGGCTAAAATGAGTTGCTTAAAATGGATGTCATAAAGAAGGAACCAAAAGGTAGGTAGACCTCTCTATGAGGCCAAGTCATCTCTGACAGTTGTAAAGGGGGAATACAATGATGATGTTATAGGGTAGAGCTACTAGGGGAATTGGTTTAAGAAGGAAAAATTATAGCAAGTATGTTTGTATGAAATTAGGAACAATTAATTACAGTAGGAAACTGAAAGCTGAATGATTAAAAAAAAAGATAACTACAGGAGGCATGTACTGCCTGCAATGAGCTTGCAGACAGTTCACCCAGAGTGCCAGCAGGAAAAGCAGAGTCTGTGGGCTCTGTATTCAGAATCCGCATGAGGCTCCCTGCCTCCAGAGGCAGGAGCAACAACAAGAGCAAGAGAGGGCACATGTGAAGTTACTATCATTTGCTTCTAAATTATCACCCAAAAAAGCAGCACCAGAGAGTAGATGAGTAAGAGAGAGAAGTGCTTGTTTGGGGAGAAGAGAACAAATAGGCGTGTTGCTGGAACCTCTGAAAGATGAACTAAAGTTAGTGGTTAGGTTAGTGGTGAGGAGATTAAAGGGGGATGAGTCAATGTGTTTGTGTGCTTTTCTTAACAATATTGACAGTTGGATGGATAGATGATAGATAGATAGATAGATAGATAGATAGATAGATAGATAGACAGACAGATGATTGATAGATAGATGATAGATAGATAGATAGATAGATAGATAGATAGATAGATAGATAGACAGACAGATAGATAGATAGATGATAGATAGATGATTGATAGATAGATAGATAGGTAGGTAGATAGATAGATAGATAGATAGATAGATAGATAGATAGATAGATAGATAGATAGATAGATAATTGATAGATAAACAGAGAGATAGATAGTAAAGGGCCATATACAACTGGAGTTCCTGGAGTTTGGGTAGATGCATAAAATAAAGAGGACAAAAACAGAGCAACATGTTCCTAGGATTCTCTGTTCTCTGGCACACTTACCTTCCCCTTGAAGGTGGCAGGCAATAATAAGATAACCCCCATGGTGTTGCTATGTACTGTGGTATATAGTTCCTAATTTGAAGGAGATATGCTTGACCCTATCAACCAAGCCTTCAAGAAAGCATTAAGATTTCCTTCTGCTGGAAACAAATCAGTGTAAATCTACAGATGCAAGCAATAAAACTCTGCTACCAACTCTGTGCTTCTAATCAATGCAGTTGTGCAACCTAAGGAGATTGAGCTAAGGGCTTGATCCCCTGTCATCTATACAATAGCACACAGTTGTTGTTTTAAGCCACTAGGTGGGTCACTGAAGATTTGCTTTTACCACCTAGAAAACAAATACAGAGGGAGAGAGGCAGAGGACTGAACGTTAGACAAAGACTGGTCATAAAGAAGATTACAGAAAGATTCCAAGTAAAGAGAAAAGTGGGGCATAAAGGAAGTGAGGTACAAAGGATGAATGGATGAATACACTTTTTTATCAATACTCACTATTAAAAATGTTCTTGATTCCATACTAGAAGAGGCTTCAAGGAAGATAGTGCTCTCTGCTTGGCTAAGGAAGAACTGCCTTACCATGATATTGTGGCAGTTATTCCTGGCATGAACGGTGTCCATTATAAGGCTGTGGGGATGTCTGCACTTCAGTGTGCTTTGAACTCTCAGAGAGAGAAGTAGGTCTCATGTCACAAGCACCATACAGAATGTCTTCAGGTGTACTGGCCTCTCTGAGGGCCCCAGCTCAGCTCCTACAACCATGAAAAAGTCCAACTATTGAGTTGATGCTGAAACTTACAACCACTTTGTGTAAGCTCAGCAGAGGAATATCCTTTCCAAAGAGCCTGAAGCAGAAAAGAGGAGACTATTTTCAAGCAAAACCACTGGAGTTCAGACACAGGTGGAAAGAAGAATTGGGTGATGCTGGGAGCCTCGTGCAGATTATGAATACGGAAAAGAGATGCTCACCAAAGACAGCCATGTAGATATAGCTCTGCCATTGACCAGTTCAGGGTAAAACCCATGTTCCAGATGACTTCATCAAAAGATCAGGCTTCAAAGTGACTTTAAATAACATCAACTCCTCAGAAAAGCTCTCAAGTTGAAATGAATTACCAGCACTATTGTGTACTCGTTTTTTCCTTTTTGCCAGGCTATTCCCTTGTGTACTCTTGCAATACCACATCTATGACCAGGAACCTTCAGAAATGTGAAACTGTTCAAAACAAAATTATATTTAATTCAAAATAGTAAAACTCTGCCATTATAGCCCTTATGAGAAAGAGCGGAGTGTCAAGGATGACCAAAATTAAAAAAGAAATCAAAGAAACAGAGCTATTGTAACAAGGACAAGGTTAGAAGTCACTTGTTCAGATCTTTAGTGAATAAATACATAATGAAGTTTCCCATCTTCCACTGTCCAGCTGTTTGTGTGCCAGTATAGGAATTTATCGTCAGTTCATTACAATGGAATGGTACGGAGCTTACAGGCAACTTCAGTGAACAGTATTTTCCCTGAACACATCAAAGCGTCATTGTTCATTAAACTCTGGATGTTGTTCTTCAAAAGCTGTTTTGTACACTAGAAAATAGTCTACTTAGTGCTTTTTCTGTTCTTTAGCTGGTTTTCACTGTCTACAAAGCCATGGTTATAAGGGAACACCCATGTACAAGAAAAGAAAATTCTCGAAATAAAAAAAAAGATAGCTAACTGGACTTTTGTAATGCTGGTTTTCATGAAAATATTGCTTCTGAACAATAAAAATTTGAACTGTGTCAACAATGTGAATCGTAACTGTCATCCTGGGGTTCTAACGATCTTTGAGTCGGTCTGTTGTCTATAACTGGACACCATACTAAGAGAGCTGTTTGACAAAGGCGAACCCAGCCTCAATGTCCACATGCTCCTTCCTGACGTTTTCTTCTCTGTCTGGTCCCCTACCACACAACGGTCTTGCACCATTTGTGAGCAAGCTTCTTCCACCCTTGGTTACAATATCAGCATCATCTGAAAACTACCTCAGATCCAACCTCAACTCTGATCCCAAATCCAAATTGCCATATATATACGTGTGTGTGTGTGTGTGTGTGTGTGTGTGTGTGTGTGTGTGTGTATGTGTGTGTGTGTGTGCGCGCACGCGCGCATATACACCACAGAACTCGGTATATATATATGTGAAATGGTAACCACAGTCAAGCTAGCCAATATATCCAAAACCTCAAAAGATTATTGGTGTTCTGGTAAAAACACTTAGTCAACTTTCCTAGGATATAGATGTGAAGTGTTACTACTGTTAGAATTATTCCTTAAATACAAATCTAGGTGGGTCATTTCTCTGCCTGCTGCTTTCAAAGCCTCCTGCTGTATCTTGAATAAAATACAAACTCCTCATGGTGGTGTTCCGGAGATCAACTAGAGTGCTAGCTCCCTCGCCGGCTCCACTCCAGGCACGCTGACTGGTACCTGGTGACCATATCCTGTCTTCTACACGATGTGTCCTCCCTCCGGGGAAGGAGCTTGCAGCAGGTCTTCTGCCAGTTGCCTTCTCACAGGTGTCTCTCAACAAACACTGAAGCTCGGCATCCCCGCCCATTACACACTCTCTCATCACACTCCCTGCTCTCTTCAGCTGCTTTGCTTCCTCACAGAATCTTACGCTGTTTAAAAATAACTTTCTACATGTCTTATTACCTCACTGTCAACTCTCTAAGGGCAAGGACCTTTTCTAAAGTACCATCCCTGCCATGCCAAAAATAGTACCTCACACCATAAATATTCATTGTGTAGTATTAGAGGATTATTTTGGACAGTAGAAACTTCTGATGCAACCGTTTTCAATTGGTGTTAATACCCACAAACCTAGGACTTTAAGACATTTGGTAGCAGAGTTAAGTTTTTGCTGGATTCTTCAAGGAAGAAGTCATTGCATTGCCTGTTTCAAGGGGTACCTGCGCTTTGGGCTTGTGACCCATTCCTCCGATCAAAGTGCATCATTTAACACCCTGGGTCCAGCATCCCATCTCCTGACTCTCATTCTTCCTGTGTTTTATAAGGACCTTAGTAATGACATCGAAGCCACTTGAATGATCCAGGGTACCATCCTTCTCAGGGTCCTTAATTCAGTCAACTTTACAACACAAAGCGTCTTTTGTCACATATAGCAGCATATTCATACATTCCGGAGCTAAGATATGGATGTCGCGGCATGAGGGGCTTGGGCCATTTTACCTTAATCTGTGACAGGATCTTTCATCAGTTAGCTCACATTAACTAGTGAATAAGTATCAAAGGTTGGTCTTAATTTTGAGCTTTTTCCCACTCTGTTGTACAAATTCTACCACTGACATTATTCCTTTAGGCTTTGGTGTAATGTGAGGAAAGCTGGGGAGAAGGCAGGGGACTGGAGTGGGGCCGGCCTTGGCTCTGTCTTATCAACCTCTCTTCTCTCTCAGGGGTTTTGATAGCCTGTCACAGGCAACCCTTATCAGTTAACGTACAGACTTGTTCTCTGTCTACAAACTATGCACTCATGAAAACCATCACATTTGCTGGAGGCGAAGACTTATAGGGCTCTGAACTAGAGAAATGGTAGGAGGAGAGCCTCTGCCATCTTCTAGGCACTCGGTTCTCCCATCACTCCCATGTTTATCATCTCAGTCATTTCTGGTAAAGAACTGGTGTTCATGGGTGGAGATTGAATCTATCCCCAAATCCAAGGGAAGAAAAGAGAGGCCAAGACTGATCCAGGTGCCTCTAATGACCACACCTTCTCCTGTACTCTCAAATTCCTACCCTAGCAAAGGAGAGATTCCCTGCTGAATCTTCATTCATTATTAATAAGTACGACAGGGAATAAAGGAAGCATGAAGACTAGTGAATTGCTTCTGGAATATCCTTTGGGCATATCAAAGGTAAGACAGACGTGTGGGCAGGTTTCATGAATTAAAACCCTTGAGTGGGTTAGCCTAGTACCTTGAATGCTCTGAGTAGTAAATACATTAGAAACAAAGCCGCAGCCTTCGCCAGGCATTACATATTGTTCATTTCTTCTGTGAGGTTACATGGGATTAAGTTGGGGGCAGAGCAGTTAAGCCCAGGAGAATACTAATAGCAGGATTCTGAAGCAGACCAGGGAAGGGACACTCATCATCACGGTGGTACACGCCCTCGTGGGAATGATGGCTTTCGATGAAGTAGTTACCGGGTGGTAACAACTGGTGCTCTCATCTACCCAGAATGGCTCAGAAGTCCTTTCACTGTGATTTGCTCTGAACGCAGCACCCCACTCCCTATCGCCACCAATATATGTCATTTACACATGCAGCTAGTATAAACTGAATACAATGAAATAAGTTGCTGAACTTTGGGGATGTAAGATTATTTTAAAAAAACTAGTTCTTGCCTTAAAGAAAATAAAATATATTTATGATAAAAAATAGGTATTATTCACCAAAGCATCTTCGTATATTTTATCGTGCATAACTGTACCATTCAGGTCAGGTTAGTAAACTCTGTCTGGTGGGCAGCAGAGATAGAGTCAGGGAAGACTTTAGGGAAAGGGGGCCTTTAAGGAATGTTTATATTCCTTAAAATTTGGAGGGAAAAGTAGGAGATGGGTAGAGAAACTAGGATGTTTCTAGATAGAAGTAATAACATGAGCAAAGATGCAGAGATATGAAACAAAAGCCTTTCCTTTTTCCTGCTCTCATCTCCCAGATAGCCATCTCCACCCCATCACTCCCATGGAACCTGCTCAGGAACCACTGTGCACTTAGCTGTCGTTTCTCATGTGAGCCAGTAGTGGGAAAACAGAGATTGGATCCATCATTAAGTTAAAACACAATACTGTCTAGTTTTGTATGTGTGTTTTTCATATGTTCATAAACCAAAGAAATAAAAACATGAGGTGAGTAATCAAGGGGTAAAAAAGAATTCTCAAACTTTCCTTTCCTCCCTCATTTTTTATTAATTTATTTATCCATCAATCAGTCTATAGCAAGAAAAGCCCATAGTTCAGGGAATCCCCTAAATGATCATGTCAGCAGACAATTAAAAATGTGACCAAAGAGGTTGTTTTACTTGCATCGCAAGCTTATCTGGGGATCAGTATCATGGAGACGAAGTATTTCCAAGTCTAAATGTCAACGTGAGTGCAAAAATAGCTCACTGGAGTGTTTCCCTCAAGCAAAACAAATCTTTCTCCAAGGTCAAAATATTAGGGACATTCAGCGTTTAAAACAAAGATAGAAAACTCTGCCATAAATACCAAAATATTGGCAGAACTATGAAAGATTTATGACTGGCCACCAAGTATGAGGTTTTAATTTCAGCAAATTCCTCCCAAACAGCTGGGCTCTGCATTTGCAATGAACTATACTGAATAATGGTCAAACAGCAAAGACCATGAGCAAAGCTCCCAATACTAGAAGTATAGTCTTTAAGACACTGACTTTTTCTTAAGTTCACAGTACTTGTAGTTCACCTCTACCCACACTCACCATTTTCCTTTCTTTCCAATTCAACTCTCCAACCTTTCCATGTCCCTAGGAAGTATGGTTTCCCTTCCAGTTAGACCTCATTACTGTTTCCCAGAATCTGGATGACGTTTGATGTCATTTAATCCAAACCTTTAATTTTACACATGGCCAACTGTGTGGAGCACCTGCTACAAGGCAAGGTGCCAGGGGCAGAGGGAGGGATAATCATATAAAAATCATGGCAAAGTTATTTCATTCCTGCCATAAAGACGTTTTAAACACTTTTAGGAGATTGTTGATAATACATACATATAGAATAAAGCCAAGAGGGATGAAAGCAACACTCTCTATTCAGAGCAAAAGCATTGATTGCAGGAAATTATTTTGACTAGTAAACTGTTGGAAATCTGTTTTAGGTGATGGGATTTCAAATAGATGTAGAGCATGTATGCATTTCCACGACAAACAAGTAAAATACAGGATTATGTTCTATGGATGGAATAGTGTTAGTAAAGTTAATGAAGAATGGAAGTGTCCCTCGAAGCTTAATTTTGGAGAATCAACTGAAGGAAAATCACTGGGGCTTCCTGATGAAGGCTAGCAACATGGGAGTTTTGACTTCTAAACATGTTGAAACCCAGGTTCAACAAACAGGGCAACTTACTGTCTTAGGTAAGGGAGCACAGAGGTAGAAACATTCCAGGCACACCGTTATAGTGGCAAACTCTTCAGGGAAACTTTGTTTTCTATTTTCCTATTTTCTGTCATTCTTAACACTGGGTTAAATCTCTGCATTCACAAAGTAGCCTCAGTCTTGCAGTCACACTGGGTGCCACAGCATCCTATATATGAAGAGGCTTTACATTACTTAATTCCTGGGTCTCCTTTTGTTCTATACTCTAATCCAATTCCAACAAGAGAAAAAAGAATTATCTAATTTCATCAAATTTTACTCAAGGCACAGCAGGAGTCGTGAATGTCCAAAGTCAGGGCTGTGCCAACAAGGAGAGCGACAGTGGCTTTTGAGTAGGCAATCCAGTGCTAAGTAGTACCCTAGTGATTTCCTACACCTTGTTGTGGGAGAAGGCAAAATAAATACCCATTCTTTCTGCTCAGCACAATGGCTTAGCCACAAAGGCTGAAGCAAACAGCAGTTGCTAATTCCTCTAGGCCATGCCAGGTCTACTAGGATAGACAGCAACCTGGAGAGGGGCCATAGCACCTTCAGCTCCCGTTTTACTCATTCAGCAAGCAAATGCATAAGGAGAAAGGCTGAGGGGTGGGGAAGTTCAGGGGTGGTCGTTGGAGAAGCTTGGAGGTGGCCTTCTCAGCTTTTACCCTGGTGTTGACAGGTGTGGCTCATAACACCAGTAACCAGGCTCGGGCACTCTTCTGGCCAAGTCTTCCCCAGGGGCATGTCTCTCTTCAGCCACTGAATGTTTCATCTCTGTATTTAAAGAATTTCCCAAATCGATTTATTATTTTCTCAATTACTTTGTTTCATAACATGATGTCAGAATCTGAAAACCTCAGCGAAGGTAATGTTTGTGTCGAGATAAGTGCTGTGCCCTGCGTCACAAGAGTGTAATCTGGGTACCCAAAGCAGCTTTCATAATTACATGTTGTTGTAGTGCCCTTTTAGTAAGGAAGTGATGATGAAGGTTTGTAAACCACATCTTCTTTTCTTTTTTATCCAGCCACTGTTTTTCACTTTATGATAAGAAGGAATTAAAGACAAAAACAAAATGAGTCACCCCATTGCTACCTCTCCCCTCTCCTTTGCCTTCCTGTTTTGCCCTGGGAAGTCTGGAGGCCGCTGGACTCATTAGTGGCTCAGCTCAGCCTCAGGCCAAAGCACAGAAGAGATGTTCCGCCCTCTCCTTCCCAAATACTTATTACGGACACTGTACAGGAAAGCAAAACACACATCAGATACAGCCATTCAGCCTTTGAAGGCGCCTATTAAGAGTGATGAAATGAAAGCATTTTTATTAGCAGGTGAAGAGATTCTCCATAAAGGAAAATACATGGTATAATAACTGTTTACTTTTCAGTGTATGGAAGTGCGCGCGTGCGTGTGTGTGTGTTTGTGTGTGT
Source organism: Arvicola amphibius (assembly GCF_903992535.2). Taxonomy (NCBI): domain Eukaryota; kingdom Metazoa; phylum Chordata; class Mammalia; order Rodentia; family Cricetidae; genus Arvicola; species Arvicola amphibius. The sequence continues at coordinate 76,838,260 of NC_052058.2, forward strand.
GTGTGTGTGTGTGTGTGCATTCTGGTATTACTTTCTTTATTATTCATATAGGCAGGTAAATATACCAGGGGTAGGATACATTATATTAAAAAACAATACTGAGCAGCTAGGCCATATTATCTTCTAAAGGCTGGTGTTGACATAGCAGAGAGTGGAATAGAAGGAAACTAAAACAAAAATAATAAATAAAAAATTCATACCAGCGGGTGAGGGAAATTTTCATATTACTTTATTTTGCTAGCCTTAACCCATGCAAGAAAAGTCTTGCCTCTGGTGTCACTCTTATTAAAAGATGGTAATTTTGAAACTCAGGTGACCTTTTCCTGTTGGCATATTTTACCTCTGCAGGAATGTACATATTTACATCAAAGCATGTTGTTTTCTTCTAGAAGAGACTATATAAATGAAGCATTAGTGTACAACATCATGAGGGGTGCTTCAGAAGAGACTTCTATACATGCTCATGAGAGCACATAGAAAGACATTGTCGTTACCTGGACATCCCCCCAAGAAGCCTTTGCCCCTGGGATTTGGCTTTTGAATCAGGTTTAAAGGCAAAACCCTCCAGAAGGGACAGTGTAATGTTAAAGCACAAAGGAGCCCAGTGGTTCGGTGGCCATCAGGTGTGAGACCCACAAAGGCAGAGGGGAAAAGGCTGTAACTGTGGGTGGGGGTGAAATAATAAATAATAAAATAATAAAAACAGAAGCAGACTTCATCCTAAGCATGGTTTCAATTTCCTTGAATGAAATGTCAATTTTTGCAGTTACAAAACAAAGAACATAGAAAACTGTGTTTGTAACCTGAAGCCAGACCCTCTGAACTGGCTATTTCAGAAGTACACCAAAGTGACTCTCCAGGCTGGAATTCACCAGAAATACATTTCCCACCAGCCTAAGAGGAATTATGGGAAATAAGTACAACAGAGTGGATTTTGTATCTAATTATATTCAGAATTTTTATTCCATGTGTCTGTAATAACAAAACAATAAGAAGATCAGTAATCTTGTGTTGGCGTGCCCTGACTTATTTTACTTTCTCAGCCAGGAAATCTTAAGCCCAGGAACCCACTAAACTGTAATTGTCTACTTTCACCAGTTACTCAGAATAGCCAGAAAAATGAAACTTCGCAAAAGGAAAACACAGGAAAAGAGAAATCAAAGTCAGAGGAAATCCCAGTGCTCCAGAAGGTATGGACTTGAAAAAGGCAGTTAGTCTAATAACAACTAAAGCATTATTTCCTGCGAGGTTGCGATAAATCTTTTTATTTTCTTTTTAGTTTAAGAAGGCCTGAATTTATCCTCCCTTTCCACGTCAAACTTCTAGTTTGTGCTTTCATAGTTTGAGGATGGAAACGCCATGTGTACACAAATCCCCCTCATCTAGGAGATATGTGACTTGAGCATGGCTGGCTACAAGGGGAAATTTTACCAAAGATACATTTATTGTTAGAAGTATCTTTAAGACAATTGTAATACAGTTAAGAGCACTGGCTGCTGTTCTGGAGGACCGGGGTTCAAATTCCAGCACCCACATGGCAGCTCACAACTGTCTGTAACTCCAGTTCTAGGTGACCTGACACCTCACACATACATATATGCAGGCAAAACACCAATGCACATAAAATAAAAATAATTTATTTAAAATAAATGTAATTTTGAAAATTCTGAAAGTTCCTGGTAACATTGAGTTATTGTCCCTGAATCTTAAAAAAAAAAAAAAAAAAAAAGACAGGAATTTTAAACCACTAAGGAACTTGCCTTCAACAGATGGATCTAGAAAACATACCGAGTGAGGTAACCCAGACCCAGAAAGACAATTATCACATGGACTCACTCATACGTGGTTTTTAAACATAAAGCAAAGAAAATCAGCCAACAAATCACAATCCCAGAGAACCTAGACAACAAAGGGGACCCTAAGAGAGACATACATGAATCTAATCTACATGGGAAGTAGAAAAATACAAGATCTCCTGAGTAAATTGAGATCAAGGGATCCATGGGAGAGGATTGAAGGGAGGGAAGAGAAAGGGAGGGGAGAAAAATATATAGCTCAATAAAAACAATTTAAAAAAAGAAAGAAACTTGCCTTCCCTCCCCCATTGTACGTTGTAATTCTACAAAAAATTTAAATAAATATTCACCACTATCACCCCATTTTTTTTTAAATGCCAAAAAGTTTCCTTGGGTAACTCATTTGACAGCACTAGCGAAAAAGGAATTAGCAGAAAAGGAATGGGGCTCAGGTCCTGGCTTGTGGACTATATAGGCATTGCAGGGTGTTGCTGGAAATCTCATTTTAAAGCTCACTTCTCTTTTGTTTTCTGGTTCCACGGGACTTGTTCCTGTTTCTTTTGAGTGGTTAATTCTGTCCTTGGCTTGTGGACTCCACGAGGGTAGTTCTCTCCACATCCCTGCAAAGGAGTCTGGTGTCCTGGCTTTGTGGACTGCATGAGGGTGCTTACCTAGCCTTCCCTCAATATCCCTGCAGAAAACCCTGGTGCACTGGGCTTGGGAACTGTGACACTGGTTACCTAGTCTTCACTTGGTATCCCTGGAGGGCACCAGGCCCACACCCTCATTTGTTTGCCTGCTTCTCCTTCCTTCACAGAGTAATAAATAAAATGATCTTTGCCCCATAATCCTCTACCTCAATAGGAACAAGGCATCCTATTAGTGGTTTTAATATTTATCCTGTCAATCAATTGTGTTTTGGTAGGATATTTCAAATTAAACATCATAAATTTAGATTTCATGTCAACTTATTACTATATACATGGAAACATCCTTTTTGTATTTTACTTTCTGCTTGTGTTATTCAACAATAAAAATTAAATCCATCTGCTTCTAGCAATGAACACATGTTTAGTTAGAGACAACAATAAAAACATACTCCAAGGGTGGTGACACACATGAATAATCCCCACTCAGATGGCAGAAGCAGAAAGATCACTTGAAACTAGCCTGTCTACATGATGAGTTCTAAGCCAGCCAAAACTACATAGTGAGACCCTGTCTCAAATACAGATAAAAATAGATACCAGAAGTAGGCTGAAGGCAGATCCACACCTTTCTTTTTGTTCCTCTAGTTCCAATCACCCCCCCCCCCAAGTCTCACTCCCAGCTCTGTAGCAGAATTCCTAAAGCAGTCTCCCTTTCCTGTCTGACCCCATCCCCAATGGGTGACAAAGACCTTCTCCTACAGCTTTCCTTCCCCAACCTCATCTGATGGAGGAGTGTCTATGTGTTGCTTTCATTGGTTGATTAGTGAAGAAACTGCTTGGCCCAATAGGACAGAAAATTAGGTAGGCGGAGTAAACAGAACAGAATGCTGGGTAGAAGGCAGTGAGCAGACGCTTCAGGCAGTCGCCATGCTTCTCCTCTCCGAGATGGACACAGGTTAAGATCTCTCCTGGTAAGCCACCCCTCGTGGTACTATATAAATTACTAAATATAGGTTAAAGCAAGATATGAGAATCAACCAATAAGAAGCTACAGATAATGGGCCAGGGGCCAGGCAGTGTTTTAAAAGAATACAGTTTCCGTGTAATTATTTTTGGGTAAAGCTAGCCGGGTGGCGGGACGCAGCCCACCGCTCCTTCTACACTCATCCCAGTAGCTCAGCCTCCAACACTAGCATGAATTCCCTGTAAACACACCAGCTGAATAGGCCAAGAAGACAAGCAACACACAAACAACGCACTCTCTGAAAATCCAGAGAAGAAACAGAAACCAAGGAATAAAACACCCACCCAGCAAAAACAAACCTAGAAACCAGTACCTAGACCTATAACCATCCCAAACCTAGATGCCTAGACACCAGCATAAAAACACAATAATAGCCAGAACAATGTGTCTCCAGTAGAGACCAGTTAATCTACCACAGCAGGCCCTGAATACTCCAACAAAGCTGAAGCACAAGGAAAGGACCTTAATACAAACTATATGAAGATGCCAGAGGTCCTTAAAGAAAAAAATGAATAAATCCCTTAAGGAAATCCAAGAAAACACAGACAAGTAATGGAAAGAAAAAAAACTGTTCAAGACATGAAAATTGAGCTAGAATCAATAAAGAAAATCCAAAATGAGGGAATTCTGGAGATGAAAAATATAGAAATTCAAATAGGAACCACTGAGGCAAGCTTTACCAACAGAATATTGTTGGAGGAGGGGGCCACTTGTTTGTCCTGGTCATCCAGCTAGCTTACACCTGAAATAACCACATAGAAACTGTATTAATTAAAACACTGCTTGGCCATTATCTCTAACTTCTTATTGGCTAACTCTTACATATTAGTTTAACCCATCTCCATTAATCTAAGTATCACCACATGGCAGTGGCTTACTAGAGATTCTAACCAGAGTCCATCTCAGGCAGAGGATCCATGGCTTCTCTCTGACTCTGCTTTCTTCCTCCCAGCATTCAGTTCTGTCTTCTCCACCTACCTAAGTTCTGCCCTATCAGGCCCAAAGCAGTTTCTTTATTCATTAACCAATGAAAGCAACACATGAACAGAAGAACCTCCTACACCAGAATATAAGAGATGAAAGGCAGAATCTTGGACATTGAAGATATGCTAGAAGAAATGGATGTATCAGTCAATGAAGATTTTAAAATATTCTCGCAAAAAAACATTCAGGAACTCTGGGACACTCTAAAAAGACTAAATCTAAGAATAATTAGAAATAGAGGAAGGAGAAGAAACCCAGGTAAAAGGCACAGAAAATATTTTCAACAAATCATAGGAAAAAATTCTCTAACCTAGACTATGAGATATGTATCAAGCATACAGAACAATAAGTATACTGGACCAGATAAGAAAGTCCCTGAAGCACATAATAATCAAAGCACTAAATACACAAAAAGATTATTAAAGCTACAAGGAAAAATGAACAAGTAACATATAAAGGCAGACCTATTATTACACTTGACTTTTCAGTTGAGACTGTAAAAACCAGAAGGGCCTAGACAGATGTACTACTGGCTCTAAGAGACTACAGACTACTGTATGCAGCAAAATTTTCAATTACCATAGATAAATAAAATAAGATATTCCATGATAAAGTAAAATTTAAACAATATCTGTCCACAAATCTAACCCTATAGAAGGTGCTAGAAAAAAAATTCCAACCTAAGAAAGTTAGCTGCATCCATAGGAAAAAAAATACAGAAACACACCAACAAAATCAAAGGAAGGGAAGCACATACCACCACCATCATTACCACCAATAACAACAAAATAACAGGAATCAACAGTCATTGGTCATGGATATCTTTCAATAGCAATTGTTTCAATTCCCCAATAAAAATACACACACTAACAGAATGGATGCAAAAACAGTATTCATCTGTTTTCTGCATCCAAGAAGCACACCTCAACATCAAGGATAGACATTACTTTGGGGTAAAGGGTTGGAAAAAGATATTCCAAGCAAATAGACCTAAGAAACAAGTTGATATAGCCAATTTAGTATGTAACAAAATAGACTTCAATATAAAACTAATAAAAAGAGATAGCAAAAAACACTACACACCCATCAAAGAAAAATACACCAAGATAACATTTTAATTCTTAACATCTATGCCAAAACACAAGGGTACCTGCCTTTGTAAAAGACAACTTAAATCACACAAAAACCCTCATGCATTGAGAGAAGACTTCGATACCCCATTCTCAGCAATAAACATGTCATCCAGACAAAAACTAGACCGAGAAATTCTAGAGTTAACAGATGGTATAAACCAAAGGGATCTAACAGATATTTACAGAACATTTCACCCAAACACCAAATGCAAAAGAATATAACATTCTTCTCTGTACCTCATGGAACTTTCTCCATAATTTAACACTTGCCCAGACACAAAACAAGTCTCAACAGAACAAGAAAATTGAAATAACTCCATGCATCCTAGCAGGCCACCAGATTAAAGTTGAATATCAACAACAGAAACAGCAGGAAACTTACAAACTCAGAGAAAGTAAACAACTCTCTGCTGAGTGAAAAATGGGTCAAGACAGAAATTAAAAACTTTCTAGAACTGGATGAAAATGAATACACAGTATGTCCAAACTTATAGGGCACAGTAAAAGTCGTTTCAAAAGGCAAGTTCATAGCAATAAGTACTTACATAAATAAACTGGATAGATTCCATATTAGTAACTTAACAGCACATCTGAAAGTTCCAGAATAAAAAAAAAGTCTCCCAACAGCAATAACAACAACAAAAGCCCAGGGCCAGGTAGTTTTAGCATAGAATTCTACCAGACTTTCAAAGGAGAGTTAGTGCCAATACTTCTTGAACTATTGCATGAAGTAGAAAGAGAAGGAACATTGCCCAATTAATTTTATCAGACCAGTTTCCCTGGTACCCAAAGCACACACACAAAAAAACCAACAAATAAAGAGAATTACAGATCAATTTCCTTTATGAACATAGATGTTAAAATACTTGCAAACCAAATCCAAGAACACAACAAAAAGATGATCTACCATTATCAACTAGGCTTCACCTCAGAAAGCAGTGATGGTTCAATATACAAAAATCAATAAATGTAATCCACTATGTAAAGAAACTGAAAGAAAACCCTTCATGATCAACTCATAGATACAGAAAAGGCTTTTGACAAAATCAAGCATCCCTTCATGGAAAAAGTCCTAGAGAAATTAGAGATACAGGGGACACACCTAAACATAATAAAAGGAGACTATAGCAAGTCTATGCTAACATCAAATTAAATGAAAAGAGACCCAAAGCAATTCCACTAAACTCGGGAACAAGACAAGGCTGTCCACTCTCTACCTCTCTATTCAATATAATACTTAAAGTCTTAGCAAGAGCAATATGACAAGTGAAGGAGAACAAAGAGATAAAAACTTGAAAGGCAGAAGTCAAAATATTGTTATTTGCAGATTATATGATAGTACATGTAAGTGACTCTAAAAATTCTACCAGGGACCTCTTATAGCTGATAAAAAATGTTCAGCAAAGCAGCTGGATATAAAAGTAACTCACAAAAATCAGTAGCCCTCCTATATGGAAATGACAAACAGACTGAGGAAGAAATGAAAACATCACCTTTCACAATAACATAACATAAAGTAACTTGAGGTAACTCTAAGCCAGTAAGTGAAAGACCTGTATGATTAAAAACTCCATGTCTTAGCGAGCTGAGCAGTGGCTCAGAGTGTTAAGCGCAGCGCTTGCGAATCCCAAGTTCGAATCCCGAGTCCGAATCCCAAGTCCAATCACAGAGCGGCGTGGGCCGTCTGTCCTGATTCTGTCACAGAGCGGAAGTGTGCCATCTGTGTCCCGAGTGTGCCTGCCATTCCACGCCCTCTCATGGCGTGGGAAAAAAAAACTCCAAGTCTTTGAAGAAAGAAACTGAAGAAGATATCAGAAGTTGAAGAGATCTCTCATGCTTATGGATCAGTAGGATTAACATGGTAAAAATAGCCATTTTACCAAAAGCAATCTACAGATCAAAATGTAATCCCCACCAAAATTCCAATGCAATTCTTCACAGACTTTGAGAGAACAATTCTCAACTTCATATGGAAAAAAAAACAAAGATAACTAAAACAATCCCAAACAAAAGAACTGCTGGAGGCATTACCATCCCTGATTTCAAGTTATACAATAGAGCTACAATAATGAAAACTGCATGGTACTAGCATTAAAACAGGCATTGATCAATGGGATTGAATTGATTGAAGATTGAAGACATATGGGTACCTGATTTGGATTTAAGAAAAAAAAAGTGATATCATCTTTAACAAATGGTACTAGTCCAACTGGATGTCTGCATGTAGAAGAATGCAAATAGATTGATACTTATCACCCTGTGTAAATTTGAGTCCAAGTGGATCAAAGACTTCAACATAACACCAGATACACTGAACCTGTTAGAAGAGAAAGTGAGGAATAGCCTTGATTTCATGGGCTCAGGCAACAATTTCCTGAACAGAACACCAATCACGTAGACACTAAGATTGACAATTAATAAATGGAACCCCAGGAAACTGAAATTTTAATGTAAGGCAAAGGACATTGTCAAAAGGACAAAATGGCAGCCTACAGAAATGGGAAAGGATAGTCACCATCCTCACATCTGACGGAGGTTGAATTCCAAAATAAATAAAGAACTCAAGAAACTATATATTAAAAAAACTAAACTATTCAATTTAAAGATGGAGTACAGATCTTAACAGAATTCTCAATAGAGGAAACACAAATGGCTGAGAAACAAATAAATGTTCAACATCCTTAGCTGTCAAGAAAATGCAAAACAAAAGTACCTTGAGATTCCATCTTATATCTGTCAGAATGGCTACGATCAATAACACAAGTGACTGTTCATGCTGAAGAGGATGTAGAATAAGGATAACACACTAACGCTTTGCAGGTGGGAGTGCACACTTGTGCAACCACTATGGAAATTAGTGTTCTGCTCCTCAGAAGATTGGAAATGGAATTATTACCTGGTGTGGTGCTAAATCCCAGCACTCAGGAGGAAGATCACTGAGTTCAAGGTCAGCCTGGTCTACAGAGGGAATTGATTTATCTCAAGACCCAGCTATATATTACTTTTGGGCATATTCCCAAAGGATACTCCATCCTACCACAAAGACACTTGTTCAGCCATGTTCCTTGTTGCTTTATTCATAACAGCCAGAAATGGAAACAACCTTGATATCCCACAACAGAAGAATGAATAAAGAAAATGTGGGCTCTTTCCAAGCCGGCATTCCGTAAGGGCGAGCCATGTTCAGCTCGAGCGCCAAGATCGTCAAGCCCAATGGCGAGAAGCCGGACGAGTTCGAGTCGGGCATCTCTCAGGCGCTGCTCGAGCTGGAGATGAACTCGGATCTCAAGGCGCAGCTGCGGGAGCTGAACATCACCGCTGCCAAGGAAATTGAAGTTGGTGGTGGCCGGAAAGCCATCATAATTTTTGTACCAGTTCCTCAGCTGAAATCCTTCCAAAAAATCCAAGTCCGGCTGGTTCGTGAATTGGAGAAAAAGTTCAGCGGGAAACACGTAGTCTTCATTGCTCAGAGGAGGATTCTGCCCAAGTCAACTCGGAAAAGCAGTACGAAAAATAAGCAGAAGCGCCCCAGAAGCCGCACGCTCACAGCAGTGCACGACGCCATCCTTGAGGACTTGGTCTTCCCGAGTGAGATTGTGGGCAAGAGGATCCGTGTGAAACTGGACGGCAGCTGGCTCATAAAGGTTCATTTAGACAAAGCACAGCAGAACAACGTGGAGCACAAGGTGGAAACTTTTTCTGGTGTGTATAAGAAGCTCACGGGCAAGGATGTTAATTTTGAATTCCCAGAGTTTCAGTTGTAAAGAAAATGGCTGAATAAAGTGTCATTCGTAGTGAAAAAAAAAAAAGAAAAGAAAATGTGGTACTCATAAAGCATTGCTCAGCTGTTTAAAAAAAGATATAAAATTTATAGGCACATGAATGGAAATAGAAAAAAAAATCATCCTGAGTGAGGTAACCTAGACCCAGAAAGATAAATATGGCATATATTTGCTTATATATTGTGATGGCTATTCTTGGTTGTCAACTTGACTGGATCTGGAATGAACTCCAATCCAGAAATGGAGAGTACACTTGTGAAACTGGAAGACACACTCTTTTGATCCAGATCTTGAGATGAGAAGACACGCCTTTAACCTGGGCCACACTTTCTACTGGAAGCTTAGAAAAGGGCAGTGAAAGAAGGGTTCGCTCACTCTGCACCTGCCTGCCCCCCCCCCTTGTCAGGTCAGCATACTAATTCTTTCACTGGCATTGGAGTCTACTTCTTCAGGACTCTAGTGTACAGAAGACCAGCTGAGACAACCAACCTCATGGAACTGAGCAACTGCTAGATTCTTGGACTTTCTGTTAACATCTATCCATTGTTTGACTGCAGCCTGTAAGTCATCCAATAAATTCTCATACGTATGTATGTATGTATATATATGTGTGTGTGTGCATATACATATATATATATATACGAGAAAGAGATTCATTCTATAATTTCTGTGACTCTAGAGAACCCTGACAAATACATATGTGAATATTAGCCATTTTAAGTAAATGATAACCAAGATAAAATCCATAGACCCAGAGAGGTTAGGTTTAGTGGGAGGATCTAGGGTAGACACAAGGAACTCTCTAGGAGGAAGAAATAGATTTTATAAGTGGACTGGAGCAGGTGTTGACAGTAACTGAAAGATATCTGGGAAGGGGTGATAGGGTAGAAGAAGAGTATATGGGGAGAGACAGCTGGAACTGAGGGGCATATAAGGGAAGATATGGAAATGTAGTACAGTAGAAACTTCCTGGGATCCATGAAGGTGATCCTAATGAGATCTCTTATAATGGGGATACAGAGTCTCAACTGCTCATCCCTTGTTACCAAATGAAGCTTCCAGGAATGGGACTGAGTTGCATTTGATTGAGTTATTGGCCAAGGTAGTCACATCAAAATGACCAAAGAACCCAGGCTGCTGCTAAAACAATGGGTTGTTCTCCACAAACTAACATCAGGGCCCCATTCCTGAGGGCAACACCCACACAACTCCTTGAACATGGAGAAATTGAACTGATGCTTGCATGTAGCCTTCGTCTCTACATTGCAGTCTCTTTGGTTTAGGAAGGTACTCTGAAGGTCATCAAAAGAGAAATGTAAACACTAACCTAGCTGCAAAATCTTTGACCTACACTCTGTCCCGCCTGCAAGAAATACTGGCACAATGGTGGCACAGAACGTGTAGGAGTAGCCAACCAATATCTGATTAAGACCCACTCCACAAGATGGAACCCATTCCTGACACTGCTTGGGTGACTAAGAACCAGAGACTAGATAACCCAGAACTGAACCCAAGACCTTGAGTATACTATACTTATCACCAGATCACTACACCTGTAGCCCTGGTGTTCCTACATTACCACCTTAGATAAATGCCACCACCACCCAAACTGTTGCCTAAACCGAATGTTTATGCATTCTCTGGTGCCATAACTTTCCATATGTATAAAACTCCCTATAACTCTCCTTTAAAAATACCTCTTTTAATCTTTGCAATATGTCTTCACTTAATTAATTTTCATCCAACTCCACTACTTTAGTTACACAACAAACCTAATTTGTGTCTGTGCCTGAAATCATATTTCCTAAAAAGTCCTCCCTGTGTCCACCCGCAAGCCATCTCCTCCTTCCACATTCTTGCTCAGCATCACCTCCCACATAGCACTCACTGTGCCTCACTGCAGATAAGTACTTCAGAAAAAAAAGACACCTAACCATAAACAGTCCAATAAAGTTCCAAAGTTGATTTTAAATAAACACTGTGTGCTGCCTAAATTTTCTAGGCTGCTTCTTTATTTTAAAAAAGCATAAAACAATTAGATAGGATTGTGTAACAGGATTACCTAGCTGGCAAAACTGTAACGAGGTCCATTTGGTTTAGGCATCTGTTTGTATCACCATGTGGGGGACTTGGTGGGGAACAGAAGAATACATAGAAAATAACTGAACAAACTTTAACAAAGGCTAAATATAAAAAACTTTACAGCATGTATAGGAATGAAAGTGGCTATATTCCTCCTTTAATTTCTCAGCAGGCACTCTAGAACAAATAATCAAGTTACTTTAAAAAGATAATTTCAAATTGTATTTTGTTATGAAGTAGATGCAGTAATGCCAGCTAGAAGGAAATACCCAAGAACTTTTCAGCTTCTTATTTCAGAGAGACCCAAATCTGCACACTTCGAAATGGAGAGGAAGAACCATACCAAATGGAAAACTCTATTCATGCTATACAATAAACCTTGCTTTTGCATTTCAGTGAGTTGGCCTCCCAGGTGGTCTTTTGGGATTCCCCACAAACTGGGCATAACACTTTGTGGTCTTTATTGGAACCAGGTATTGTCTCAGGGTAAACTACTAAGACTCAGGCCTCTACTGAGCTTTTCAGGGCTGGGTCCTATAATAACTTTATAAAGAATCTGAATATAGATTTAAGACAATGAATTTAGTTTGTTAAAAGGTGCATTTGAGGCTTTTCTTCTTTTTCATGGGGGGGTTGGAGTGATAGTAAGTTAAATATTTGTTAAACAATTGTAAGAATAAAGAAGTCCATGGCTCACATCAAGTGGAAGCCTTAAATGGAATCAATTTTCAGTTTCTGGTCTGGTTGGCAGAATCCTGAGGTACCAAGGTCTCTGTCTTGCACAGCCACACTGCACACTCATACCTTTTAGGGACTTAGAACATCAATATCTCCTGTAGACACTTCTACCTTAATACTACAAAATGTCATTCTGAAAAGACTAATTTAGCAGCTAGGCAGATGATATGAAAAGTAAGAGCACTTGCCATGGAAAGAAGAGTACCCAAGTTCAAATCCCCAATATCCATTTAAAAGCTGAATGTGGCCATACCTACATGTTACCCAAGCTTTTTTGGGTGGAGACAGGTAGACCCTAGGCTCTTAATAGCCAGTCAGTCTGGTAAAACAGTGAGCCTCTGATTCAACAAGATACCCTTTCTCCAATAATATTAGCAAAAACAATGTGTAGATCAGTAGAAGAACACAACAGAATCATCCTCTGGTCTCTCTGTGTCCCACCATTGGCACTGAAATGGTCTGACCTGTTCCTTTAAAAGACAAGCCACACCCACTCCCTGCCCCATCTGCTGAGGCAAGCTGGTCTTCTTCTTCCAGCCTGAGTTTGTCTCTCTCTCTCTCTCTCTCTCTCTCTCTCTCTCTCTCTCTCTCTCTCTCTCTCTCTCTCTCTCTCTCCTCTTCCTCTTTCTCCCCTTCCCTTCTGTAACCCACTAAATAAATATCCAACTTCACTCTGCATGGCGTGCCTATCTATCTGTCTTGGTCTCTCACCAGCCATGTGGCTCCCTGCCTGGGACCCAGCTGCCTTTGTGCCCTGCCCCTGCTGTGATCTCAGGACTGCTGCCTGCCGCCACCGGGGGACCTGCAGCATTTTACTTAAACCATTACAGGTGCTACAATCTGCCCACCTGTGCATACACACTACAACATGCATACACATACACACACAGTGAGACAGAGATTTGGTGCAAAGTATTGCCAAGAAGAGTATGAAGCCCAGAGGAAATACCAGCATCTACAAGTAGATATTACTATGAAAATAAGTATATGAGGAACCATGGGAAATCACAGAAACAATGCTGTCATGAAGAAACCCACGTCAGATGAAACAAGGGAAAGGGGTCAGTGGCAACCACAAAGGAACTGACCTCCAGCATATTATGTCTTATACTGTTTTCCTTTGAACTATACAGAAAAGTCACACTTGGGAGTAGTTTCCTTCCCCGGCTATGTTGTCATTTCCACAAGTCATTACAACCAATCAGCTAAACTCTAATATTAACTGTAATCTTCTATGCAGTTAATATAGGAGACAAAGTTGTGCGGTGGTGGGTCCCACCTTCTCCAGTCTTATAGTCATAGGAACAGGTCTGTTATCTTACAAGAGACCAGGGTTAGGACTTAGCAGAGGGCATATCTGGCTGACAGTGGAGTGGCTGAGGGAGAGGGAACAGGAGAATGTGAGCCAGAGGCCAGTTGTTATGCCAGGAAGCAAAGAACAGCTATTAACTCTCTTCTCTTTTGACCTAACACAGGTGCATGAAAAGATTTTCAGGGAGAAACAAAGCACAGCAATTGAGTTTAAAATTTATTGTAAACAAAACATAATATTACATCCATCCTAGGTGCTGCTCACTAAAGGTCTGTTGATGTCAAGCAGTTTGGACAAGGGATGAACTCTGGGTACAGTGTCTTCTGTCTGCTCCAAACAGTTCTGTCAGGTTCTCTCTGAACTGAGATATTTAAATCTTTCTTCGAGACCCTCCAGAAACAGGTCTTTGCTTACTGACCCTGGGAGTGACTGTAGGCTCGGTGCTCTTCCTCCCTGTAATTATCTCACTCACTGTGTTGTCTTGGATAGCTGCCTCCTCTAAGAAAGATTAATATTCTTGGTCCAGCCACTTTATTCTCTTATTTATTCTGACAATGAAAACATCTTAAAGGTTCTCTGGCTGAAGAGATTGTTCCTGCCTGGAAACCATAATGAAAATAGATCTGACATTTGGGCAGAGCCTTAAAAGTCTTAGTGAGTACCACCATGCTCCTGGATACCACTGTGGCTCTGAGGCCCAAACCCCATTTCCAGTGGTGCTGTCTACCAAGGAGGTGCAGATGAGCCCCTCCTCAGGAGCTACTGCAGTTGGGGGAGCATATTTATATCCTCATCCCCACCCTGGTCAGCCTGCTTCTGCTTTGGCTGACTCTCAGGACCCTGCTGTCTATGAAGCTCCCGCAGGATGCACTGAGACCCCAGCTACTGTAACACGGCAGGTCACTTTTTTCTTCTGACCCATTCTGCCTCCCTCCCTTCCAAAGATATTTGCATTTTTATCCATTTCAGAGTCTGTTTCTCTGAGAGACTAATCATATCTTACGGGTTGTATTTGGTCTAGTCACACGTGGAAACTGAAAATAATAATCGAGATAACTGAGATAATGCCCCTTGTGAGAAAATTGTCTAACTCATTGTAAGAATTCTGTATGAGGGAGAACTTGGCAGGTGAGAGCGTTTGACAGGGAGGAAGGAGTAGAATCACAGAGCTGTTTAGGAATGACCTCTCTGCTGTACACAAGGAGTTTCCAAACAGTTGGAAGCCAATGCCAGAGAGAAGCACGGCTAATAAGGGAAATCACCTAGTGTGTGGTATTGTGAGATATGTGATTACACTGTGAAAAAGTGCCATTCTGATTGGTTTACTAAAAAGCTGAACAGCCAGTCGCTAGGCAGGATTTCCTAGGGATGCTGGGAAGAAGGAGGAGCTGTGAAGAGACATGGAGGAAGCAGGAAAGCAGGATGGACAGACAGTACGTAGATGAGGTTAACAAGTCTCAGAGCAGCACATAGATTAGTAGAAATGGGCTAAGTTATAAGAGCTAGAGAAAAACAAGCCTAAGTCATCAGCCCAGTTTTCATAATTTAAAAAAATGTCTCCATGTTGTTATTGAGGAGCCAATGGTCCCGACTAAAAAGTCCGACTGCAGTTTGAAGACAGCATAGGCCAGTCTGCCTA
Source organism: Arvicola amphibius (assembly GCF_903992535.2). Taxonomy (NCBI): domain Eukaryota; kingdom Metazoa; phylum Chordata; class Mammalia; order Rodentia; family Cricetidae; genus Arvicola; species Arvicola amphibius. The sequence continues at coordinate 76,853,400 of NC_052058.2, forward strand.
CCCCTTGGGTTCTCTGAATATAAACATCAGTGAATTCAGTCTTATTTAACTCACATGAGTTGAGTTTCTGGCACTTATAGGACATAAAGAGGTATAGGACAGAGTTCTAGCACCAACTGAGGGCTCGCACCCTTCCTCTGAGAACTTGGGTTCCAGCATCTCTCTTCTAAGAATGAAGGCAAGGACCACGGTATTCCATGCTCACACAAACTTTTTCCAACCATTTACCATTTCTTTCTCGGTATTTTCTATATGTTCCCACCACTGCTGTTTTCTACTCAGCTAGTGCTTAAATTTGCTCACAAAGCTACTGTCAGTTTCAGCCTCACAAACACCACCTCCCGCATTGTGACCTAAACCAGTTTCTTGTCTTGAGATTTGAGTCCTGGTGTGTTACTTTTTTTTTTTTTTTTGATTTATCATTTGCCTGTGTGAAGCTGAGTTTTCAGCTTTGAAACTTCAATCTAAGAAGATCGTTTTCCCCGATGGCAATTTTTCCAAACTGCTGATGCACTGCTTAGAAAAAAACTAGCCTGTATCTTGCTAAATGTTCAGGCCTCTCTGTCGAGGCGGCAAATATGGCATGCCTCATTAGAACAGTGAAGGGAAGTCAGTATTAGGACAGTTCATTGTGGAAGCCTGCCATATAAGGGCATCACACCCAGGCTTCCTAAAGCCTTCAGCATGGTATTTGTATGCCATTTTTAATGAGTCCTAGGAGAATCGCCCTGCAATTGACAAGCTCATGGCTTTGATTATAAAGCTAGTTTAAGTTGATTTTCAAGCCATCTGCTACCTGCTGACATGCTCCTGGGCGTTCACGTGGAGTGAATGAGGAGTCTAAAATAGAATGCAAGCCTGCACACAGTCGTGTCTCTTTGATAGTCCCTGGGGAAGCGTTGCAACTTATATAAGGCATGATTTGTGCCCAGTCTGCAAAAGCAATTCTTGGTTACAGAATCAGAAGACGCTAGAATCAATCAGAGAGCACGCTCCGGATCCCCGCTGTAATTCTTTTAAAGTGAAGTGCATGGTAATGTGGTGATTCACTTCAGGTTCCTCAGCTAGGGGATGTCACGACCACGGGCAGATTCTGCTCTCCTGCAGTAAGAGTTCTCTTACTGAGCATGCTCTCCTCCCACCTCAAGGACTTATTTGTTTTAATCTTATGTACTCGTGTGGGAATGTGCACCAGAGTCCTGATGACTACCCAGAGGTAGAGTTACAGGCCGCCTGCTGTGGGTGCTGGGATTCAAACTTGGGTCCTCTGCAAGAGCAGTGTGTGTTCTTAACCCCTGAACCACTTCTTCAGCCCATCATCACTTCTCTCTTATCATTGTTGCTTCACCATAAGCCTTAGGTTTAGGTTTGTCCAACCTTTAGCTATGATCTAGTGAAAAGAATACTAAGTTTATGGTCAGAACACTAAGTCGTTGGTCCTAGATTTGATATTCTCTATTTATATTCACATCATGTAGATATTTTATTGTAGTTGTGAGAAAGGGTCTCCTGCAGCCAAGGCTGGCTTCAGTTTGTAGAGTCCTGGGATTATAGGCATCCACCATCATGCCCAGCCCAAAGCACGAAACCATTCTTGTTCTGGCTCTTCTGCATCTGGCAGATACAGCCAGGAAACTGTTTATTAATGTGAATTCAGACTCTAGCTAGCTGGTCCACTCTAGAGCAGTGGGAGCAACTGGAAATAAAATCCTTCTGAATTTGTCAGCATCCTATGTTTTCACTACTGTGTTGGGCAAGTTGATGTCAACTGGACACACACTGAATTCATCTGAGAGAAAGAAACTCAATTAAGAAAATGCCTCCATGAGTAAGGCTGTAGGCAAGCCTATAGGGCATTTTCTTAATTACTCATTGATGAGGGAGGGCCCAGCCATTGTGGGTGGTGCCATTTCTGGGCTGGTGGTCCTGGGTTTTATAAGAAAGCAGGCTGAGCAAGCCATAAGGAGTAAGCCAGTAAACAGCACTTCTCGATGGTCTCTACATCAGCTCTTGACTCCAGTTTCCTGTCCCATTTCCTGTCCTGACTTCCTTCAATGATGAACAGCAATGTGGAAGTATAAGCCAAAAAAAAAAAAAAAAAAACTCTTTCTTCCCCAACTTGCTTTTTGGTCATGGTTTCATCACAGCAATAGTAACCCTAAGACAACTATACACTACCTTGTTGTGGTGGTAGCCATACTATTTAAAAAAGAAAAGTTATAAGTATGATAAATATAACAATGAACATAAAAAAATCAGCGAAAATCTGAGAACCCAGCTTGAGCCTTAGGCTGCCCACCTGTGACTATCAACAGAGGGGTGAAGGGAAGGCATTTGACTATATCTTATTTCTAATATCCACATAAAAAAGAGCCATCTGCAGAAATCTGAAGTATAAGCACTATTCTATTCTAACAAACAAATTTTTCCACACTTTGAAAACCCATCCTCTTTAGCTCTGTTTCATTTAGGGAATCATTTTATACAGGCCTGTCATATACTGTCAAATAGAAGCTTCTCTACACTGTTAGCCGCAAACTTTTATGTTTTCCAGACTAGTTCTCAGCAGGAAGAAAGAGCTCCAGTTCCTCCGTGGTAAGGTTCCTAAAAGCCGATTCTATCATATTCACATTTAATGTCAATGTGTTATTCCTAGTCAACATGTCAAAGATGGCTGTTTTTCATCTTGCTGGTAAGCACTCTGAATTATGTGTGTCCTTCATAGTCAAACAAAGAGGCCTGGGTGATTTCCTGTGCTTGGAGGATTTTGTTCTATAGCTAAAGTGTTAACAGCCATCATGCAGAACGGCTTGACAATGTTATTTCTTCTCACTTCACTCACCTCCAAGGTCCCTTATCACTAAGAAAACTAAAGTCATGTCCTCAACATTGTCAGGTTAGAAATATGATTGTATAACTGTTAAAATAATTAAACATCCACGGATTCACTGAGACAGGACAAAAGTACCTGAATCTATTTTGGGGCTGGTGACCACTCTCAACTATTTTTGGTGGTGTGGACGCTTCGCATGCATGAGGTTTCAGTTCAAAACAAACATAAGCAGTAGCTCCGACCTGTTTCTATGGTTTCAAATCACTGCAAATGGCATCCGTGGTGTGGCTTACCATAACACCTCCCACTGGAACTCTGGTTACAATACACTCCTCCAGCTTCCCTTAAGAGCTGCTGTCCCCAAACCTGAACTTCGGAGTTTCTGAGCCCTGTCCTTCTTCCTTTTGGAACCACTACATTGAGTTGAGCCCAGTTACTATTCAATATGCCTTTAATTAATGTATAGCGAAAGTGTTGGTGTTGGGTTGGCAAAATATCTAAGTGCCATGTGAGAGAAATGTAAATTTTGGCTTTATACAGTAGGCTGATGATTGACTCAGTACCACAGGTGTTCAATGGGCTGTTCTCAGTGAGCCAGTCCCAATCTTTTGTTAGGATGATAGTCTGCTTTATAACCATTAACTTTAATTAAATAAAAATCCAATGTAATACCCTATATGATGTCAGGTTGATATCTAAGAGGCCAGAACATGGATCAGATGAAGTGATTCTAAAAGTATGCAGAAAAAAAAAAACAACTAAACAAAAAACTTCTGTATTCTGAAACCAGTTCTTCCTTCCACAATAGACTTGTAACAGGCATTACATGGACTAAGAATTACACTGGTTCCTTTGGTTTGTCAGACTTTAAAATTGCCCTTCATAAGATGACCAGTTTTCCTGGACCAATAGCTTACAAATGACATAATATGGGCAATATCTTGGCCTCTTAAGAATGGAGCTTTTGGGGCCAAAGCTATGACTCTGCAGAAAGAGCACTTGTTCTTGCAGAGTACCCTTCACCTCTCAGCATCCACACGGTGGCTCACAACCATGCAGCTCCAGGGGCTCTAACATCCTCTTCTGTCTTCCATTGGCACTGTCACACATGTTATACACATACATAAATGCAGGCAAAACACTCATACACATAATATGAAATATATCTAAAAATGGAATTAAAAAAGAGCTGAGATTTATCCGTAAGCACTGGTGGGCAAAAAACAAGAACGAGCATGTAAAGCATCACCTTGCGATATTAAGTATTGTGCTTCTTGTTGATAATGAGAACGCACTAGTGTTAAAATAGGAGAAGAAATCTACAGTAACCTGGACTGTTCTAGATGGCTGCAATTCTCATGCTAGCATTGACTCCTCTTTTTATGGTTTTGATGGAGTTCCTCGCTGTCTTTGTATCTTCTCTCGAATAAAGAACTAGCCTCGCTGATCTCTACAAGTCCTTTTGATTCTGCATCTATGTTTTCCTCGGATTGTATTACTATATACCCCACACCAGGCCTTACTTCTGTTACTTGAATACTAAGTTAGTAAAATGCACAGATTACACACACTATAAATTCAGTTTGCTTCTAAGTTATATCATCAAAGAACTTCCTATCACTAAGAAAACAAAACCATGTGGAGAAGATACTCTCTTCACAAGACAGGAGAAACTGGAACCAGGTCTGGGACATCACGTTTATTCCTCAAGATTTAAGGATTGCAAGGTTTTTCCACTGATATTAATCAAATACATTTGGGAAAATTAAGATAGGTTATTTGGTCTTAGAAAAAAATGCTACCTATAAAATTTTCAGAAAGGTCCAGGTCTTCTTTATAGATACAGCATGATGAATATAATAGAAAACAAAATACTAATTGAGGAAATATTGATACATTACTCTGAGACTCTAACTGCAAGTGTTCAGTTCTCTACCTTAAGATATCTCGGGTTACCTCATGCTGGAGAAGCAACACAGAAGACAGTACATTTAAAGGAAGATTAATATCTCCCCAAATAAAGAGGGTTTCAATGCTTGCTAATCTCTTACAGTTAGATTCACTCCACTTAATTCAGTTTAACAAAAGTTCTTGGTAAATCCCATGCACCCAACACTGCAAACCTGAGATGTCACAAGGACAAATAAGGCAGCAATTCCATTCTCCTATTTTAATCAGGAAAGAATGGGATTTTAAGTCAAATAAAATTTCTTGAACTCCTCTGGGTATTTTCCATACACTACAGTAAGTTTCATAATGTACTTTTAACATACTTAACAAAAGAATGTCATGAAGCCCAGGGAGATGGCATGGCCATTCAGTAGCACAAGGGGCATAGACTTATACTTGAGATTTGAAACCAGCTATTTCTTTCCCAATTTCAATCACTCTTTACCATACCACATTTACCTATAATGATAAGCTTGTTCATTATTTTTTAGTCAGTGTACAAAGTAGTGAGTTTCATTCTCTCTCTCTTTCTCTCTCTCTCTCTCTCTCACACACACATACACACAGAGAGAGAGAGAGACAGAGAAAGAGAGACACAGAGTGAGACAGAGACACACACACACACACACTGTAGTGGTTTAAATAGGTATGGCCCCATAGATCATGTATTTTACTATTACTATTAGGAGATATGGCCTTCTTGGCATAGGTGTGGCTGTGTTGGGGGAATTGTGCCACTATGAAGGTTGGCTTTGCAGTCTTATAAGCTCAAATCTGGCCAGTGTAACACAGCTTTTTTCTTCTGCTGCCTGTGTATCAAGATGTAGGACTCTCAACTTTCTCCAGCACCATGTCTGTTTGTATGCTTCTATGTCCCACCACGATGATAATGGACTAGACCTCTGATTTATAAGCCAGCCCCCAATGAAACGTTTTCCTTTATAAGAGTTGCCATCGTCTTGGTGTCTCTTCATAGCAACAGAAACTCTAACTAACATATACACATTCATGTACCACAGAAATAATCTTGAGAATCAAAAGGAAGTGTGTCAAAACAAGAGAGAAGCTAATTTAGAAATCAATTTGTAATATAACTCTGTAAATGTAAAGCTTACTTCTCTTTTCACTATTCAGTTTGATACTATGTATTGTGTATTATATTCTGTGTGTGATATATATATGTCACTTTCCAATCCATCACTTTCTTTGTTTTTAGAGACAAGTTCTCTCATGGATCTGGAGCCCGCTGACTGGCTAGACCAGCGAGACGCTGGGACCCTTCCCATCTGCTGTCCCCCTCCCAGCACTATAACAGGCATAGGCTGTTGCGCTTTCACACTCGGTGCTCACAGTCAGCACTTTGCTCCTGGAGCTATCCCCCCACGTACTTGTCATTGTCCTTTGTCATAGTCACTTCCATTGCACTTCCTGTCTCCACTCGCCACTCCTGCTGAGTCCTATTCTCCCATACCCCCACTTCTGCTTTCATGTTACACACATACATAAGAGAAAATGTGTGATATTTATCCTGTACATTATTACCCTCTCTTGTTCAGAAAAACAATAACGTCAGAACCAGAGAGCAGAAGTAAAAAATTACAAATACGGTGCAGAGAACAAAATTCCCATCTAGCACAGCCTCTGTGGAAAACAAGCAGAAGGTGCGGCACTTAACCAGTAGCTGAAGCCTGAGACCTGAGTGGAAGAACAAGGAACGGAACACATAGCTCTACAGTCCCATATGGGGCTGGGGACAGAGGGAGCAGATTCCACTGAGCATGCTGTCCTGAGACTCAGGATTATTGGGGCAGGTGGAGAAGATGGTAGAGGAACACACTGTTAAATTTTAACCCACTGTTGCCAGGACACATGGTAATTTGATAGCTATCCACTAAGATATTCAGAAAATAAACCACATGATAAGTTCATATATTTTGAAGTAAAAGAACATCAAAAGGCAAGAATTTTTTGTTTTGTTTTTGTTTTTGTGTTTCAAGACAAGGTTTCTCTGTGTAACAGCCCTGACTGTCCTGGAACTTGCTTTGCAGACCAGGCTGGCCTTAAACTCAGAAATCCTCCTGCCTCTGCCCCCCAAGTCCTGGGATTAAAGGTATGTGCCACCACTGCCTAGCCAAAAACTTATTCTTAAATGAAAATCAAATGTTAAAATTTCAAAGACTTATCCCCTTTACACAAATAATTTATAGAATTTTTTGTTTTGAGAAAGAACAACACAGGATGGCCTCAAATTTTCTGTGCAGTTTTGGAAGATCTTGAAATTCAGATCCTTCTGCCTTCATGGCCCAAGTACTGGAATTATAGACATATACTTCCAAACCCAGCAATACTGATTTTTTTCATATAAATATTTTCAACTGGAAATGATGTGAGCAAGTAAATAAATATAAAAATAAACTAAAGAGATAAAACTAAGAAAAAGAAATAGTAAATAGGACAAAATTTTAAAAACTCAATAAAGTGGTAAATTGTAAATAAAGGACATCAATAATTACATTAAATGTAAATGAACCAAATTTTCAAGGTAAGAACCAAATTTAAACGTAAGTCCTGCTATGTGTTATTTGTAAGAAACATCTAAAGCATAAGGAAGCATGGCTGAAAATAACTACAAAATAACTACAACTAAAATCATGTCATAGTAACTGCATAAAAATAAAAATAAACATATCACTAACAATAAAGAGACCTTTCTTCATATCCTAAAATTTTCAAGCAAACCAAACTCCAGAAGTGCTTATTTAATAGCATAGCCCCAAAGAAATAAATACAGTATTCTCCATTGACAAAGAATTTTGAAACACATAGGAGTCCAGTACTTGTCTTCATCAGAGAGAGTGTGGAGACAGGGAAGCTATGTTTCACAGTGAGACACATTCTCCAGACAGAAGCTTAGAAAAGGCAACATAAAGAAGAGATGCAAGTGCTGAGGTAGAGCAATCCCAGGGCATGGAGAAGCCAAGAGTGAGTTAATATTTCAGAAGCCAAAGGAACAGATTGTTTTCAGAGGAGGCCGGAACTAACATTGACAAATTCACAGGTAAATGAAGGGAGATAAGAAACTATTGATATAGCAGTTAAAAGGTTGATTTACTTAATACAGATAGTTTTAGTTTCTGTCAAACCCATAACAATGTGCTTTCCAGGTACTAATGACAGGCTTCCCATGTCATAAAAAGTCACAGGTCTTACTATATCATATGAGCCATTTACAGTTGAATATGAAGAACTTATAACACTGATTCACAGTTTGAAAATCCTAACCTTAACTGGAGCTACTAGTAAGGAGAATGTCATCAATCTAGCAGTTTGACGAGAGGTGATAAGGTTCCCTTTTTTCTTAATGCAAACATGTTGAAGCCTTGGGGACTTCCATGGTACTAGGACTTGATAGGTCTTGATAGACCAGCTTCCTATTTATTGAATGCAGATGGCGACAGGCCAGAGCCATAGCAATCTTCTAACCTCACAGCGAGACAAGACCTTGCTAGCCTGGGTCCTTGGATTACACCATGTAACAAACCCCTACCTCCCTGTATCTGAAGCATATTAGCTAGCACCTTCAACAATATTACATTTATATTCAGTGTGTCACTTCCTAGGAGTCACCTTTAAAGAGAAAGAGCACCTTTTTCTAACACTCATCCCCTTTCTGGAATGTTACTAGGAGAGCTTCAACCTCAGGAAGTCTCCTACTGAGGTGGCCTTGGAAGTTAAGCCAAGTGTGTCAGGACAAGATAGATGGAACCTCAGACATTAATTCTGTGAAATTGTCATATCTGTCCCAGCCCACCTAGCTCTAGAGTTGTTTTTTTTTACTTTTGATAAAACATTTTCATTTCAATGAATACTTCATTATCATGGTGATTGAGTTGTTTGGGAAGGATTAAGAAGTGTGGCCTTATTGGAGGACATGTGCCACTGGGAGTGGGCTTTCAAAAAGCACATGCCATTCCCAGTTTGATCTCTCTTTTGTGCCTAGGCTTTCCGGATTATATATAGGCTCTCAGTTACCACTCCAGCTACATGCCTGACTGTTACTGCACCCCCTGTTAGGATGGTCATGGACCATGAGCCTCCCAGTTAAATGCTTTATATTTTCAAGTTGTTTTGGTCTTAGTGTTTTGTCATAGCAATAGAAAAGTAATTAAGACAGTTATATATATTTACAAGGTGCAGTGTGGTGTGTCAGTATATGCATAAATATGTAATTCTCAGGTCAGAGCAATTGGCAATTTACATTTCTATGAGCTTGGAACATTCAAAATCCCATCTACTAGTTATTTGCAAATAGTCAATTATTCATTGTAAAGCACAGGTTTTCCTACTGTGCTCTAGAACACCCAGAAGCTATTCTTCCTAGGCAACTTCATCCTGTCCTAATTAACCACCCTTTTCCCTTCTCTTCTTGGTATCTTTCAGGATTTGGTAATTACTACTTTATTCACCATTTCTATAAGAACACCTCCTTAAGTGAGACTATGAGGCATTCATCTGTCTGTACCTGACTTATAATAATGTTCTCTAGTTCTATTCTTGTTGTTGAAAATAACAGAATATCATTTCTTTATTGGTGTGGCTAAACAAAAATATTCATATATATGTGAGCTTTAATTTTCCTTTAAAATTTTTTATTTTATTTATTATTACTGAGGGCTAGAGCACATGCTATAGCATGTGTGTAGAAGTCAGAGAACAATATTGTGAAGTTAATGCTCTCTCTCTATTTAAATTTGGTCTTTTAGTAGTAGTAGTAGTATTGAAAATAGATTCTTCTCTTATACACTGTAGGTGGAGACTGTTCATTCATTTCCCGGCCACCCAGACCCAAATAAGAACACAGAAACTATACTAATTACAACATTTTTTGGCCAATAGCTTATGCATATTTCTAGCTAACGCTTACATCTTAAATTAACCCATTTCTATTAATCGGTGAATCACAAGGCTGTGGCCTACAAGTAAGGTTCTGGCTGGCAGCTAACTTCTTTCCGCTTCTGCAGCTATATAGCTATATAGCGTCTCCCTGACTCTGCCTACTTTCTCTCTATATCTCTGTTTGGATTTTCCACCTGGCTTTACTCTACAAAACCATTGGTCAAAATAGCTTATTTAATAACCAGTGGTAATAAAACTTATTCATAGCACACAGAGGGGAATCCCACATCGATATATTATATTCTGACCACAATTCGCCTCTCTCCACTCCTCCCAGCTTCCCCCTACCTCCCCTCTCTCCAGAATTCACTCCCCTCCATCTCCCTTTAGAAAAGAGCAGGTCTCCAAGAAACAACAACCAAACATGATAAAAACAAAATGCAATAAGACAAGGCAGAAGTCCTCATGCTGAGGCTGGAGACACCAACCCAATAGAAGGGAAAGAGTCCCATGAGCAGGAAAGAGTCAGAGATACACCCACTACCACTGTTAGAAGTCCCACAGAAACACCAAGCTAATAGCCATAACATATAGGCGGGGGGGGGGAGGGGAGGCAGTGCAGATCCCTCCAGGTTACCTGCTTGCCTTTTCAGTTTCTGTGAGCCCATGTGGACCATTTTTTCCCGGTGTCCTCCATTCCCTTTGATTCCTAAAGTCTTTCTGCCACCTTCTCCACAAGATCTGATGGGTGGGACCTGACACAGACCTCCAGCAGAGCTGGTTCTCTTATTCTACCTTGATGCAGGTTTCAGGGATTAAGCTCAGATGGTTCAGGTTTTTATAGCAAGCACCTTTACTGGCTGAACCATCTTGCTGGCTCTTTGTTTTTCCTTTGTAAGCAATTATTCTCCATATTTTGCTACATGTGACCTAGCCTAATCATTATCCACATCTACCGTGGTAGCTTAGTCCTCTGGAAATGAATGGGAACATGGCCAAAATGACCTAACATTGTTTCCCATGGCTAAGACTTCAAACAAAACCAATGCTATTAGATGTGTCTGGTAGAGAAATGAGACATAGGAACAAGTACTTGTTTTGAGCATGTATATATCACTTAAATAGAGCCTGTTTGCTTTACAGTAATCATGTGAGCTAGTTAACAGCGTCACTATACTGAAGAACTTAAAGACAGAGTGGAAGAGCAGGTGGCTGGGCAACATATCACCTAGCACATAAACAGCAGAATTTGACATTTGAATCTGAGCACAGTTCTTATGAGCACTGTCTTCTTTATCTGTGCTATCGTTTCAATATTAAATGCTCCCTAAGACTCACATGTTGAATGCATGGTCCCAAGAGTGGTGGCAATAGTATTTCCTTCAGAAGGCAGAATTCAAGGGGAGTTTCATAGCTTTGGGGACAACACTACAAGAAGACTGTAAGGGATCTCTTTATTTCTATTTTGCTCTTTCCACCCCTTACCCCATGTTTGTGATATGAACTTTCACATAGAAATGCTCTCCTGCCATCCTGTAACATCATCCACTGCCCTCACCAAAGGCCAAGTCAATGAGTCCTACCTGATCCTGGACTTTGAACCCTCAAAAGTATGAGCTGAATAAACCTCTTGATACTTCCTAAGGAGCCTGGGTAGGTGTTTTATTATAGTGATGGAAAGATAACTAATAGAAGCCTCTACCTTATTCTACTTCTGTAAAGGAGAAACAAAACACAAATTAACAAGAATAGATTGCTTTTGCACAAATACAAATAACAAGTGTAATCAAAATAAAGGTTTTCTTATGGTTGGTGTATAGCTTAAGTGGCGAGCATTTACCTGCCATGTATGAGGTCTTAGATGCAGTCTCTGGCAGCAGAAAAAAAAGTTTTTGCCTTCTAGATTCACAGAATCAGTTTCTTGTTGTTTACATTTTTAAACTATACAGAGCTAAGTAGTCTTCAAAGAAATCTTAGAGCAGTTTCTCTCCCCCGAATCAAGGTGAGGACACATACATGGCACTCCTCGTTTTCCTCTTGTCACAACGGTGGCTTCCCATTGTTGACAGTGGAAGTCTGGAGCAACTACCTGGGCCACTGTCATTGCTTCTGCTTCCTCAGATCCCACCTGGGATTTTGAAAATTCTCCAGTATTCTGGAGGACCCCAAATGTTGCTTGAGTCTAGGAAATAATTAAAAGCAAACTAGGAAGTTATTCTCTGTAAGTTCCACATCTTTGAATACTCAAACAGGACAAAAATATTAATGCTTATAAAGGACATCTCTATCTTTGTAGCAATGTCACAGATTAACACATAATCTTCTTTTGTAATAAAAAGTCATGGCCATAAAGACCTGAGCATTAAAGACATCTAACAAACTGACTTCATCCTTTCATCTTTTATTCAATCAATAAATTTTACTGAATATCTGCAATAAGCAGAATAGCCTTTGGTCAAAAGTACAGATTGTTGTCAAATCCTGTTCCCCTACAGCTGGGCAGTATTTCTTGGTATGTTCATCAGAACATTAGGTTCAGGAATGCTAACAGATGGCAATAATAGGTTTATGGTTAGATGAAACTGGGAAACCTCAGGAGCTAACATCTAGATTTAAATTAAAAAGCTGTGTTTATTTGGGATGTCTTGGAGCTTTAGCAATTAGTGATGTTTTTTTGTTTGTTTGTTTGTTTGTTTTTTGTTTTTCGAGGCAGGGTTTCACTGTAGTTTTAGAGCCTGTCCTGGAACTAGCTCTTGTAGACCAGGCTGGCCTCGAACTCACAGAGATCTGCCTGCCTCTGTCTCCCGAGTGCTGGGATTAAAGGCGTGCACCACCATTAGTGATGTTTTGTGCAGACTAAGAGGAAGATAAATGTTCAGTGTTTCCTATATTTCCCTAATTTATTTCCTGAACTCTCCCTTCCTTTATTTTCAGAGTCCATCATATTCGACAAAACTCTTTGGTTATGAAGTAATGCCCTAGCATCAGAGGTTCTAGCAAGATCCTGTTCATATGTAATTGAAATCAACAGCATATCAAACATCATCTTTATATACTAAATATGAACCCTTTACACAGACCCACTTTCAACTGTGTGTGCAGTGCTGAACTAGAAAACACAAACTGACTTCAAGTGTAAATAAAGTCAGGACAGCTTTGATATTATGCACTGCTTAAATACAGGATATGAGGATATCCACTATCATAATTGTGTCTATGAACTTTAAACACTTACTACTTTTGAAAGGTAGTGGATAATGTCTAGGGCAGAAACAGACTGCTTTGCAAGACAGGTTCTCAGCCTACATGTCTGGCCTACTAAATCAGAATGTAATATAAAGCAATCATAATGATAACTACCTTTCATCAAGCACTCACTATTTCCAGTCCTATGCTAATTGCTTCACATGACACACTTCATTTCATCCTTCCAACTGCAACCCAGTGAGTCAGCTGCTCTTATTACAATGCTTAGATAAGGACATTGATTCTTTTTGACTCAAAGTTAAGACATTCCAAGGTTACATACACCCTGAATAATAAGTCCTCATTTTTATTCATTTATCTCCTCTTTCCTCAAATTACTAATAGTAAAATCTTTACAATGTTAAAAAGATCATAGAAAGAGCTAGAAACCACTTCTCCATCCTTAAGAAACCCAACAATTGTAAGTGAAAAAGAATCTGCTGTAAAATGGATTGGAAAACAAATTGCAGCCTTGTTTGCCAACCTCTGTTGCCAAAATGAACTCAAAAGCACATAGTCCGCTGGCAAATAGAAGTCCCCCGCTGTGTGCAGTGGGAGAGGCCATTCATGAGCAGCGAGCATGCTCTAGATGCTCTGCTTTCCCAGCGCTGTCCTGGCCATTTCTATCGTCTCTCCAGCAGTACCAGAACCTATGTGCTGGCTGATAGCATTTCTAAAAGAGCTTGGATAAAGAAAGAAGTTGACAAGAGAAAAGAAAACAAGAAACGTGGAAGGTCTCAGGTACCATCTGCTCAAATTCTATTCCATCCTCCTGGTCAAAAGCTTCTTGGACATTGACAGGAAGACCTCTGACACCAAGAACCAGCAAACTGTGTTTCCTTTGGCACCAAAACATCCACTTTCCATTTCCTGAGAAGCCAATCATAATCGTCATCGTCATCATCATCTTGTTTTATCAAACTGTCTTATTCTGGTCACTCAAGAAAAGAAACTCCTTCATAACATAAGAGAAAAGAAACAGGTTAGACTTCCTTCAATGTTTCCATTTTTTTTACAATTGTAGCACCAAATAAGACTTCCTTAAGAAAATTTTAGATGTTAATTGAAGGAATGCAAAGCAAGATAATTAATTTGTAGCAAGTGTAATTAATTGTCATGTGAAGACTGCAATTGCAATAAATGACTTGATCTTCACAAGTGGTAGTAACTAAATCAAAAGTGCCTCTTCTGAAGCAAAATAAATCCTGTTTTTATCATTCATAGGTCTTAGTAGGAACTCAGTTTTCTCTCTTCAAAATTAGCATTGTTAATCTTTTAAAAATTCCTTAATTTTTTTGAATTTTTGAAATAACTAAAATGATATAATGCTCTTCAGAAGTTGGGAAAATGGTTTTCATAGTTTCCCAATTTTAAACTCTTTTTTAAATGGACAAATGTGTGTGTGCGTGTGTGTGTCTGTGTGGGTGTTTTAGAATGATAGTAGTGTTTCTATGGCTAGAAAAATTTACCCATTCCATGACCTCAGTTGGCCCCATGACCTCAGCACAATTGACTCCATGGTAGAAGTACAACTTAGGCTGTAAAAATCAGCATGTAGAAGGTACCACCTGCCAAAACTGAAACAAAGGCCCAACCCATCGAAGCCCATGGTGTAGGGAAAGTCTCTAGATGTACTAATCTTGCTTTTTGGCTTCTGTAGTTCTGCTTCTGGCTAACTGTTCTTGGTAACTGAAGTATGTCAATCCAGGACATGGTTTTTGTGCTTAAAAGCTCCCCTGAGAAAGGCTCGGGGCTAACACGGTAGTTGTCAACGAGATAACAAAGAGTTTTATTGACTTAAACCCATGTCTGAGGAGTCGTCTCTGGTGAATACCCCACAACAATCTCAACATCATGAATTTTTTTTACTAAAGTGAAGGTTTCAAACATATTCAGAAAAGTTTTAAAAATGGTGGAAGTGGTAGAGCTAGACTGGTCTGGGTAAAATTCTGATTTTCTCACTTTGTAGTTGTGTGGCTCAGCTAATCCACTTAACCAAGTTTAATTTTATTTCTTTCTGTGTAAAGAATTGTAACTCTACCCTCGTAAACTTTTATAAGTAAAAATAAAAGAAGTAAAAAAAATCTACAGTGTGTATCTAAAATATATATTTTTGGGTGATTCTTCTAAAGAAATCTTTTCATTCCCCTCCATAAAACAAAAAGAGCTAGTTCAGGCCATACCTATAATGATGCCAAACACATGTGAAAACTAGCAAGCTCCCACAATCAGTGGAAGTTCTCTCCCCCTTTTTGTATCCCCAGAGTATGAAGTAGTCTCTTCTGGTGACTCAAAAGTGAAACATTCAATATTTTATTTCCTGAAATAACAGTTGGAAGTTATTCCCTCTCTTGAGAAAAAAAAAGTCCCAAGAAGCTTTTTAAGACAGTGTAATAGTGTCTGTTGAACACTCTTCTGCAGAATTTTGGGAAACGGATATAAAATTGCCTCTCTTTGATTTCTTCATTCAGAAAGCATGTCCAGTAAATGAACTATTCTTCCTCAGACTTAAAAACATTTAAAATGGTAAAAACCATGTAATTTTGAAAAGTATCAAATTCTTCACAGACAGGAACTAGACTACTGAGAAAGAGCCTACGGCAATGTAGACAGTTATAGATGGAAATAAATTTCAAGAAGCAGACTATATAGGAAAAGGCTGGGGACGGACTTTGTATAAATAGCACAGCATCTGAAAGTGCACTGTGTAGATCTGAGCACAATGAATTGTGGAACAAAATGAATTAGGAATGTGGCCTGTGTCTTTGAAAGAAGTCATATGCAAAGCCGGGCGGTGGTTGGCGCACGCCTTTAATCCCAGCACTCGGGAGGCAGAGGCAGGCGGATCTCTGTGAGTTCGAGGCCAGCCTGGTATACAAGAGCTAGTTCCAGGACAGGCTCTAAAAAGGCTGCAGAGAAACCCTGTCTCGAAAAACCAAAAAAAAAAAAAAAAAAGTCATACGCAAATCTTGATATAATACAAAATATACTAACGGCCATAAGGGAACTAAGGAACTGTATGAGACCCAAGGAAACTGTAGCTCCTCCAGTTTGCTTTGTTTGCTTGTTTATGAAGCGGCAGGAAACAGACAAAGAAGAAAATATTTAAAATGGCTGCTGAGGCATAATGAGAGGTTGCAAAAGATTTGAGGGAATGTGGAGATCAAAATTGGGAGAATGGGGTTGTGCTCAGAAGACTACAGCGTAAGACAAGCTTAGAGGAAAAAATAATGAAGAGTTCCTCTGGGAGCTAGTTCAACTCAAGTGGAATGTGAGACTCAAGAAAAAGGGGGGGAAGGGCTCAAAAGATGAGCTCTGTCCAAACGGTAGAGATGCTGTTGCTGCGTGCGTAGCACGTGACTAATTCGGTGTGTTAGAGAAGGCATCTCAAATGTCAAATGTTTAAGACTGGGGAAGGCAGTCAAATAGAATAAAACAAGCCACAGGGAGCAAGCACAGCAGCAGAATTGGAAACCAAAACTTTTATTAGTGGGAGTAATGATAAACTACTTCCATTAATGATGAACTTAAGAAACAGATAAACTATTTCCACTAATGATGAACTTAAGAAACACTAAGAGAAGCACAAAGAATATTTTTTTTAAAAAAATCACTTTCAGCGAATGCATACAGTACAGACTTGATTTGATTGATGTACAGGGGAGATGGGATATGGCGCTGATATGGCTCTATCAGTTTAGGGTGGTGGCCACGGAAATGCAAAGGTGAGATGATGAGTCATTACCAAGGTGAGTCACACCAGAAGACAGCCACCGAGTGCAGGAGGAGAAGGTAAAGGAAGACTCAAAGATGACTATGTTTAATTTAGGGTGACTAGTTGCCAGTAAGGGAGCAGATACGTCAGGAGGAAAGATGGGAGCATGTTTGGGGCCATGACACACATGAGATTACAGAAGATCTATCTAGATGGAGAAGTTCGGTAGGTTGCTAGACAGGAATGGAGGAGAGAAACTAGAACTTGGCAATCATCGAAATGAATGTGTGAATTAAACTTATGAGAACAGAGGAACCTAACAAAGACAGCAGTACACCATTTGAGAAGAAACAATACAATTTTTTAAACATTCAGAATTTCCTCCTATCTTGCCCTAAAAGAAATGAACATTTTGCTGTGCTTATTCTGAGTGTGGGAGAGAGCCGAATGCAGGTGATCGTTCAGGGTGGATGTGTAAACGGAGCTTGGGAAAACTGAGGACACGGGAAACAAAACATTTCATTTATCATTTGCCCACTGGTTTGCACAGGAACCTGTATTCTTCCTGTCTACAGTTAGCTGCAGCCTATTACTAATAGGAAGTGTGCTTCCGAGCTCAATGGGAAATGGGTTATTATGATCCTCAAAATGTCTCACCCTGTGTGTGGGCAGAATGTGAGAGGTTATCAGAGTGGTCCTAAGGACACCGTGGGAAGAACAGGTAAGCTGAGAACCATGTGTCAGAAATTAACTCAGTCATCTTTCAACTATGTTAGAAGAACGTCACCGAGCTGACATAGATGGAGACATCAATGGACCAGTCACCTGTGTCGGGAGGGACCAGGAGGGAGGGATAAAATGGGGAAAGAATATGTGAGTTTATAAATAGTTATGATACCCATTTTGCAATTTTATTGTATGATTTAATGGAAAAAATTTTAAAGAAGTTTTGAAGAGCAGCCACAGTAGAGGCTGTTAGCCACTTGGTCAAGTTCAGGTGCTTTCAGTTTCTCTGTAAATACATCAGAAATTTGGAGGACTTAATGCTAATCATAAGTCTAATGAAATAAGACTAAGCCAAAACCAGCCTTAATTCTTGATAAGCCTGATCACCTCCTGAAACAGAGATAACCTACAAAAGAAGGAGAAATACTTATTTCTCCAACTGTATGATTCAGATACCTGGGCTCAGCATCCCCAGAAATAGCTAAAGTCCTAACAAACCACATTGGGATGGATCTGGATCCCATAAGGTCAATGACAAATTTCAGTATTTGCTTCCCTCTGCTTCCTTCCCAACTCACTATTCAACTATTTCTTCATTACTCCATCGCTTCATTAAGCATCTATAAACCTATGTGACAGAGTGGTAGGAAACCATTATTCACAGGCAGAGTGCTTTTGGAGAGGTAAAGCCCTGCACACTGACGTCACTAGGAATGTGAACACAGTATCTTAGGGTAGCACACCTTGAGAATTACAGCCTTTCCATTTCAAAAAACCAAGGAAGCAGACAGAAAACTGAAAGAAGGGTTGGATGCAAATGAGCATGGGGTAGAATCCTCAAAGAACTGGTCCCTGGGCTGCCGAGGCTCTCCGTCTCTCTGGATTGAAGTCGACTCAATCACACCTGTGGTTCAAACATAAAAATGAGAAACACTGGTTGCTTTTGGAGAATAAGAAAAAGAAATAAGCATGGAATGGCTATTTCAGTCAAAGATTTTTGTTTGTTTCTTAAGTTTAGTAGAATTATTTTAATCATCGGGCCGGAGAAATAACTCAGCAGTTAAGAGCAAATACTAGTATTATAGAGAAGAATATTAGTTTGACTCCTGACATCTACCTGGGCCAACTCTAAGTCCAGCTCCAGGGAGATTCATCATCTCTGGCCTATAAAGGAACTAACACTCATATGCATGCACTTCCACACATGTGTGCTCGCATGCGTGCACGCACACGTGCGCACACACACACACAACTTTAAAATAAAAATAAATCTAAACAAATATTTTAATTACAAAAGGATTGCTATAATTGGGTGTTAGGTAGCCTCAAAAGGTCGGTGTGTTCTAGACCTGTTCCCAGAGTGGCACTATCGGTAGGTAGGGTCTAAAGGGAGATGTCGAGATAACTAGAATCACATTCTCCATGGGGTTAAGGGGTTCCAACCCCTTCCAAGTCCTCTTTGTTCCCTGATCATGTATTGAGAAGCTTTACTCTACCAGAGAATCCATCATGATGTACTGCCTCATTGTGGTCCCTGTCGGCCTAGAAAATCAAGGGTTGAAATGTCTAAATCTTTGATGTAAAATAAATGTTTTCCTCTTTCCAAGTTGATTGTTTCAAGAATTTGTTATAGCCAGGCATCGTGGCAAATGCCTTTAATCACAGCATTTGGGAGGTAGAGGTAAGCAGAGCTCTGTGAGTTCAAGGCCAGCCTGGCCTACATAGTGAGGTCCAGGCTAACCAGATCTACATAAAGAGGTCTTAACTCAAAAAAAGCTTAAAAAAAGATTTTGTTATAGTGCTAGACCTCTGACTGTCATAGAATTAACTGACAGCATATTGGAATAGGTTTTGGAATACACTGTTACAGGATACATTCAGCTGTCACTAAAAACAACGAGGATTAGCAAGTCTATTTTTTGACCAGCCCAGGCTTGATATAGTAACCAGTTCCTTCCAACTTCCAGGCTTGGCATTCTTAGCATTCTGATCACAATCAACCCACAAGACTTCATCAACAATTCAGGTGGATAACAAAGGAATTCTGGACAAACCCCAAACCTAAAATGAAAAGGATCAAGTTCAAATTTTTTCATTGTAATGATTTAAGTAAAATAAATGAATATAAAATATGGATGCCTAATGCTAAGACAATCAGAACTAAAAAGGAAGAACTTTTGGTCAGAAAAATAATCAAAACCCTTTAAAGTTAAAATCATTGAGCATACTACACACAAAAATGTATGAGATGGGGCTAAAACCATTATTAACATAAAATCCTAAATCTTAACTATATACATTAGCAATTACATTGTTAACAAATATTAACTGTAATAAATATTAAAATATTTAATTATTAGAAAATGAAAAAATAAAGCTGATGATGATCACATTTTAAGGGGAAGATAAACAAATAGTTAAATAATGAAGAGGTGAGCAGAAGATTATAAGGAAAATGTTATAAAGAAGTTATACCAATATATGTATGTCTCTACTTAGAAATGAAAGATATTAATAAAATGGCAGAATTTCTTTTAAAATATGTTTACTAAATATGACTTAAGATAAAAAAACTAAACAAATTTATATGTGAAAAAAATGAAGAATTTTTCAAGGAATTATTCTTTAAAAAAAGAATATTATATTCTTATATGTAAGCCTTATTGTGCCACTGTTTGATCAAAGCTAACTAGCTATTGTTCTATTTATACTGTTTTAAGTCATAAAACATAATTTCTCAAGTAATTTTACAAAGAAATTATTATTTATAAGGCCGACCTACATATACAGAGATTTTTTTGTGTAAGTAGAAAATTAACTCGTCCCCAAAAACAGAAAACCAGCAATCATTTGTTGAATATCAACAGATTTCCTCCTTCCAGTTCTCTGTTATAGTAAACATGATGTTATAAAAAATAATTCTTATACCTTTTTAAAGCTTTTATAGATCTTCGTACAGTGGTTAGGAGCACTCACTGCTCTTCCAGAGGACTGGAGTTGGTTTCCCACACCCATGACTGATGGAGTCCAACTTCAACTCCAGGGGATCTAGCGCCCTCTTCTGGTCACCACAAGAACCTACTTACATGTAGTATTAAAGAACACATAAAAATTTAAAATATATTTAAAATAAAATAATTTTAAAAATATTTATTGTAACGCTCATACACATATTCACGCGTACAGACACACACACACACACACACACACACACACACACACCCTGCACAACCTGGATAGTTCTGTCTCCTCCTCTATATATGTATCTGCTCTCAACACCTGTCCCATTGACCTTGTTAGTGTTTCTAAAATATTTGCTCACTCATAGCTCGGTCTAGAATACTTCTCTCCCCATAAACCTGTGTGGTTTTGTCTACTTAACACCTACTTATCTTCCAGACCTCAGCTCAAGATTGTTCCTTAGGTAAATCATGTCCCCTTTTCTATTGCTCCACTGAACTTTTCACTTTAATAGACAGTGATTTCTTAAGTTATCGTGTGTGTGTGTGTGTTCCCATGAACGTCTGAGCACGTTGTGACAAACATCAGGTGTCTTTGTCCAGCACACTTTACTCCAGTCTTAGAGGCAAGCTCTTTCCTTGAACTTGGAGCCCATTGATTGGTTAGGCTGACTAGGCAGTGAACTCTGGGGACCTGCTTGTCTCTGACACAAACCCAGGCTTTTATGTGTATTCCGGAGATCCAAAGGGAGGTCCTAAAGCTTACACAGCAAGCGCTTAGCTCGCCGAGCCATCTCCCCAGAGCTGGTTTATCATTTATGCCTTTGTGACTATTTCATGTCCCCCAAGCCTGCATGAACAAAGAGTGTATTGTCTGCACCAGTACACAGTCAGAAACTAAGTCCCTGGAATTACAATATATTCAATATGACCTGATCCAGAGAACACTACCAGAGCTCCAACCAGACATCTATCATTAGCCTTATACCGAGCACATAAGAGATCTTACAGTGGCAAGCATCAGAAATAAGACTTTAGCTTTCTTTAGAAAACAGTACTTCTTAATATCTAAAGAGATATTATGAATGATTGGCAAATATGGTAAATGAGCAAAAAATAAATATATGATAGATACTTCACTAATGAAGAACAAGAATGGCCTTTAAGTGCACAAGAAGCCAGATGTGGTGACACTAACCTGTAATCCCAGCATTTGTGAGGTTGAGTCAGGAATGTCACAAATTTGAGGCCTATCAGGACTGCACAGTAAGTCTCTACCTCAAAATAACTTATAAATGCTTAAAGTATGCCTGTGAAGTATGAATATATTTGATTAAGTCAAGCCAGGGTTACTCAGTAGAGACTGTAGATTGTATTCATTCTATACGTGGTTCAGTTTGGACTCCAGTGTTTAAAAAACTTTTAAGCCAACATTTATGAACTGGGAAACCAGAATAGACTGGGATTTTGGGATCTGGCAGCTTTCAGCTATAACTGGAACTGGCTGATCTCCTTAAATGGGTGATTATTCTGGCTCACAATGCCATCAGTCTGGGCAAGTGTCCCTTACTTGATGGTGTGGGGTGAACTACAGAGAGGCCCTCACCTGTAAAGAAAATGGGGGGAAGCACCTATACTTGCTGAAGAGAAGAGGCCACAGCCAGCCGTCTTTACGCACACTCATTTACACAAATGTACACATTCTGGGTTCCAGCCCTGTCCAAGCTGCCTGCAAGCCCTCTGATTCTCTAGAGCACTTTCTCTACGTATGCTCTGTCTTTATATTAACAGTCAAGACGATTTCCCAAAGATATATCCACAGGTCAACCTGATCAAAATAATTCCTTATTTGAAGCTCTCTTCCAAATTGAATCTAGGTTGTATCGAGTTGACAATTAAAACTAACCAGCACAATAATACTTTTTTCCTAACACCCCCCACCCCCAGTTTTATAATCCTCCATTTTTACATTTAGACTCAACTATGAGGAAACAAGGCACACAAGTATGGTCTGGCACAGTTTAAATAGATTGACTTGAGCACCTTGCCTGGTAGCAGTGGAGGATCCAGTCCACTGCAGAAGGTTACAGCACAGCAGGAACTGAAAGGGGCGAAGAGTGTGGGGGAAATACTGTAAATATAGTACTCATGGATGAAAGCTCAAAAACATTACAAAAAATGTGAGAAAGATTCCTAAGACCCCCATTTAAGGGTTGTATAATCAGTACAAATTGTTGCGAGACTATATCGATTGGCAGAGCTGCCTGCAAATCATTCTAGGAGCCCAGGGAACATAGTTCTCTTGAGTATTAGCTGACACAGGGGTAAACTTTTCAGTGATATGGCTACCTTTGGATCACTGAATCTTCTGTAAGTAAGTCCCCATCCCTCCACCCAAAATAAACCTTGCTGGTTTGCTGAGCTGGGTTTGGGTAATCAGTTCATCTATCTGTTACTTTATCTGAAATAAACTGACATTTGTTCACACCTTTCCAGAAAACGCGATGAAATAAACTCAATTTACACCTGAAGAGGAATCAATAGAACCAAATAGGAATCACAAGAAAAAAAATGATTGTAGAGTCCCTGAAATGGGTGATATCACATGCAGCAATGATCCATCTAAGGTTAAATATTGATAGGTACAAACTAGATGTTACCTTTTCCTCTACAGTATAGAATGTGGTTTCCTAGCCTGACAGCTGCATGTTCCTTGTAATGGGTAATAAGACATGCAAACCATGACTTAGTCATTTGGGAATGAAGTGACAGTAGGGGCCATCCCAGGATGGTCATGTTCCTCTACACAATATGGGGTAGGCTGCCTTGCTGATGAATTGGGTCTGCTTCCTGAGGACAGGGACACCTCCCTTCGAAATAGCTGACAGGAGAATACACTGCACTCGCTAAAAGTAGCATGTGTGTGACCTGATTGTGAAAAAGCTGTGGCAGCTGTTGCATTATCTTTGCTCTAGACAATAAAACATGCAACTGAGGCTAAGCTCTCTGCCCATGTAAAGAACTGCAACAGGAGAGAGGTTTGTGGATGGTGGCCCTCTGCATTAGCCTCTGATTTAGCAGGAAAAGTGGAGAGGGGGAAGATGAGATGGAGGTGTTGGATTTCTGTTTCTTACAGTTGTTAGAAACGGGAGAGACCGTACAAGTTAGATCTAGCTAAAGAGGCTTTCTGTGATCCCAAAATTTGGAACCCACAGAAAGAATCAAAAGAGCAAAGAGGGAAAGGGTGAAGCAGAAGTGTTAGAAGAGAGCCCTCAGGTATGATCTTTATTTACTACAGAGGAAGGGAAAACTCCTCATTCAGTGTACAGATAGAGACTATACAATGGCCAAGTACTAGAAACTGATAATCTCGGCTGATAGGACTGGGGACGAGAGTATTCCTCAGGGTCTGGGCGGTGAGGCTGTGAGACACGGGGGTTAATGGGATCAGTCTAAGTGCCCCAGGAGTAGAGAAAAACCATGATGTAAACTATTCATCTTGAGACAAAAGCTGCTGTTCCTGAAGCAACATGAAGGAAATCAGTCTCTAAAGGACTGGCTCACTTGAGCCATTAAGTAATGTTAATTATGACTACCAGAGATCACCTTAAATATCAGGGACTGGGAGTCAATAGAGAAAGGACAGGTAGTACTGTGGAAATTGGGCTCGAGATATTTTATGTCCATTTCACCATGCTGTAAGGGCTGTGATCATAGGAGCATAAATAGGAAGGTTGATTCACCAGGGACCTCAGGATGAGTATGCATGTTTATGTTGAGGTAGAAGAGGCTCTGGCTGATCTAAATGATATAGACTAGTAGGTAAATTGAGTTGTTATAGCAAATAAGAGGGACTGAGAAAAGAACAAAGCAGACAATGGAGTCTTGAAGGTAACTTAAGGACAAACGTAGCAATACTGGTGTTGAGTCAGACCTCCTAGGGAAAAAAGTTGTGGACATCAAAAACTATGCTTGTGAGCTTTGAGAAGGCATTCAAACCTGGGCAACAGTTCACAGAAGATGCTTTCCATGATAAAAGACTGTAAGCGAAAGGGTTTGAGTTTATCCGAGAGGTGGGTAATTATTCCCTCCCCGTAGAAAGAGTACAATGGTGGAGACTGTTCACCCACTCCTGGCTTCATTCAGCATCCATGTATGACTGATGGAAAGGCGGACTATGGTGCTGGCTTGGATCTTGCCAGAACCAGGAAGCCAGGTCCAATGGTAGGTATACTGGCTAAAGCATGGCCCCACTCCTCCTTAGGCCTAAACCAGGCCTAGAAGAACAAGCCAGTCACTCCAGGACAATTGTGGGTGTGGAGATACTTAGAGGCCCTTAGCGACAGCAGCAGTCCAGGATGAGACAGCATGGCAGCTCAAGGATTACAGGAGAGATGCAAACATGCCACTGTACCCAACAATGCTCTATTGATTAAACAATCAATAAGATCTTTTCATCTATTAGACCTTACTAGGGTTCCTGTTCCAGCATTCCTTTAGCTCTCCAAGACCAACTGATCTTACTTGGAGCAAAGACTGGTCTTCAGAAATCCTGATTACTTACTGTAAAAGGGTTCTTAATGCTAACTAACCCTTTGGTGTTTTACAGACTTATGAAAACATATAGAACAGTAAAGTTATACAGGCAACATTAGACTCGAAAGGCTAATAGAAGTTTCTTTGGTTATAGAAAAAGTACTCTCATCTAGAGATAGTTTTTTGTTTTTTTTTAAAGGGTGGGGGAGCTCTCTCCTGATTACCTAAAATACCAGATTAAAAGTTTTTAAAATGTGTATTAATTTAAATTACATCACTTGGGAAATCTACTGATATAGGAAAGGAAGCAGAAACATATCAGTCATGAATGTAGCAATTATGGAAGTTTAAAAACTGTCAACTGCTTTTAGAATGTGTAAGCAATGCTTTGAACAAAGAGGTGCTTTAGTTAGTATCCAGCATGGCAAAGCACAGAATGGGCTATCATAGCCAGCAGCGTCTAAAAGACAAATCATTTCCTCTGGGCCAGTCTCTACTCACCCAAGTTTCTGCTCTTAATTTGGTTTCCTTGGTAAGTTAACCTCCCAAGGAGAGAATATATTGACAGGCTGGCAGGAATATTTGGTCTGCTGGCAATTACAATTGTAAACTAATAAATTTTATTTTTCAGGTAACATTAGGGTCTTGTGTGTTTTATTGAGTTTGATCAGCCAACGTCCATTTCAAATTAAGAGCCTTGGTAACCTCACTAGGAGACACTATCCAGGAAGCCCATCCTGGCTAGCTTATTAGCTTCTAATCATGATCATAATTACCAGCCTTCAGAGAGCCACTGGATCCCAGAGCTCACATGGTTACCACTTACACTGCATATTCCTTAGTTACCTACAAAGGTCATCAATGGCCCCTAGAAAGCACTAACAAACCCAGAGTTTCCTCCGAGAGTGGTTCTACTGTACAATTCTGTCTCTAATGCAATTTTCGCATAGGGCTACAGAGCAAACAAACATTCTAACGGGAAGAGTGGTTGGAGGTACCACAAGAGTGTCACAAGAGATCAAGCACATAAAAGGGAAGGAGGGGGAGTAAAGAAAGTGGGAGGAGAGAGGGAAGGAGGTAGGGAAAAAAGAAAACAGGAAATGCATTCCTTTAAAAGTTTCTATTTTCCTGACAACTGGTGTGATTTATTATGCATGTTGCAGCCATTTGAATTGCCCTGCAAACTGCTTGCTCATATCCACTTGCCATTTCTTCTGAGTTTCCATTCCCTCTTCATCCAATGCCAGTTTTCTATATTTCCCATCACTATTTTTCAGGTTATATGTTGTATGTGCGGCAAAATTCTATTGACTTGACTTTAAGAGTTATATGACATCTGTTTTATATTTTTAAGTGTTTCTGTTTTATCTCTTGGGAAGCTTTCCTCTCTATTCTCAAGTAATTCTGTCAGTTTTTCTAGTAACTTCACTCTTTTTTTTTAAATATTTATTTATTTATTATTATGTATACAGTATTCTGTTTGCTTGTATGCCTGTAGGCCAGAAGAGGGCACAAGACCCCATCACAGATGGTTGTGAGCCACCATGTGGTTGCTGGGAATTGAACTCAGGACCTTTGGAAGAGCAGGCCATGCTCTTAACCACTGAGCCATCCCTCCAGCCCCGTAACTTCACTCTTTGTTACATTACTACCTCTAATAATGATGAGGGGAGTTCAAATTATTTTTAAAAACCACACCTGTATCAGATTTTCCTCTACTACTTTTGTATGCCCCACTACTTCAAATGTCATTGTTACAAAAAGGGCCAGTGGCAGGTATGGCGGTGCATGCCTGTAATCCCAGCACTTGGGAGGCAGAAGCAATAAGATCAAGAGTTCAAAGCTAGCCTTGGCTACAAAGTCAATTTGAGGCAGCCTGGGATAGACAAGTCTATCTCACAAATGGAGAGGGGCAGCCTGGGAAGTATATTATAAATTATAAAAGGCATCTTGACTAGAGATTCCAACCTTTTCTGCTTATTTAACTGATTTTGATACTGACACAGCCCAGGTCAACCTTCAAACACCTTTTAATTATCAAACTTTATTACACATTAGTATTCTCAATTAGAACTGGTTCTGCCTATATGCAATGATGCTAAGGTACTGGAGAGAAGACAGCTGTGCATCACATCTCTGCTTACCAGACCATCTTCTTCACGGGGCTCAGCATGACCATCTATAAAAGCTTCAGCTCACAGCATTCTGCACTGCTGCCTTCTCAAAAGCACTTCTTTCAATTATTTGAAACATGTATGAAATCTCACTTATTATCTATATTAACACATGGTAAGGATTTTTATCTTGTTTACCACTGTATCTCTAGCATTTATTCAGCCTATTAAGTCATATCATAATGACATACACTATATAATGACTTATAATGTCATATGACTTATGTAATATATGTGACATGACTTATATCAGGCTGAATAAATTGCCAAACAGTTGTTGAGTATAATCAAGAAAAAAGCAAAAGTATTAAGTATGCTAGAAGCTGTGATTCATTGGCTTTGTCAGTAGTAAGATTAAGGTTTATTAAACATGTATTAAGGGAAAGAATAAACTAAGTAGCATGCATGTTTAACAGATTTAGGAATTCACATTACTTAAATCCTAAAAAAAGGAAACTAGATAGTGTTTTATGTTATTTCTGTTTTGTCCTATGCTGTACGGCATGGTTACACTTGTGCACACTTATATAGTATAATACTAGGTTATCACTAAAGCATGGTGATACAGTATATTTACTGACATCAAGTCTGAAAAAACATGCAATATTTAGTAGCACATTTTCATAAAAAGAAAACACATGCACCTATACATGTTTAATACTTGGTGTGATATTTTTTAAAACACTAACAGTGACTCTCTCTGGACAATGAAATTATATTAATTTTTTTCTATTTCATTTTTCTAACATGTTAGGCAAAAGTTTTTATGGAATTACTTTGATGTAGAACAGTAACAACATGTGATTGAGTGAACTTCCACTCAGCATCCCTTCCAACATTTTTTCCAGTCTATGCTCCTGTGCAGCAGACTGTAAAGCTTAAAATAAAATAAATTCCCAGAATCCCTTGCCAGAAAATCCATGAAAGACTTACAAAGCCAAAGTAAAACAGAAGTCGTCTCTTGTGACTCAGATACTATTTTTCAGGTGGCATGTTTAGATACAGAGGTTGCTTTTTTTACTATTCCAGTTGTATATTGCGTGTTTGCTGCAGATTTCTTGGTCCTGGAACAGAGGAGAGCACATTCTGACTTCACTGTCTTCAATGGTAGTTACTCTCACTGTGGTTGAAGGAAAATATCCTGTGAAGTCAATTCTGCAGACTTACACTTGAGTCCGCTCTTCCAAACCTTGCAATAGTTTTACACAGAAAGAATAGTAGCTTCAAAACACTCAACATTATTCTTCTTTCCCCATCTAATTCCTAGGTCAGCTTGAGTATTACAAGTTAATAAAGATATAAAAAGGAGAATTGCAATTAATGTGTCATATAATTCTGTATACAGTATAGAGAGGGCATGCATAAAAACAGGGATAGCTACATAGGACGAAACTGCTACATATATTAAAAACATTCTTGGGATCATCTCTGTTGGTGTGAACAAATTTTATTTTTGCTCATCTGTTTTCTCTACTATTTAAAGGGGAAAAAAAAGAAAAAAAAACCTTTACGTCCTCACCATTTCAAATAAACAAAATCCTTCTAAAAGGAAAAAAAATTAAATGGCTTTCAAAAAATGTAGGCAATTAAAACTAACTGAAGGTATTAAACTGAATGCAGCACCATATTTATATATTAACACCTAAAAGAGCAATGTGTGCCCTAATTCCAGACACAAACATCCATCTACTCTAGTGGCACAGTCCAGCTGCTGCTCTCTGCTGGACAAAGGGCAGCTATCTTGGGAACTACGCTTGAGGCGAGGCAGTGCTGCAGCTGCTGGGAAGTTTTCTGTATTTACAACAGCAGAGGCACATCCCTTAGAATTGAGTACAGTAAAACAGAACAACCAGCCTTTCTCTAATCTGTGGTTAAGCGAGATTTTAGAAAAGGCTCCTTCCACAACTGTGTCCACCTAACTAACATGTATCTATTTCTGGTTTATGGTTCAGCTCTCCATTTTCTTTACCCTGACCTCCACTACTTAATTACAAATCAAAAACATATAGGGACCAATGACTTCTTTATTCACAAGCAGAAATAGCCATGAAGTACCCTGTATTCACAATTGTGAGACAGACATGCTATTCTTAAACTGTGACTATTCTTACATTTTAGCAGAATTAGATTTATTTAAAATTACATTTAAAATGTCATTTGATAATAGTTGCTCTTAACTCCATCTCTCACTGACAAGTTTTTAGTTTTAGTCTAGTCTAATTTGAGGTCTTTTATGGTTATTGCTGTTTGTGATTTAAGAAACCTGTGGCTATTCTCATCACAAAGATATTCATTTATGATTTTGCAAAAACAAAAACAAAACCGTTTGTGCTTTTCAGCTATTACATGTAGGTCTATGATTAAGCTCAAATTCACTTCAGGGAGAAGTGTTGAGGTCACACTCTTTTTCTTATATGAAAATACAGATATTCTGTCCCTTCTGCTGAAAAGTTCTTTCTTGCTTTGCCACCTTTGTCAAAAATCAAGCAATCTATTTTAGATTTAGATAGTAGATTTATATTCTACTACTTTATTTGACTAGTGCCTACTACTTTCTACAGTAAATGTTGCATAACTTTATACAAAACTTAAGCCTCAACAAAGTGTGGAAACAATGCTCAATGTTCAGCCATAAATGAGACAACTACATTATACCCCCTTCCCCAGTGCTCAGAAGACACAGTCAGAGCCAGAGGTCAGAGGCAGCTATGAAGCTTCCCCTTCTGGACAGGGCAGCTGTGGTCACCTGCTATGATCACTCAGCCAACATTCCAGTATAGACAGGGGAGTGCAAGAGGCCACACTCCTCTGCTGAGGAATTAGTGGCAGCATGGTTGCTGGGTGAAGGAAGTTAATTTTCTCCTGGAGTGTGACCCTGGTGTGTTCACGTGCCCCTACTAGATGACCCCATACCCTTTGTGGATTATTAAAAGAAAAAGAAAGTTTAAAAAAAAAAAACAAAAAGTTAGGAGGAAGGAGTTAAATTTTCAAAGAATAAAAATATACTTTAAAAAATGAAGTTAAACTCAAATGAGTTAGATCACTGTGAGTCCAAGACAATGCCCAGGAGACTATTTTAAATGCCCAGCTTGGAAACAGTCATTGTTACTACTCTATTGAGAGCAAAGTCTACTTCCTCACAAAACTGAAAGACCACATCATCTGACTGTTTGAAAATATCTTTTCTCAGATTTACTCCAAAACTTAATTCTAAATCATCTAGTAATACCACTATCAGAGACTTTAAAATAATTCTTAGAAATCGGTTTGTAGCTGGGCAGTGGTTACGCACACCTTTAATCCCAGGACTCAGGAAGCAGATGTAGGCGGATCTCTGTGAATCTGAGGCCAATCAGGTCTAGGTCAGAGCTGTGACACAGAGAAACCCTGTCTCGAACCACAAAGATAGATAGATGGATGGATGGATGGATGATAGATAGATAGATGATAGATAGATAGATGATAGATAGATAGATAGATAGATAGATAGATAGATAGATAGATAGATAGATAGATAGATAGACAGACAGATGAAAGACAAATAATTTATAAATAAGGTAATGAATCACATAGTGTTTTTAAAAGAAATGAAAATCACCAAAAGATATTTTTTAAAGTGTTCAACGTCTTTAATCATCAGGGAAATGCAAATTAAAATGACTTTGTGATTCTGTCCCCCTGAATGGGAATGAACGGAGAAAACAAAGAACGACAAACTGAGGACATGGGTAGCGCGGCTGGCCTGGATGTGGACCACTGCTCCTGGGGGCAGACAAGTGCAGCCCCTAAGGAAAGCAGTGTGGAGGCTTCTCAAAGACAAAACAAAACGAAACCAGAACTACCACGTAGCCCAGCTATATACTCATGGGTATCTATTCAAAGGACTCTAGATTCCCAGAGATGTTTATTACTGCTCTATTCATAACAGCAAGGAAATGAGATCAGGTGAATGGATAATGAAAACGTGGTACTATACATAACAATTTTATGCATAATAAATTTATTCATTTGTAAAGAAAAATAAAGAATCTACAGAAGAAACTACTAAGTGGAGTAACTCAGAAAATGCATGACATACAATTTCTCTCTCACCAGATCACAGTCTTTAAACTATTAATTATAAAGGGCCCATAAGACAGATAAAACTGGTTTTGAGGAAGGTTGGGAGGTCAAATACATGCTTTGTGAAAAAAAAATACCAGAATGAGTAAAGAGAAGGAAAAAAAAATTTGTATGAAAATGCCAAAACATAAACTATCAGTTTGTATACTAATTTAAATAAATTGAATCTGAATCAAAGCTGGAATCCAAATCTGGAAAATGTGTACACAACTAATCTAATAAAATAATTTTACATAAAAAATGTTTAAAAGCCATGTATTGATTTTAAAACTGTGCTTGGATGTTCATGAAAATTTCCTTTAAAGTTTAAGTGGGGGGAGGGGAAGAGACTGGAGAGATGGCTCAGAGGTTAAGAGCACTGGGGCTGCTCTTCCAGAGCTCCTGAGTACACCCAGCAACTACTCTCATAACCATCTATAATGAGATCTGCTGCCCTCTTCTGGCATGCAGGTATACATGCAGGCAGAACACTGTATACATAATAAATAAATAAATCTTTTTTAAAAAAGTTTAATTTGGAAGAAAAATAGAAACAACTTTCAAGAGACAAAGACCCAGTGTAGGGCTGGGCAGTGGTGGCACATACCTTTAATCTTACTTTAATCCTACACTTGGGAGACAGAGACAGGAGGATCTCTGTGAGTTTGCAGCCAACCTGGTCTACAAGAACAAGTTCCAGCAACCAGGACGTAATACAGAGAAACCCTGTCTCAAAAAAGCTTTAAAAAAAAAAAAAAAAAAAACCACCAGTGTCAGGTCTTTAAATCCAATGTGAGATAAAATACATGGCTTCTAGAAATTAAATGGGCACAGAAGAATCTTCTACTACCACTGCAATCTTTTAAAAGAATCAGATAACAAACTATCAAACCCTTAATTTTAAAAACTTGAGAGTAACTCTGAACCCTAAGATTTACAAAATGTTCTGACCTCCAGTTTTGTTTTGAAGCAAAATATTCAGACCTTCCTCAAATACAATATATAAACAAATAACCCCAAACAATTTAAGAAAGTTTGCTAAAATAAAATTGGGAAGTTTACTGTCTTCTTTACAGACTGCAATGTAAATCATTAAAAATTGTATTCTTTCCAAATGACTGGCCTTAAAAAAATCAAATTGGTGTGAGATAAAATTCAATTTTAAGATCTGCAAAACACATATCTGAAACAAAAATACTGATTATTTTTGCCACAATTAAAAGCAGAGGACCCAGTTTAAGTAAGATCTGACATTTGTAAATTGGATATATTTAAGCTGACAAATAAAAGTATTAATAAGAACAACTACAGATAAAAAGTATCAGTTGTGTATATTCCAGGTCCATTACTATAGATATATTTGCAGAGTACCAAAAGCTCTCAGATCCAATATCAAATAATAGAATTTGGCCAGCACTCTTTATGCCACTTTTATTTAATATGCACTACATGCACATGATGCAAGTAGGGAAGAAGTTTTTGAATCCATGCATAAAGGACAAGACAGACTGGTACTATGCCAAACGTGCACTGAGTCAATTAGGATGTTGTTCAAATTTCCTTAATATTTAATGGTTTCCATGAAAATAAGTGCAGGTCCAAATATCCTCTTCACTTAGTTTCCTGAGCTTTCTTTGCATTCTGTTTTTCTTTTGCCTAAAAGTTAAAGATATAAAAAAAATTAAAATTAAAGTTTAAAAATTAAACTTCTCAAAGACTATTTTAAATCATATTAAAACAAAATGCATCCAATGGTATTCTCAGGAAACAAGATAAATGTATAGGTCACACTACTAGAGCTGTATGGTGAACTGTAGTCCTAGCTACTGGCAACATAGAAAAGATAGGTATAAACGAATAAATAAACAAACACTGAGATTTCTGAGTGTGTTCTAAGATACTGAGAACATGGCAGTTTATTACTTATCCCTTGCAACAACTTTTGTTGAATTCTAGTTATTTACCCTCAGTAGATATGAACATCTTTGGTTTACAGAATATGAAATGTAATAATTGTAATAATTCTAGAACATCAAACTCAACCAAAACAATTCCAAAGTTACACACTTATCCATTTCTTACTCAAACTAAGTCTAAAAAATTCTTTATACTTTTGTTATATTGGAATAAATGAATTTAATATGGTTTTAGTGAGCTTAATATAACGTCACTAAAAGAATATATCAGTGGTATCAATAAGTTTATTCGACCTAAATGTTTTTCCACATGATGTTATTTGACCTCATAATTGTACGGCTTCAACACAGTAATTCTATTTGTTCTTTAGTAAGTAAAGAAGCCAAAGCTAATAGACATTACCAAAGTTGACCAAAGCCACACAATTAACAAATAGTAAGTTTCAAGAGCGGTCCAAGACACTTGTGTTCTCCAGTAGTGCTTTTCAAGATACATACACCAACTGGGGCCCCTATGTAAATATATAATGGTGATTCAGGAATCAAAATGCCTACTGTTGTACAACCCTAACAAAGTCTCATCTCAGGTGACACCATTCTGCTGGTCTTTGAAAAACAACCAGTAGATTAGAATTCTGTATTATATAATTAAAAGATAGGATAATTAGGACAACTATAACTTTTATTATATATCAGTTAACTATTACGCAGCAGTATGAAAAAATTGAGAGCTACCCATTAGACTTAATGGATGTGGTGGCACAGGCCTATAATCTCATAATCTCAGTTACTTGGGAAGCTGAGGTAAAAAGGCTAGTTCAAGACCAGTTAAATAAAACTAGCTGGGTGTAGCTCAGTGGTAGAGTGCTTACCTACCCTGTGAGAAGCTCTCAGGTTTAACTTCTGCACCAAATAACAAAAAAACAAACAAAAAAAACATAGAAAAAAAAAGACAAACCACACAATACCAAGAGCAAATTATTATAAAAAATGTGTATATATAAAATATAGGTACTATCTAAAGTCTAACTACTGCACAAAAATAGCAAAATTTGTTGCTATATGAACATTTTTAATCAGTAAACATAATTAGAAATTTAATATGTATACCCTATTCTATACAAAATTTCTTTCCTTTTTTCTGGCTTCTTTATGTTTGAGACAGTTTCCCCTCATAGCCTAGAAGGCTCTACAGCTCACAGTCCTCCTGCCTAGGCTTCCTAATGCTGATGCACCATCCTCAGAAAAGCTTCCTGTTCTCAAATAATGAAAATACAACTAAATTTTAGGCATAATGTGAAAAAAAAGTAAAGTATTTACTATTTTGCTTTTGGTCTCTGAATACAGTACAGAATTTTTGCTAAAATTAACAAAAATATTGTGATCATTGCTCTACTTCTTTATTTAAGGGAAAGAAAAAGTTTTAAAGGTTAGCTACTTATTATCAATTGATTCAAACTTCAATACTGTGAAATCATTTTGAATTCCTCTATCAACTACATTCATGATTTTATCTAATAGGCACTAAAGTTTAAAAAGTTAGAATTGACAATGATTTAGAATTATACATATATATGCTGCAATCACACACACACACACACACACACACACACTCACGCAATAATATTTTTTAGTGCTGTAAGTATACCTGAATAAATAGAAGGTTCACAAGTGGAATGTTAATCTAGCTAATTTTATGTTTCAAGGAACAGAACTGGTATATGGTACAACAAGTTTTACAACTACTTTTAGGTTACCTCCTGAGCAGTTTTTATGCAAAGTATGCAATTCTCATATAACAAAACCATAAAATTTTAGTCTATATCTTTATAGTTATATGACCAAGGGAAAATTAAAGTCTGTTTTGCTTGTTTTTCTTAAAATGAAAAGATTTTGGTCCTAACTACTTGTCCACAGGCTGTAAGCAGTGTCTCTGGTTGGCATTTAGCATCAATACTTAGAGTGACGCATCTTTTCTGTCTTGTTCATCCTACTCCCTCTAACACTCTAGGAGCCATTTTTCCTTAAAGGGTGGTTGGGGCAGGTGCGTGAGAATTCCACACATTCCAAATCCACTTCTAGAATCTACAGGTAGTTCTTCTTGAAAGTACTATGATTAACAAACATAATGAAAGCTTCTTATTGCATATAATTTTAAAATCTAATCCTAATCTATTTTTATCTATTCCTCAATTTGCTTTCTTTTTAACATATGCATTCATTTGCAGAATTTCAACATAGTAGTATAATAATTTTTTTCCCTCAAAAAAGAATGATAAAATACATTTGCTCTAAGAATATTATTTAGGAGCTACTCTGTCCAAACTTTTAGCATAATGCTAATACTAATCACTATTCAGCACCCTATAATTATTTCACCCTTTCCCAAACCATTGCATACGTTGGTTGAATAAATTTATCATAACAAAATACCTAGAATGTAAGTGCAGCTAGACAAATGAGATGAACAATTTAAAACAACTCCACCAAATACTGAATCCAAATACCCTCACAACATAGCAGTTAGCAATCTATATATAAAGAATATATACATTTCTTATTAAAATTATAATTTCTAAAAATTTCTGAAAAATTGGCAAACTAGACAATAACTACTTTCCTTAAAAAATATACAAACAGAAGGATCAACAGAGCTGGTGTTACACTAATATATATTCACATACTGCCACCTTGTGTCAAAACAATGTGAACTAAGTAACTATAGTTCTAATGAAGAGATGTTCTCTCTAAATTCCCAAAAAAAATAAATAATAATCTGGGGAGTATACTGTCGTGAAAAAAAATTTTAAATCACACAAAATTTTTACCTAATCTATAAAAAAATACTGTATTTGAAAGCAAACTTTAAAGCAAAATTTACATTGTATAAGTGATAATTTTTCCATAGGTTTCCTATGAGAAATTTTGTTCAAAATGACCCTGAACACTGAATCCACTTGCTTCCACCTCCAAATACTAGAATTACAGGCATGTACCACCACACCTAACTCTATCTAGTATTTTCAAAACAGAAACAGTTCATGGTGTTTCAAACAATACTGTATTTAGATAGCCTCTTAACAAACAAATCTGAGGAGGAGGACCATCAGGTCTTAATAAAAGTTGAAAATTAATTTCCCATCTTAGCGAGGAACATTAACAGAAAAGTCCCACGAGGAAGAGAAGAGTTTCAGTCCTCTACAGTAAGTCTGCATTTAATACTAAACAGTGGGTCGTATGTTTCAAGTAAAAAGGCAAACACAAATATGATTCAAATCTCAGTATTATGTGAAATTTATAATAAGAAATAATCTGGGACAAAAATGTATTTGTTTTGTACACTTTAAAATCAATAAGAAAAATATACCTACCATGTATTCTTGTCTTTAAATTAATGGTCCAAATTTTTATTTGCCTAGTAGTGTCTTCTCAAAGTGTTTCTCAAAATGTGGTACACAGATCAGTTGCATTAGAATCACTTGGGGAACTTATTAAACATTCCTTCCCCTACGTGAGAATATCTGGGGAGGGGGCCAGGTAACACGTAATTTAAAGAGCATCCAGAGATGGTCATTTTTCAGAAAAGCTGATTTACAATATAAACTTACAAACAATTTAACTGTACTTCATTCATCCACAAATATTTTATTAAGTACCTAACAATGAAAAATAAATCAGAATTTTCTACTTATTTATGTTAAATATCCCTCAGTGGGACAGATTCTAGATTCTATTTGCTAGCCAATTAAATCTTTTAATCCCCCCACAATGTCCCTTCCAGTTCTAAACTCTACGGTACCAATGCAAAATTTTATAAAATTAGCTAAGAAAAAAATCCATTATTTCAGTTATTTAACACTGAAAAAAAATTTTAAAAGAAAGGAATGCTTTAATACAGAAAAAGCTGAGCTCTAGACATTAAGAATTATGGAATGCTGAAGTCATGGGGAAATGCTTTGTTTTTGTGTTAAAGTATCAGGCTACACTTCTTTTCCTAGAATGCAAAACACTAGGCAAAAGAGTAAAACTACAAAAGCTCAATGTACTGGGGAAGAATCTAATCTGAGTTTGAATAGTCATTACTGCAGTACGTACCTTTTCTACAAGTGGAATTAACTGCTGGTGTTCTGCTAAGGTCTTTAACAATTCCATAATGAAAGGCAGATAGTTATGCTTCCTTCTAATATTTTCAATCTGAAAATAAAACACATTTTCTGATTATATTATCTTTTTGTATCCAACATAAAATCTTCCATCCTCATAAACAGTAAAAGAAATGAGATTCGATTTCTACTGACAATAAAGACTATACAACAAAACATGTAGCAAACAGGCTTTTTAAAAGTCCATTCTAGAAAATGTGCTACAGTATGGGGGGGGGGCATTCCAAGGATATTTAAAAAACAACCTTAAGGTTTACAAGATAAATTCACAGCCCTGCTACTGTAACTATACAACTGCTAACTAAAGCCCAGTCTAATGACACCAGCTTTAGTTTCTGAATATCAACAAATTTTCTTGGGGATTGTTTTAAAACAGTGAGGGTAGTGGAAAAAGAAAATCTGTGCTTCATTGAAAAGCAAGTAAACAGTCTCCAAGTTACTTGCTTCTAGCCTTTCATGATCACTAAGTTATTATACATTCCATCTAGATGTTCGATTGAGTGCTCCTTTCCCATAGTTATAGCTTCTATCATTCATAAGAAATCTCAACATTCCCTCACATAAATTTGAATTTTTAATTTCTTTTAAACTAGCTGTGATTTTTTACAAGCTCTTATAATTAATTCATAGGTAGGCTGTGGACCTTTTTAGTATTATGTGACATGGATGATAATCTACCATCTCTTACTTTCCTATCCCCTTAAACCTTGGCCCTTTCTTTTCTCTGCCTAAAGTATTCTGAGAACTTGTCCACCTCAAACATGAAAAAATCCTACTTGGATTCAGTTCTGTTCCATTTATTTACTTTAATCTTTAAGAGTCATTTGTTGGCTGTTAAGTACATGACACTGCTGACACAAGTGAGCAAAAACAACGAAATGAAGCCCTTGACTTCAAGCTCCATGTGAAAAGCATACACAGTGCAGCATGCAGTCCCTAAGTCCCTCCTTCATCCACTCTCAGCTTACTAAACACACTGTAAGTGAAGGGGGATGGCAGAAGAACATAAACGTCGTTGATAACTAAACAAAATTAAATAAGGATTCTTAAAAACCTAAGAATTTTAAAGCAAAAAATCAAGAGACAAACATTAAGTGATTTTAAGGTATAGTAATTTGGTTGTACATTTAAAATGGGACATATAATAAGAAACAAAAGAGGCTATAGGAAAAAAATTAATTTTATTAACGGTACTAGCACGTTTGTATGAAAATGGTATGAGATCCATTATTTTGTATGCTAACAAATTAATTTAAAAATTTTTATTATTATTACTATTCATTAGGCAAATGAGTAAAGTTCAGAGAAATCAAAATTTTCATACTAAGAAATACAATTTATGCATTAAGTGGAAAGCCTTTTTAATACTAAAAAAGTATTAGTGTGAATTCATCTTGCATTAAAAAAAATGTACTTCTTAACCTGAAAAAGCAGTCAGGCAAGCACCTAGTGTAGTGGTGCGTATCTGTAATCCCAGCACTTGCAAAGACAGAAGCAAGAATATCACCCACTAGTTCAAGGCTAACATACTATATACACATTGAGTTAGAGGCCAGAAATGGCTACACAGCCAGGGCTACATTTGAGATGGTCTCAAAAAACATAAATTATTAACTTGCAAAACTGACTGCAAGTATTGATCAAGAAAAACCTGAAGAACCTGAAACGTCACATTACACAGTACAGAAATTCTCAAAGCCTATACATAAGAGGTCCTAGTTATCCCCCATGATCGTAGGTAAGATGGCCTGGACTTCAGGAAGAACAGTAGGCACAGTGAACTGAGACATCTTACAGAGTAAAAATCTTTTCATAATAGCATTTAAAAAGTGAAACTGTCAAATGCCAGGTAATCAATACCTTATTCTGAAAACTCACAATGATGGGAAGGAAAGCAATCACTTCAACGTACCTTCATCTCAAAATTTTCTAAAATGTTAAAAGTAGCCCATTCTGAAAAACATACCTTATATCTCTTTAACTTTTGTACTTCTTCTTCAATGAGCATCTGGTTTCTGGCAACTTCTGACTGAATAGCACTTAACACAGTACTACCTTGATCTGTATCCATGGGTTCCTCCTTAGTGAGAAGAAAAAGAAACAGCACCCTAATGACTGTGGCTTAAGTCCTGACTACATTTAAATAATTAAGATACTATAATTATTTCAAATTTCAATTTAATTTTGTCAAGAATATCAGCCGAAAAATAAAAAATTGAAAGGATGAAAGTTCTAAATACACCTTCCATATTTCTATGTTCTATAATAATACATGACATGTTTTCTGCTACCAATATTGTAACATACTATAGTGCTACAATCCATTAACCTACAAAATATATCTGCTTAAACTCTCCTAAGATGTGATCAAAGGACTTTTAAAAGACTTTCTCTATCTTTAGTTCTCTTTTCCAATCATATTTACAGCAGTAAAAAGGTAATCATTAAGATTAGTAAATATTACATGTACATTCATATATACCTAGTTAACTCCTACAGATGTATACTCTAATTATATAATGAAATAAGAGAAAATAGCCAAAATAACTCAATACTAACATTTAGCTCCTGTTAGTCTTTAAGCGTTAGGTAAATTTAATTCTAGTGATAATATTTTATGGTAAAGACTATATCTTCATGCTACATTAAGAAACAGAAAAATACCAATTGAAAAAGCTAGTAACTAAAACTAAGTAGCACAAATTTCAAATATTTTCCTTTAATCTCCTATCTAAATGATTGAATCTATTTTGAAAAAGAAAATCAAAGTAATTTTCCCCTGAGAGAATACAATACCTATTCTGAAATTTTATACTTAAAGGCCACAGGGAAAGAAGGCTTAGTGGGCAAGAGTACTTTCTGTTCAAGCATGTTCACCTGAGTTCACACATCAGCAGCCCCAAAACACCAGGAAACTGCCACACACATGCCTATAACACTGACGCTGGAGGGTCAAAGAAGAAAATTCTTTAGAACTTGTTTACCACTAGCCTAGCTCCAAGTTTAGTGACAGACTTGGTCTCAAAAAAATAATGCACAGTAACCTAACAGGATACTAGATATCGTCCTCCAGCTTCTACACGTATCTCCCCAGCAATCCTCCCAGATATACACAACCAAGGATATAAATTAAATCGAATTTCATCTTCACTATATGCAAAAAAATTATAACAAAATAAAAATTATAAAATCATTAGTATTAAAATACTTCATTGTGATTATGTATGTGTGTGTGTGCATGTGTGCATATATTTATATATATATATATAGCTGACCACAAACCTCTGCAAGTTGTCTTTGTAACTCGGCTATCTTCTGTTCATATATCATTTTTCTGTCAGATACAATGGCCATTAAATTAAATCGAATTTCACCTTCACTATACCTACAAAAAAAAGTTTATAATACATAAAAATTATAAAATCATTAGTATTACTATTCTGATTAACTATCACTAAACTAAAAATAAAAATTGGCATTTTATGAAGGTTTTGTATAAGAAAGTATAATGCAGCAAAAGACCATTTAATTTTCATTAATTACAAGTATTTTTAAATGTTCTACACTATTATGAATTTAAATTAAAACATTTAAAATATCATGTTTTAATCATTCCTCTTTGTTATAAGAGATACGACATTTATTACTTAAGATCTCAGAGAAAAGAATTACACCAAGACTATTCATTTGCTAGACTCTACTGATGATACTACACTGTTTCTTCCAAGTCATGATGTAGTTTATACTGTTAGTTAATATTTTAAGCTTTTATTTATAAATATGAAATATGTGTCATCATTTTAATAAAATATCCTGTTGTAAAATTATTACACTGATAAAAAGCTTGTGACAGTAAAAATTGTCATAAAAGTATTATATTAGAAATTAACTATAACATATAAAGGGCACTTACTCAAGATAACAGAACACTATAAAAATATAAGTCCACACTTGCATTAGTCTATAATTAATTTCACTCATCAGAAAGAACAAAAACCAATATAACTAATGATTTGAAGTATATGAAAATGTTTTAAAATTTCTAGATTTTGTTAAAATTGAAAGAGTTCCATTATTCCTAATTTTCCTATCAAATACAACTGAAATTTGTGGAAATAATATATTAAAAGGAGAAAGAAAAATGAAAAATCACAGGCGGAGGGAAGGCAGACAAGTTAAGGAACACTGGCTCCAGAGTGACAAGGCAGGGTAATTCTCTGAGTTTTCTTTTTGCCTTACATATCCCAGATTTGAAGCAAAAACAAAAACAAACTAACAGCTCCCTTCCCCACCTACATGACAAGCACTGACAAAAAAGACCTAGTAAAAACCTGCTCTCCAATCAAACAAGAAAAGCTGAAGGCTGGAAAGACACAAACTTTTAGACAACAGTCCCCATACTATACCCCAAAACAACAGTAAAAAGCCAAGATTTCCAACCTCACTAAGTGATAATGAGATGCCTGGTGCCTGAGTTAGTGAGCAGAAACAGGTGAGAGTAAAGCTGTGATTTCCAATGTTTGCCAAGTGGTAATAAAAACACCCATCTGCAGTATCAGAAGCTTGATGGGAAATCAGAACTGCCACTGCCATCTAATAGCAAAGAAGTCCCTCCCACTTTAGCATTAGAACAGGCATGCAGAGAGCACTAACAAAGAAGCCATACCTCCCCTAGCCAAAGAGGGTCACCAGAAGTCTTGGTAGTCAGAACTCCCACTACTGCCCAGCAGTTAAGAGGAAACCTCTTTCTTCCTCAGGTGTCAACAGAGGCCAGGTGGGAAATGTGAATTTCTGCTCCTATCTGACATTAATGAGGCTGCAATCCCAATTTTCCCTGCCAGCGCAGTGTTGAGTAAAAAGAAATTGAAATAAGATCCAGAATCTAGTTATAATAATCAAAATGTTCAGGTGCTAGTAGATCTATTCACTGTAGTTGAAAACCATGAAACAAACCGTCAAGCTGAGTAAAAAAAGCCACTTCATAGTGAGGTGCCAGCCATCAGTACCTTCTGTCAGAACTATCGGAGTCCTTGTGATAGCGTTCAGTTAGCAATCACAGAAAAACAATGAACACATTTTTAGAGTCAAATAGGAATTTTACTACTGACTTATATAATAACCAAGACAGAAACCTCAATCGTCAATAGATGGGCTCAACAGCAGAATGGAAGGCAAGATGAAAAGAATCAGTAAATGGAGACAGAAAACATTCCAACATAAATACAGCCCTGGGCTGGCTGTGGTGATGCATACTTGTAATTCCAGCAGATGCAGAGAGACCTATGAGTTTGAGGTGGTCCACATAATGAGTTCCAGGGCAGCCAGGGTTACATACAAAGACCTTATCTAAAGAAAGGAAAGAATGGGGCAGGGTTTGCAAACATGCAAGCAGTTAAAGACAACAAAAGCCTGGGGAATCCATGGGACCAAATGAGAGATCCAATATTTGAGCACTTGACAGCCAGGAAAAAGAAAACAGAGTGAATTTTTAAACTTTCCAAGAGATGACAGCTGAAAGCTCCCAAGTTTAGCAAACTACAAACACACAGAGGTTTCTTCTAACCTCTGAAGAAACCTGAAGATAAAGAGAAAAATTCTGAGAGAAGCATAAGGAAAAAATATCAGGAACCACAGTAGCCAGAGTCCAGGAGTTTAACATTCTCCAAACACTCAAAAGACCATCGATTAAGCATTCTATTTTGTTGTTTTTGTTGCTGTTTTGGCTTTTCGAGACAGTTTCTTTGTATACCCCTGGCTGTCCTGGAACTCACTCTGTAGACCAGGCTGGCCTCGAACTCAGAGATCTGTCTGCCTCTGTCTTCTGAGTGCTGAGATTAAGAGGAGTGTGCCACCACCACCTGGCTCAATTAAGCATTCTGTAAGACTTTCCTTCCAAAATGAAACAGAAAAAACTAAGCTATCTCTAAGAAAACTATGGAAGAAGAAAATGGAATATGCTGACAGGGAAGCGACCCAAAAAGAAAAGCCAAAGGAAGCTTTTTTAACACAACAAAGATGGCAATAGAAGGAATCTTGGATCATCAACAAAACAGAACAGGAAAAGTAAAAACACAACCTCATATGGCACATGTATCTTCTCTAAATTTTCTATGTTCTTTCATGATGAAAGCAAAAAATTCTACAGCTGAAGTTCTCTTAAAGTATGCATATACAGGAACTATGCATAGCAACGATATTGACATGCTTTGGACAGTCAAAGTATGAGAAGGAAAGACTTTCACATTACAGTCATAACTGGTAAAATACTGACACAAGCAGACTGATGAGAAACCACTAAAAATTCAGAGAATATAAAAAAAAATCCTATAGATAAAAAGAAACAGAATTCTAAAAAATGTCCAAGAAACTGGCAGGAAACAGAAAACAGAA
This sequence comes from Arvicola amphibius, assembly GCF_903992535.2. Taxonomy (NCBI): domain Eukaryota; kingdom Metazoa; phylum Chordata; class Mammalia; order Rodentia; family Cricetidae; genus Arvicola; species Arvicola amphibius. The sequence goes on from NC_052058.2 coordinate 76,897,006, forward strand.
AAGCAAAAAGAATTAACAGAAAATCTAATGGACAGAATTAAACCACACTAATTACATTAAATGCACAATATATTTTATATGCAAATTTATGTAAATTATATTTGATAAAAATTAACTCAATATTAAAAAACTGATAGGTTAGATTGGAAAACATCACATGAATATATACTGCCTACAAAAAATTCATTTCAAATATGTCATTAGGCAAACTGAAAATTAAAGGATTGAGAAAAATCTGCATTTTTTATAATCAAAATAAAGCAAAAATGGCTAGGCTATTAGACAAATCATGAAAAAGAAAATTACAAAAATTACTTTATATACAATGCTATATGTTGATTTAAAAAAATAAAACACTGATCATAATATGCAGACATAAATAACTAAACTAGAAAACATATAAAGCAAAATTGGTAAAAATGAAAGGAGAAATTCAAAGCTGTTCCCTTTTGCAGATCGTGTTTGTTTAGGAAGAAAAATGTCATAGAATAGGTGTGTTCATTTAAGTTAAAGAATACAAAACAAAGAAGAAAAAAGTTATTTTTCTTTCTGTTAAGTAGCAAAACCACCCAGAAACCAAAAATTAAAGTGTAGCAGCATTTATAATACCACTCAAAAATATGCTTAGCTAATTAAAAAAATAAATACAGGAATTATACGCTGAATATACAAAATGCTGGTGAAAGAAATCAAGATCTAAATAAACAAATGTATCATAATCAGGAATTGAAAAGCTCAACACAGTAGATATATCAATTCTCAAATTGTTTAAAAAAACAACTTTTCTTTAAATTCATATCTCCCAAAAACTTTTGTTAACTGTGACAGGAAATATGCTAAAAAGTGTTGAGAAACAAAGCAACTGCATTGGCTAAAGTAAACTGTGAAGAACGAAATGGAAGTCTGAGGCACTGGTCACCAGGAATCAAGGCTCACAGCTATCCGGATCAGGTACATCATACAGCACTAAAGGAGGCTAAACAGATCAAGGAAAAAAAAACTGTGACAAAGAAATAGAATCACACATATATGCCCAGATCACATAAAGATTTTTAACAGTTATTGAAGGAATTCAGTGAAGAATAGGTAGCCTTTCAACAACTTGTGATGGAGAAACTGAAAATGCACAAGCTAAAGAAACAGACCTTAAAAGCTGAACACCACGCCATACACAAAATCATCTCAAAATAGTTCAGAGTTAAATTAAAAATAAAGTATAAACCTCCTAAGGAAAACAAATGAAATGGAATCTAGTGCCTTGCAAAGAACCCTTAAATTTGACAACCAAAACACAATTCATAGTGGGAAATATTGATAAACTGAACTTGATCAGAATAAGACTTTTTTCAAAGAGTAGGCAAAAAAAAAAAAATTCAACTTCTATACTACAGATTACTACCCATCAACAAAACTGAACAGCTGCTACAGATGTACCTCAGTGGTTGAGTGCCAGCTTAGTGTGCACAAGGTACTGAATTAGATCCCTAGCACCTCACAACAATAAAAACCTCTAAAGTATTATGTTGAATAAAGAGATGTAACGTTAAAAGATGACAAAATGTTTGATTCTAGTTTCATAATGTGAAAACATCAAACTAGGAATTAAGGTGTAAACAGAAGAAGAGTGGGTATCAGGGGAGGGAGTGAACCGTGGGGATAAAGGAACATGAAGGACCATAGAGTGAGACTGAATTTTGCTGCTGTGCCTTGTCTCTACCAGTATCAGTATCTCGGCTGTGATACTATAGCGTAGGTGTCTTCGATGATTAGGTAAAAAGTACCCATAATCTCTTACTTAGAACTGAACATGGATAATTATTTCAAAGGTGCTTTATTTTGAAAGTTCAAAACCAAAACAACACTCCAAATCTATCTGTACAAATATTAGCTGTAGAAAACAGCGTATTTAAGGCTGCTGCTGTAGTTCAGTGGTAGATAGCTTGCCTAGCATACCTGAGTCCCTAGGTTTGATGCCCTGAACTGCCAAAACAAAACAAACAAAAAACAAAAACTAAATCCTCAGTTAATAGAGATCAATGTTTACTTGCCATATCACTAAAAAAAAAAAAAAAAAAAAATTCTAAATACATCTCCAAAAGCATTAATTTAAACAAGAGGAGGTTAGATGTTTAACATTTAACATAAAAGAATTAAAACTTTAAGTTAAAAATTTAATTAAAATTAAAAAAACCTTAAAAACCAGATTTATACATCAATGACATTAGTGGAGCATTACTTTTGTATCCTTTTCTCTATGACTGGCCTCACTGCACTAATCCAGTCATCTTGATTGCATGCACCTAGAAAGAAATGTCAAACAGTTAAAACAAAAAATAGAAAAGACAGCATTAACATTTCTCTAAGTTTTAATCAACAATACTCAAGTAAACACAGGACTTAAGTCATGTGTTTTAATGTCTCGGTATGTAGTCTGCTACGTCTAAAAACAAGCAGTTCTTCTGATGGAGCCTTCCCAGAGCTTGAACTGCAGGTCTGAGCCACCACACAACTTGTCAATTTGTTTTTAGTTATGGTAAGCTTCAATTCTTACTTTCTGATAACAGAAAGAATACTGTCATTTAACATCGTGCCATGCTAGCAATAGACATGAAATAAAATACTTGAGGAAGTAAATAATAAATTAGGAAGATAACCCACCTAAATGTAAAACCCCAAAACAACTCATCTAAATGTACACTCAGTGGTAGAGTGTTTGCCTAACACATGGGTATGTTTATTTAAAATCTTTCTCTTTTTCTCTCCCTCCCTCTCTTCCTCCCCTACACATAAATTCTTTAATCAAATTTTTTTTAGGTTATCATGTTTTATAGATGACAAAACTGAAGGCTTAGAAAAAAAATCTATAAGTTAGTGGCAAAATAAGGACTCAATCCTTAATAGAACTGGGGATGGGGGAACAGGGAACTAAACTAAATGTTGGGAAAAAGATGGTGGAGTCAGTAAGACGCCATGTAGCCAAGAGGGAAAGACATTAGGGTTAGGGTTAGTAAGCTGCCAGGTGGAACCTTGCTGGTAGGCCATGACCCTTGTGGTAAAATATAAAATAATAAAAATGGGTTAATTTAATATGTAAGAGCTTGCCAGAAATATGCTATAGTGACTGGTCAGGCAGTGATTTAATTAATATAGTTTCTGTGTGGCTATTTCGGGAGGCTGGATGGCGGGAAAACAAACAAGCAGCCTCTTACAACACAGATTCAAATAAAGCAAAGGTTTGCTCGATTGTAATCTAATACAACAAATGAAGAAAGTTAATGAAGTCACAAAAAGAATTATAATTCTTTTGGGAAGAGCTGGAGTGTAGTTGAGTTTTAGAGTCCTTGCGTAGTATCTATTGTAGGGCTTCGTGAGCATGTGTGCGCTCTCTGTGTGTCTGTCTCTCAGTCACACACACGCTTGAAGCATTTTCTTAGGCTATCATAAAAGTACGGCTTTGTCAAAAACAAAAAAAAGAAAAAAAAAGAAAAAAAAAGCCGGGCGGTGGTGGCGCACGCCTTTAATCCCAGCACTCGGGAGGCAGAGGCAGGCGGATCTCTGTGAGTTCGAGGCCAGCCTGGTCTACAAGAGCTAGTTCCAGGACAGGCTCTAAAGTACAGCTTTGCCACTTCAGCACTTTCACACACACTCCTCACTGCGCTCTGCTTCCATTTGCCGCTTTCCCAAAACGCCCTACGCGATGCCTCCTAGCCACTTTGGGTTAATTCTCTTCTTTCCCTTATTTCTGCTTGTTTGTCACATGTACTGTAAACATGTACTCCATGACCATTTCCCTTAAGATCTTTTCCTCCCCTCTCATGTTCTCCATTGCAAAACTGAGCATGATGTAATCTCCTGCTGTAATCCCAGTAGGGTAGAGAGAGAGAGAGAGAGAGAGAGAGAGAGAGAGAGAGAGAGAGAGAGAGAGAGAGAGAGAGAGAGAGAGAGAAGAGGATCACAAATTCAACGCCAGTTTACTTAGAAAGCAATGTCTCAAAATAAAGAAATTTACTTATGTGAGCTACATGTTGAAAAAGCACATTCCCTTAGGAAAAACTCACAGGCCCCAAATGAAGCATCAGTAAGTCCTTGCTATGTGTCCTATCATTCAGTTTCATCAAGTGCTCAAGACCATCATATATACTACCTCAAAGTAGTTTTCACCCTCAAAATTTAAGTAGAACTGAAGCCAACATAAAGGAAAATATAAAATCTTTTTTCCCTTCTCCAATGTGAAATACCAGAACAGAAAGCAAATTACCTAAATCAATTGGTCCTTCTCTTAATCCATCTAATTCATACAGTCTTCCATTAACTGGAACATAACTGACAAAGTGAAAAGCATCTTCTTCTTTGGCTGACATCTTTGTATCAAATTCAAACATTTGCTGTCTACATGGAAGAAAAAGGAGTAAGAACAATACAAAAGAAAAGAGAGAGAGAGAAAGGGACAAAAATAGATAACAGAGACAAACACAGATCCTTTACCTGGCAAAACTGTTGTGCACTTGTCGAATCACATCTGAGTTGCTCAATGCCAACCCTTTCATCTAAAATAATATTGAAAATTAGCTTTTTAGAACAAGAACAATCACAAATAGGTCATTTTAAGATTAAGAAGACTACTCACAGCTGCATCAAAACTTTGGGAGAATTCTTTAAATTCTGATAATGTCTCTCCTAAGTGGACATCTTGATGGGTACAGTTCAGTAACACACTTACAATAGCCTGAGTGGCACAAGCATTATTAATTACCTACACAATAGAAAAAGGAAGAATACTATTAGTTTGTTTTAAATTTTTTAACCGACAAAACACCCGCCAAACAGTAGTATTCAAATAGCATTAACAGCCATGGTGCACACCCTTAATCCCAGAGGCAGGCAGATCTCTATGATCTATGATCAAGGCCAACCTGGTCTACAAGAGCTAGTTCCAGGACAGGCACCAAAGCCATACAGAGAAACCCTGACTCAAAAAACAAACAAACAAAATGAATACCCAACAAAAGTGTATACTCTTCACATACTTTCATTCAGTCCCGTCACAGTGTTATCATATTTTATGTTCAACAGACTACATGGACCTTATATAAACATGCATCAACAAAAACAGTTAGTAGTACCTCCTATGCACCAGATAGTTTTCTGTGTATTTTACATATACCAACTATTTTAATATTCCCAACAAACTATTAAAATACTATTTTTATGTTATGTTTATGGAAACTGAGGCATAAAAAAGTTAAGTGGTTTCCCAAAGACATATAGCTAACTGAGAGATTCTGGCTCTAGAATTTGTGTAGTAGACATCACGCCAAGTTAAATATATATATTTTTTGTTGGGGAAGCATATGCTTCCCCAACAAAATCATTATGTATTTATAAAATATTATCCTCTACACTGCTCACATGAACTACATTCAATGTAAACATCAACAAAATGAGATGCAAAGAAAGTGGCTAGAGAGATGGCTTCAGCAGCTTGCTGCTTTTACAGAGGACCTGGATTTGGTTCACATCAGACTGCTCACAACTGTAGGTAACACCAGCTCCAAAAAATACAATGTCTCTAGTCTCTAGGAGCACCCGTGCACATAAACCCACATGCAGACACAAGAACATATAAATAATTAAAAGCAAAAACAGTGAATCAGACTGGCATTCAGAAAGCAGAGTTCAAGGCAGACTTACTCTACATAGCAAATTTAATGCCAGCCAGGGCTCCCCAGTGAGCCCTGTCTCAAAAAACACACAAAACTACACACACACAAACACACACACACACACACACACACACACACCAATGAATGAGGTAATCAGGTAAATTCTGGCTTCTGATGAGAAAAATAATACTTTTTTTCAAAGATGTATGGGAAGATAATCAGTCGGCAGAAAACAATAGAGGGTACCATACATCCTGCTTTAGTCTCTATATGTATGTAAGAATACATGCCGAAAGATACATATGCATGCAACATATACATAACACAACACATACAAGAAGGATATAATATTATATTTTAAGTATAAAAAGTAAATTCAGAAGGCTGAGGAAGTAGGATCCCTTAAGCTTCAGTGTTCAACATAGTAAGACCCTATCTCAAAAATACAAACTCAAACTAAGTACTGAGATAAGCATGTTGCTCACGAAGAAACATGGGGAATGAGGAGCCACAAAAAGATATGAACAACAGAAAACCAAACCAATACTGAAGAAATAATCTTAACTGATGCATCAGAGGTCCTTTCTAAATAAATTTTTATATTTTTATAAAGCTTTATAAATTTGACTGAGTAAAGCAAATAGAATGAAATTCTCGCTAAGATATAGAAAGTTTATGTAAAGGAACAAATTAGGGATCAAAGATTTAAGAACTAGAAAGCATTTCTGTTTGTACTGGTATGGTTATCGTCATGGGGTCATTTGTTAAGTTACAAATCAATGTTCTTAAAGATTTTCTATACAGAAACTACATAATAAAAAGTGTTCAAGAAAAACTGAACTGAAATTAAGGAGAACTGAAAATACAAACAAGATCAACTAGGTTGCTATCCTAACCCTAACAAAAATGTGAAATACTGACCAGAAGATACATCCGGGAGGTGAGTGAGTTCCTGACCCCTCGGCAGCAGCCAGGGAGAAGGAGCACAGCCTCTCCTCAACACCCTACACTTCCTGGTCTTCTGGCTGGGGCTACTCTCCCTGGCTACTGCCTCTCTCTTCCTATCCCACCCACCTTGCATCCAGAAAAACCCTCCCTTCTTCCTCCCCTCTTCGGGTTCATAACATCTCCAGCTCAGCCTGATCAGGGCGCTGTGACCGGGTAGGGAGTTTGTTTCAATAGCCTCACTGCAGCAAGGCAGGCCCTTTGTCTGGGAGCTCCTTGGCAAGCAAGGACACCTGATCCTGTAAAAGAAGATCCACAGGGGAGCATTCAGAAGAAGAGATGGGCAGGCGCCAATGCAAGAATTCCTCCAACAATCTGAAAAACAACATGAAATCACCAGAACCCAGCAATCTTACAACAGGAGGATTTGAACACCTCAATCAAGAAGAAGTAGAAAACATTGACTTTTTGAAAGTGATAGAGGCCCTTAAACAGGAGGTGAAAAACTCCCTTAAAGAAATGGATGAGAAGAATAACAAAAAGTTTGAAGAATTGAGTAAATCCGTAAATGATATCTTAGGAAACCAAGGAAAAACAATCAAACAGATAATGGAAACAGTGCAAGACTAGAAAACTGAAATGGAGGCAAGGAAGAAAACACAACCCGAGGGCCAGCTGGATATGGAAAATCTATGTAAACGAACAGAGACTACAGAAACAAGCATAACAAACAGAATACAAGAGATAGAAGAAAGAATCTCAAATTCTGAAGATACCATAGAGAAAATAAACGCACTGATCAAAGAAATCAGCAAATCAAACAAATTCTCATCACAAAACATTCAGAAAATCTGGGACACAATAAAAAGACCAAATCTAAGAATAATAGGGGTAGAAGAAGAAGAATGACAGCTCAATGGTCCAGAAAATATATTTAATAAAATTATAGAAGAAAACTTTCTCAATCTAAAGAAAGATATTCCTATGAAGGTTCAAGAAGCATACAGAACACCGCATAGACAAAAAAAAAATCCCCTCGCCATATAATAATCAAAACACAAAACATACAGAATAAAGAAAGATTAAGAGCTGCAAAGGAAAAAGGTCAAGTAACTTATAAAGGTAGAACTATCAGACTTACACCTGACTTCTCTATGGAAACCATGAAAGCCAGAAGGTCCTGGATAGATGTACTACACAAATTAAGAGAACAAGGATGCAAGCCCAGAAAACAAGCCCAGACAACTATACCCAGCCAAGCTTTTGTTCAGTATAAATGGAGAAAACAAAATTTTCCAGTATAAAAACAAATTTAAACAATATGTAGCCACAAATCCAGCCGTACAGAAAATAATAGAAGGAAAATCACAAACCAAGGAGTCCAACAATACTCACAATAACTCAGACATCTAGCGACCCTTCACCAGCACATCTCAAAGAAGGGAGACACACAATCTCTACTACCAAAACACACACACACACACACACACACAAATGACGACTGGAGTTAACAACCACTGGTCATTAATATCACTTAATATCAATGGACTCAATTCACCTATAAAAAGGCACAGGCTAAGAGATTGGATACGAAAACAGGATCCAACATTCTGCTGTTTACAAGAAACACACCTCAACCACAAAAACAGACATCTACTCAGAGTAAAGGGTTGGGAAAAGGTTTATCAAGCAAATGGACCTAAGAAACAAGCCGGTGTGGCCATACTAATTTCTAACAAGGTTGACTTCAAACTAAAATCAATCAGAAGAGACAGAAAGGGACATTTTATACTCATAACAGGAAAAATCCATCAGAATGAAGTCTCAATCCTGAATATCTATGCCCCTAATATAAAATCACCCACTTATGTAAAAGAAACATTACTAGAACTCAAGGCAGCCATCAAACCACACACACTAATAGTAGGAGACTTCAACACTCCTCTCTCACCAATGGACAGGTCAATCAGATAGAAACCTAACAGAGAATTAAAAGACTTAATGGAGGTAATGAACCAAATGGACTTAACAGACATCTATAGAACATTCCACCCAAATAGGAAAGAATATACCTTCTTCTCTGCGGCTCATGGAACCTTTTCGAAAACTGACCACATACTCAGTAACAAAGCAAACTTCCAGTTACAAAAAAATATTAGTAACCACCTGTGTCTTATCGGATCACCATGGATTAAAATTAGAATTCAACAACAATGCTACCCCCCAAAAAGCCTACAAACTCATGGAAACTGAACAGTCAACTACTGAACCACACCTGGGTCAAGGAAAAAATAAAGAAAGAAATTAAAGTCTTCCTTGAATTTAATGAAAATAAACACACAACATACTCAAACCTATGGGACACTATGAAAGCAGTGCTAAGAGGAAAGTTCATAGCACTAAGTGCCCACTTAAAGAAAACGGAGAAAGCACTCATTGGAGACTTAACAGCACACCTGAAAGCTCTAGAAAAAAAAAGAAGCAGACTCACCTAGGAGGAGTAGAAGACTAGAAATAATTAAACTGAGGGCAGAAATCAACAAAATAGAAACACAGAAAACAATCCAAAGACTCTATGAAACAAAAACCTGGTTCTTGGAGAAAATCAACAAGATTGACAAACCCCTATCCAAACTAATCAAACGGCAGAGAGAACAAGCAAATTAATAAGATCAGAAATGAAAAGGGGGACATAACCACAGACACAGAGGAAATTCAGAGAATCATTAGATCTTACTACAAAAGCCTGTATGCCACAAAATTGGAAAATGTAAAAGAAATGGACATTTTTTTAGATAAGTACCATATACCAAAGTCAAACCAGGACCAGGTGAACAATTTAAATAGTCCTGTTAGTCGCGAAGAAATAGAAACTCTTATCAGAAACCTCCCTACCAAAAAAAGCCCTGGACCTGATGGTTTCAATGGAGAATTCTACCAGAACTTCCAAGAAGACCTAATACCTATGCTCCTTAATGTATTTCATAATATAGAAACTGAAGAGTCATTGCCAAATTCCTTTTATGAAGCTACAGTTACCCTGATAACCTAAACCACACAAAGACTCAACCAAGAAAGAGAATTACAGGCCAATCTCACTCATGAACATCAACGCAAAAATTCTCAATAAAATACTGGCAAACCGAATCCAAGAACACATCAGAAAAATTATTCACTACGATCAAGTAGACTTCATCCCAGAGACGCAGGGCTGGTTCAACATACGAAAATCTATCAATGTAATCCATCATATAAATAAACTGAAGGAAAAAAAGTACATGATCATCTCATTAGATGCTGAATAAGCATTTGACAAAATTCAACACCCCTTTATGATAAACGTCTTGGAGAGATTAGGGATACAAGGGTCATTCCTAAATATAATAAAGGCTATTTACTGCAAGCCGACAGCTAATATCAAATTAAATGGAGAGAAACTCAAGGCCATCCCACTAAATTCAGGAACACGACAAGGCTGTCCACTCTCTCCTTATCTCTTCAATATAGTGCTTGAAGTTCTAGCAATAGCAATAAGACAACATAAGGGGATCAAGGGGATTCGAATTGAAAGGAAGAAGTTAAACTTTCATTATTTGCAGATGATATGATAGTGTACATAAGCGACCCCAAAAACTCCACCAAAGAACTCCTACAGCTGATAAACTCCTTCAGTAACGTGGCAGGATACAAGATCAACTCCAAAAAATCAGTTGCCCTCCTATACACAAAGGATAAGGAAGCAGAGAGGGAAATCAGAGAAGTATCACCTTTCACGATAGCCACAAATAGCATAAAATATCTTGGGGTAACTCTAACCAAGGAAGTGAAAGATCTATTTGACAAGAACTTTAAGTCATTGAAGAAAGATATTGAAGAGGACAGCAGAAAATGGAAGGATCTCCCTTGCTCTTGGATTGGGAGGATCAACATAGTAAAAATGGCAATTCTACCAAAGGCAATCTATAGATTCAATGCATTCCCCATCAAGGTCCCATCAAAATTCTTCACAGATCTTGAGAAGACAATTATCAACTTTATATGGAAAAACAAGAAACCCAGAATAGCCAAAACAATCTTATACAATAAAGGAACTTCTGGAGGCATTACCATCCCTGACTTCAAACTCTATTAGAGAGCTACAGTATTGAAAACAGCTTGGTATTGGCATAAAAACAGAGAAGTTGACCAATGGACTCGAATAGAAGACCCAGATCTTAACCCACAAACCTATGAACACCTGATTTTTGATAAAGAAGCTAAAAGTACACAATGGAAGAAAGAGGGCATCTTCAACAAATGGTGCTGCCATAACTGAATGTCAACCTGTAGAAGAATGAAAGTAGATCCATATCTATCACCATGCACAAAACTCAAGTCCAAATGGATTAAAGACCTCAATATTAATCTGAACACACTGAGCCTGATAGAAGAGAAAGTGGGAAAGAGTCTACAACATATGGGCACAGGAGACCGTTTCCTACGTATAACCCCAGCAGCACAGACATTAAGGGCAACATTGAATAAATGGGACCTCCTGAAGCTAAGCAGCTTCTGTAAAGCAAAGGACACTGTCACTAAGACAAAAAGGCAGCCTACTGACTGGGAAAAGATCTTTACCAACCCTGCAACTGACAAAGGTCTGATCTCCAAAATATATAAGGAACTCAAGAGACTAGACTTTAAAATGCTAATGAACCCAATTAAAAAATGGGGCTCTGAACTGAACAGAGAATTATCAACTGAAGAACTTCAAATAGCCAAAAGACACTTAAGGTCATGCTCAACCTTCTTAGCCATCAGGGAAATGCAAACCAAAACAACGTTGAGATATCATCTTACACCTGTCAGATTGGCTAAAATCCAAAACACCAATGATAACCTTTGCTGGAGAGGTTGTGGGGTAAGGGGTACACTCATCCATTGCTGGTGGGAATGCAAACTTGTGCAACCACTCTGGAAAGCAGTGTGGCGGTTTCTCAGGAAATTCGGGATCAACCTACCCCAGGACCCAGCAATTCCACTGTTGGGAATATACCCAAGAGATGCCCAATCATACTACAAAAGCATTTGTTCAACTATGTTCATAACAGCATTATTTGTAATAGCCAGAACCTGGAAACAACCTAGATGCCCTTCAGTGGAAGAATGGATGAAGAAACTGTGGACTATATACATACATACATATTATCAGCGATAAAAAACAATGACATCTTGAATTTTGCATGCAAATGGATGGAAATAGAAAACACTATTCTGAGTGAGGTAACCCAGACCCAAAAAGATGAACATGGCATGTACTCACTCATAATCGGTTTCTAGCCATAAATAAAGGACGTCGAGCCTATAATTCGTAATCCTAGAGAAGATAATAAGAAGGTGAATCCAAAGAATAACATATAGTTATCCTCCTGGATATTGGAAGTAGACAAGATTGCCGGACAAAAAACGGGAACTTGGGGGTGGCGTGGGATGGGGGCAAGGGGAGATGGGGAGAGACAAGTGTGAAGGGGAGGATGGGGAGAGCTTGGGGGAATGGGATGGTTGGGATACAGGAAGAGTAGATATGGGAGCAGGGAAGCATATATCTTAATTAAGGGAGCCATTTGAGGGTTAGCAAGAGACTTCACTGTAGAAGGGTTCCCAGGTATCCAGCAAGATGCTCCCAGCTACTTCCTTGGGCAGCTGAGGAGAGGGAGCCACAAAAGGCCAGATCCTATAGCCATACTGATGAATATCTTGCATATCACCATAGAACCTTCATCTGACGATGGATGGAGATAGAGACAGAGCCCCACATTGGAGCACCGGACTGAGCTCCCAAGGTCCAAATGAGGAGCAGAAGGAGGCAGAACATGAGCAAGGAAGTCAGGACCGTGAGGGGTGCACCCACCCACCGAGATGGTGGGGCTGATCTAATCGGAGCTCACCAAAGCCAGCTAGACTGGGACTGAAAAAGCACGGGACAAAACCGGACTCCCTGAACATGGCGGACAATGAGGACTGCTGAGAAGCCAAGGACAATCACATTGGATTTGATCCTACTACAATACTGGCTTTGGGGGGGGGGGGGGCTAGCCTGTTTGGATGCTCACCTTCCTAGACCTGGATGGAGGGGGGAGGAAATTGGACTTCCCACAGGGCAGGAAACCCTCACTGCTCTTCAGGCACGAGAGGAAGGGGGAGTGGAGGGGGAAGGGGGAGGTAAATGTGAGGCAGGGAGGAGGCGAAAATTTTTAATAATATAAAAATGAATTAAAAAAATTAATAAAACAAGTTAAATACTAAAGGTAGAATATTAACAATAAAATTACTTTCATGTAAATAAGGAATCTAGAACTCAAGAATGTGTCTAAAATTAAAATATAAAATAAGGAAATGCTAATAACCATTTGAAATAACATTAAAAATCCGGACCCAAATTGGGAAATTCTAGGGGGGGGACTCAAGAAGAAATAAATAGCCTGAAGTTTTTATTAAATTTAGAGTAGTTTACAAGATTTTCACAAATGCCAAACCAAGATGACCTTACAGGCCAAATATACCGAAATTTGGGGGAAAAAAATCATCTTCTTTGTTGTTGTTCTGCTTTACTTTTTCAAGATAGGGTCTCACCAGGCTGGTCTCGAACTCTCAGAGAGTTGCTTGCCTCTACCTCCTGAGTGCAGGGTTTAAAGGGGTGGGTCACTATGCTTAGCACTGAAAAACAATCATCCTAACTTTAAAAAAAGTTCTTCAAGATAATAAAAATAAAATAAATTTCAACTGAATTACCATGGCCCTAATACTAAAACTAATCTAGCCAAAACTATTTTGAAAAATTAAGGCACATATCGTTTATAAATAATAATTTAAAAACTTTAAGCAAACTACAACAATATTTAATTCAGTCATAAAGATGAACCACATTATGACCAGCTGGTCAGTGAAGGTATGGAAAGGTTATAAGAGAAAAATTCACCAGCATTAGCCATAGTAACCTATTAAATGGGGAGTACTAACCATGATAATCTAAACAGAAATATAAAAAGTACAGTATCAACCGAGCGGTAGCGGCACGTCTTTAATCCCAACACTTGGGAGGCAGAGGCAGGCGGATCTCTGTGAGTTCGAGGTCAGCCTGGTCTACAGAGCAAGTTCCAGGACAGGCTCCAAAACTACAGAGAAACCCTGTCTCGAAAAGAAAAAAAGTACAGTATCTTTTCATAATAAAAACAATAAATTAATGGCAATTCTTTGTTATTTAAAAAAACAACATTACAAAACAAGGCAAAGCCAATATACTAAATAGAGTAACAGTAGAAGTAGTCCTTTCAAAGTCTTAAATGATTTTATTGTAGGTAAATGAGCCCAAAGGTTTAGAAAGCATACAACTCCTATTACCTGTAGGTGACATAATAATTTAGATGGCCATAGAGACAATAACAGCAGGCATATTCTTGGAAAAGAGCAAGAAAGAAGACCTACTAGTTACTGGCATTTATGAAGAAGCAAAGGTATTAAGACAGTGTATAATGAGACATATCAGTGAATGGATCAGAGTCCAAGCAATATACTCTTCAACATAGACATGGAACTTTGGGGTACAACATAGGTATAACATAAAACAAGGAAATAGGGGCTGGAGAGATGGTTCAGCAGTTAAGAACAGTGATTGTTCTACCAGAGGTCATCCTGAGTTCAATTCCCAGCAACCACATGGTGACTTACAACCATCTCTAATAAGATCTGGTGCCAACTTCTGGTCTGCAAGGACACATGCAGGCAGAACATTGTATACATAATAAATAAATAAATAAATCTTTTTTTAAAAGGCAGCTTTGCAGAGCTTGTCTTTAAAAAAACTAAGAGATAAATATTTAACACATTAATTAAGGGAAAAGAATGGTAATCTACATGAAAACCATAAAGCTGGACACCTTCTTCACACTACTATATCAAAACCTATCTCCTAAAAATTAAATCATATAGATAAATGCCCTTTATAACCAGAGAGAAGACAATTTCTGAATTCAAGTATAAAAAGCACTGACTCTACAAGAAATGCTATTCCTCAAAGAAACAAGGTGAGAAAAAAAGAACAGGTTTCTTTCCTCCACACAGAAGTTCAGGAACTAAACTCAGGCTGGCAGGTCTGGTGACAGGCTCTTTCACCTGCTGAGCCATCTTGTTCACTCCCAGCTTTCAATTCTTATACTTTGCTAGGAGGACTGCAAATCAGAAAGGCTGTTTCAGGGAATGTGTTTAACAGTTTCTCCTAAATTGCACATCTATATATTACATGAAGCCATCATTCTACTCATGGAGATACATGAAAAATTTACACAAACAAAATATGAGACCAAAATTAAACCCAGCACTGGCAGACAGAGCAAGCGAATCTTTAAGTTCAAGGCCAGCCTGGTCTACAGAATGAGTTCCAGAATGGCCAAGGCTACACAGAGAAACCTTGTCTTTTTTTGGCCCACACCTTTAGTCCCAGCACTCGTGAGGCAGAGGCAGGTGGATTTCTGTGAGTTCGAGACCAGCCTAGTCTATAAGAGTTAGTTCCAAGAATGGCTCCAAAGCTGCAGAGAAACCCTGTTTCAAAAAAACTCAAAAAGAAACCAAAAAACATAAAACAAACAAATAATAAGAAATGTACAGAGAAGAAAATCCAATATCAATCAATAGCATAGTACATGCAGATTATATAACACGCAAAATAAATTAATTATACTGACAACTTATGCATGGAATTTAATGAGTGAAAAAGTATCTCAAAATTACATATAGCATACTTTTTCCTAAGTAAAAATTTATATATATATCCTTTTTAAAGTTTGTAAAATTACAAAAACTATTTAAAAATGCAAACAAGAATCATGGGGAGAAGGTTCACTCAATGTCAATAAAGTGTTTGCAAAATAAGGTAGTAGTATAATATTTGTGTTTGAATAAATAAAGCTTGCCTGAAGATGAGAAGACAAAGCAGTCATAATAGTCAGCTATATAGGCCAGAGAGTGGTGGCACCACCTTTAATCCCAAGACTTGGGAGACAGAGGCAGAGGGATCTCTCTGAGTTCAAGGCCACCTTTAGATTGACTCTAAAAGAGAAACAGCTCACACAAAGGTTATCCCAGAATTTGGAATCCCACGCTTTTAATCACAACCTTAGGAAGGTGGAGATGGAGTGTTATGGCTGGACGTAAAGGGGAATATAAAGGGGAAGAGACAGGAACTCAGTGGAGTGTGATGTGGGTGGTGAGCACCTTTGTCTGAACCTTGGTAGATGTTAAGATCTCTCTAGTGGCTTGGCTGCTTTCCTTTTCTGATCTTTAGGCTGAACCCCAATATCTGTCTCTGAGATTTTATTATTCATGCTACACCCCAGAACTCACATTAAAAAAAATACTGGCATAACAATCATGTTCAGAATCTCCGTGCTGGGGAAGTAGAGGTAAGTAGATACCTGAACTCCATGGACAGGTAGCCTGGCCTAATTGCTGAGTTCTGGGCTAGTGGGTGATCTTTACTCAAAAAAGTAGATGGTGCCTGAGGAATGCCTATGACTGGGCTCTGACCTCCATACACAAATGCACAGATATGGAGAAACATACACACACACACACAGAGTGGCAAAGGTGAACAAGAAACAGAATTCCACACGATGGCTATGCTGAATGAAGAGAGGGAAGATATAGATTACATTAGAAACAGTAAGACAGAGGAAAATACAAGAAGTTTATTCATATTCTTAGGCATTTATTGTATTTCTTTAAATAAACAATAGCCAAATAAATAAATAAACTATGAGCCAATCAAAAATTTGTTATCAAGATATAAACCATAAATTTGTTATAAATCAAATATAAATACACAGTTTATTCTTTGTATTCTCAGCAAATTAAGAAAAATAAAGGCATCACTACTGTCTTCCTCCTCCATTTTCTCAATCTATTCACATACTAAAGATGCAAGTTACTTTACTTCTTAAGTATTAAGTATATTCAAAGCTACATCCATCTCTACTTTCAGTCTTGCTTATTCTCAACTGGCATTTTATTAATATCTATACTTATATTCTACGACATGTCAAAAATGCATCCTTGCAATGTAACCAAGATGATTTTCTAAATGAAAATTTAATCATGTCATCCTTCTGAAAAATATTTTAATAGATTACAATTATTTACAGAATACAGAGAAGAATCTTAATGAAGGCTGCTGCACACATGAACTCACAGTGGCTATGACTACATGCTTAAGGCCTCTGAGATCAAGTTAGCATACTAGCACAGATTCATATGAGGACATTTGGGGAGCTAAAGGCTACTTACTGATGACTGTTGGAGGAGAGAAGAGGTGGTTTTATTCAGGACCGTATTCCTTCAGAAACTACTCTGGCACAGCCCTGTACCCTTGCACATATAGGCAACACTCAGTAGACTTGGTGGGTTTAAAAGCAGAGTACATGAGATTGGGACAGAAACAAGGTTATTAGAGGAGATAAAGGGAGAAAGGCATGAGGGGTGGATTTGACCAATACACATTATATGTATATATGAAATTCTCAAGAAATAAAAGTCTCTCAAATAATAGAGTGTTAAGATTTTTAGATGTTTAAAATAATAAAACATCCAAGGAATACTGATTTATTGTTCCTGAATCTCATAGATAACATGTAGAAATTTGAAAACCTTGAGAAACTTATTTTTTTCACTGTATAATTCTAAAATTTCACTAATGCTTAATAAAAAAAAAAAAAAAGGAAAGTGTCAATCAACCTAAAATACACTATGTGATCTGTCCCTTTCCTTCAGGTATAATTTGACAGTTGTTTCCTAGTATCTACCTTTGTTTTTTGAATAAGAGTTGAATGCCCAAATTTTGTCCTGGTCCATGGTGACCTGGAATAAAGACAATCTTCTTAGTTTCCTTTGCTAATTCAAGTTACCAAGCTTTATTTAAAAAGAAGTAAGCATGTAACAGTGACAAATTCTACAAATGTCCATAAAGACAACAGAGTGTGCTGCCTGCTTTCTACTATCTAAAATCTGGAACTGTGGTAGAAGGACCAAACTCGGGCAATGATCTTGGACCATAAAGAAACCTCTGAAATAGCAGACATGAACAAAGGAACAAAACTGTTGCGTAACAAAACAAACCTCAACAAATAAAAAAAAAAAAATTGGAACCCAATATACCTTATCAGATCACCATGGAATAAAACTGGAAGTCAACAGCAAGACTAATTACAGAAAACCCACAAACACATGGAAATTAAACAATGCTCACATGAATCATCAATGGGTCAAGGAAGAAATAAAGGGAGAAATTAAAGACTTCCTAAAGTTCAATGAAAATGACCACAAAACATACCCAAATTTATAGGACACAATGAAAGCAGTGTTTAAGAGGAAAGTTCATAGCACTGAACACCTACATAAAGAAACTGGAAAAATCCCAAACTAGTGAATTAACAAAACATTTGAAAACTTCAGAACAAAAGAAGCAAACTCACCTAAAAGAACTAGATGGCAGGAAATAATCAAAGTGAGAGCTGAAATCAACAAAATAGAAATTAAAAAAAAACAATACAAAGAATCAAGGATACAAAGAGCTGGTTCTTCGAGAAAATCAACAAAATAGACAAACTTTTATCCAAGCTAACCAAAAGGCAGAGAGAGAATATCCAAATTAACAAAATCAGAAATGAAAAGAAGGGCATAACAACAGACAGGAAGGAAGTGCAGAGAATCATAGGTCATATTGTGAAAACCTGTACTCCACAAAACTGGAAAACTTAAAGGAAATGAACAACTTTCTGGATAAAGATCACTTACCAAAATTAAATCAAGACCAGATAAGCAAACTAAACAGACCTATAACTGCTGAAGAAATAGAAACAGTCATCAAAAGTCTCCCAACCAAAAAAAGCCCTGGACCAGATGGTTTCCACAAGACTTTCAAAGAACTAATATCAATACTCCTCAAATTATTCCACACAAAAGAAACAGAAGGAACATTGCCAAACTCTTTTTATAAAGCTACAATTACCCTGATACCCAAACCACAGAAAGACATTAACATTACTAAGACATTACTAAGAAAGAGAATTACAGACCAATATCACTCATGAACATTGATACAAAAATACTAAATAAAATACTAGCAAATCAAATCCAAGAACACATCAGAACCATCAGCTTCCATGATCAAGTCGGCTTCATCCCACAGATGCAGGGATGGTTCAACAGTAATCCACCATATAAACAAGCTGAAAAATAAAAACCACATGATAATCTCATTAGAGGCCAAAAAAGTTTTTGACAAAATACAACATCCCTTCATGATAAAGGTCTTGGAGAGAGCAGGGATACAAGAAACATACCTAAACATAATTAAGGCCATATACAACAAGCCAACAGCCAACATTAAACTAAATGGAGAGAAACTCCCAGCGATTCCACTGAAATCAGGAACAAGACAAGGTTGTCCACTCTCTCCATATCTATTCAATATAGTTCTTGAGGTCCTAGCTAGAGCAATAAGACACCAAAAGGAGATCAAGGGGATACAAATTGGAAAGAAGTCAAACTCTCACTGTTTGCTGATAATATGATAATTGACATAAGTGATCCCAAAAATTCTACCAAGGAACTTCTACCACTCATAAACACTTTCAGCAATGTAGCAGGATACAAGATTAACTCAAAAAAATCAGTAGCCCTCCTGTGCACAGATGATAAAAGGGCTGGGAAAGAAATCAGAGAATCAACACCCTTCACAATAGCCACGAATAGCATAAAATATCTCAGAGTAACTCTAACCAAACAGGTGGAGGACTTTTATGACAAGAACTTTAAATCTTTGAAGAAAGAAATTGAAGAAGACACGAGAAACTGGAAAGATCTCCCATGCTCTTGGGTAGGCAGAATTAATGCAGTAAAAATGGCAATCTTACCAAAAGCAATCTACAGATTCAACACAATGCACATCAAAATCACAGCAAAAGTCTTCAAAGACCTTGAAAGAATGGTATTCAACTTCATATGGAAAAGCAAAGAACCCAGGATAGCCAAAACAATCCAGTACAATAAAAGAACTTTTGGAGGTATCATAATCCCTGACTTCAAATTCTACTACAGTACTGAAAACAGCCTGGCATTGGCATAAGAACAGACAGAAGGACCAATGGAACTGAATAGAAGACCCAGAATCAATCCACACATCTTTGAACACATGATTTTTGACAAAGAAGCAAAAAAATATCAAATGGAAAAAATAAAGCATATTTAACAAGTGGTGCTGGCATAACTGATATCAACATGTAGAAGAATGAAAATAGACCCATATCTATCACCATGCACAAAACTCAAGTCCAAATGGATCAAAGACCTCAACATAAAGCCAGCTACACTGACCTTATGAAGAGAAAGTGGAAAGTACTTGAATGCATTGGCACAGGGAACCACTTCCTAAATAGAACCCAAGCAGCACAGACACTGAGAGAAACAATTAATAAATGGGACCTCCTGAAACTGAAAAGCTTCTTTAAAGCAAAGGACTCAGTCAACAAGACAAAACGACAGCCTGCAGAATGGGAAAAGATCTTCACTAACCCCACATCAGAGAGAGGTCTGATCTCCAAAATATACAAAGAACTCAAGATACTGGACACCAAAAGAACACATAATCCAATAAAAACGGAGTACAGACCTAAACAGAGAACTCTCAACAGAGGAATACAAAATGGCTGAAAAGGCACTTAAGGAAATGTTCAACATCCTTAGTCATCAGAGAAATGCAAATCAAAACAACTCTGAGATTCCATCTTACACCTGTAAGAATGGCCAAAATCAAAAACACTGATGACAACTTAATGCTGGAGAGGTTGTGGGGAAAAGGGAACACTTCTGCATTGCTGGTGGGAATGCAAACTGGTACAACCCCTTCAGATGTCAGTGTGGCAATTTTAGGAAACAACCTTCCTTCCTCAAGACCCAGTAATACCACTTTTGGAGATATATCCAAAGGATGCTCAATCGTGCCACAAGAACATGTGCTCAACTATGTTTGTCATAGCCAGAAACTGGAAGCAACCTAAATGCCCCTCGATCAAAGAATGGAAAAGGAAAAATGTGGTACATTTACACAATGGAGTACTACACAGCAGAAAAAAAATGACAGCTTGAATTTTGCAGGAAAATGGATGGGGCTAGAAAACATTATTCTGAGTGAGGTAACCCAGACACAGCAAGACAATTATCACATGTACTCATTCATAGGTGGTTTTTAAACATAAGCAAAGAAAACCAGCCTACAAACCACAATCCCAGAGAACTTAGACAACAATGGGGACACTAAGAGAGACATACATAGATCTAATCTACATGAGAAGTAGAAAGAAAAAGACAAGATCTCCTGAGTAAATTGGGAGCATGGGGACCTTGGGAGAGGGTTGAAGAGGGGAAGGGAGAGGCAGGGAAGGGAGCAAAGAAAAATGTAGAGCTCAATAAATATCAATTTAAAAAAAAATGATGCATATAACATGACATCTCCCCATTGTTCTCCATAATTAGCTACTGGCCTTTTAGAATCTTTTGCTAGTCATATTTCCTTTTACCATGAAGCTGTCATTAGTCTGGAATGACCCTCTGCCTCTTCCTCCAGTTAATACCTACTTAACCTACAGTTTCAGCTGAAATACTACTTTTTCAGCTTGCTCAGACCTCCTCTGTAGTGATATTTTGTTTGTGTTTTAACAAATAAAGCCCATCTGATGATCAGAGGGTAACAAATAAAGATCAGAGGGTAACAAATAAAGCTCATCTGAAGATCAGAGGGTAAAGCAGCCATACTAGTCAGCCATACAGGCCAGGGAGTGATGGCACATACCTTTAATCCCAGGACTCTGGAGACAGAGGCAGAGGGATCTCTGTTAGTTCAAGGTCACCCTGGGCTAAACAAAATTGAATCATCTAAAAGAGAAACAACTCACACAAAGGTGATTCTAGCACTTGGGATCCTATGCATTTAATCCCAGAACTAGAGAAGTAGAGACAGGAATGTATGGCTCGGCAGAAAGAGAAATATAAGGTGGAAGGAGACAAGAGCTCAGTGCACTCTGAGGATTATCCCTGCAGTTTGAGGATCACCCCTGAAGTCTGAGGTTTGGTGGAGATAGATGCAGTTTGGAGATGCAGTCTAAGGGAAGGACTGCCCTTTTGGTCTGAGGATTCAAAGAGGTAAAAGGTCTCTCAAATAGCTGGCTGTACTACTTCTCCGATCTCTCAGCTTTCTCCCCTAATATCTGACTCTGTGTTTTTATTATTAAAACCCATTAGAATTTGTGTTACACTCCTCAACAAGGACAAATTCCTTTTTTATTTATTCAGTAAATAACTTTGCCTTCAAAAGTTTGACTCCTTGGTTCATCTCTGCCTCGGGAGTCTTGAAAAGTGATGCCTGAGAAAGATGTCTTTGTATAGGAGCTTGTGCCATACTCATATTCCAACAAGGTGCCTTACAGTGTAACTTTGGGTCAGCATTATCATTTCTGTCTCCTATGGGCAGGAGACTAAGGTAACCTATATGAATAACCAATCAAGATCTATAAAAACCATCACCACTACAAATCAGTTGGAATTTCCCTGAAGAGTGTCAGAAAGCATTGAATGAAAAGTCAGTATGATTTGTAACATTACTGGCAGAATATAACTGAAAGTTCCACCCTTGGAACTTTTCTGGATTTTGCTTCAAATAACTTTTATTGATTTTTATCTGTATATCAGCTCTAGTAAACCATAACTGGTGAGTCTAACAGCTTTTGGTGAAGCCTACAAGTCTTTCTAACTACTCAATCAACTCTCTCCTGACAGGCAGATGTAGTCAGACAAATAAAAAGGCAGTTAGTAAATCATGATTTAGCTGTCAGTAACATGACAACAGGATTTTGTACAAAAGTATTACTGCAATGCAATGCTTCAGCTTTCAACAATCACATCCAGTTCAAATGCAATCTTTAAATTCCAGAAAATACCCCTAAAAGTCTAAATACTCTTCACTGCAAACCTTAAAGCTCTTGAAACATAATCAAGGATGATGTATTTATGTAATAATTCTCTTCACAGGCTCTCATAAAACATAATATTGGGAAACCAGTAATTTGACATCTTAAATATAATAGTACAATACAAATAAAATATTAAATAATGTTAAGAAAGAAATGTAACCCAGGGGACTAGACAGATGGCTCAGTGATTAAGAGCACTAACTCCTCTTCCAAAGGACTGGAGTTTGATCCTAGCACCCACATGGTGGTTAGCAACTGTCTCTAACTCTAGTTCCAGGGGATCTAATGCCCTCTTCTAGCCTCTGCAGGTAATGCGTGCATGTGGCAGGTAGGTAGATATGCATGAGGGCAGATCTGCTTGCTATCTGGATGGTAGCACCTATGATGATAGTGAGTAGACTGAGGGGCTGGTCCGTTTGCCCCTTCAATCCATGGTGACGGCAGTGAGGAGTAGACTGAGGGAAAGATCTACTTGCCACCTAGTGCCATGATGATGATGATGATGTCTGGGCCGAGCTGCTGCCAAGGACTATATGGGGTCCCTGTCCAACAACAGCCATGGTCTGTGTTTGATGTCCATGTCTCCTGGTGCTGTCAAGTGTTTGCTGATTCCAGTAGCCTGGGCTGCCTCCTTCGTCCATGTTTGAATCAACAATCCAGGCTGCTGCTGGGGCCATACTGACCAGGATGGCCTTTGTTGTCACTTGGGACTATGAAGACAACCAGGTCTGGACTACTGTCAAAGACCATGTCTGGGTTCGTGGTCCCACCACAGATGAGGTCTATGTTGACCCCATGTCAAAGGGAGCCATGAAAAGCCACATGAAGCCTGAGATCTGGGCTGCAACCTATGGCCTCATTGGTGTATGGGGCCATACTTCTATCAAAGTCATCCTAATACAAGTTGCCGGAGCTACCACTTGGAGTTAGGATGTCAAACAGGCCAAGGGGATGCATGAGGCCATGTCTGGGTCTAAGTCCCAGCCGCAGTCAGGGTCTCTGTTAAAGTCTGTGGCCCAGGTTGCCACTAGGGCCAATATAGAAGTCCGGGATCTGGACCAGAGACTGCAACTTGGTTGGACTCTGAGGGCCACGTCACAGCAGGGGCCATACAGATATGGGTGGACTATGCTGCCACCCAGGGTCAAGGTGTCATCTGGGTCCAGGTTGCTGCTGAGAGCCATGTCAGGGTCCATGGTCCTATAGCAGCCAGGGTCTGGATTAACATATGGGGCACCTGTTGCGACCAAGCACCATGAGGATGCCCAGGGTCAGATCAGTAACCTGAGTTCAGGTTGGTGTCCAAGGGCCAGGAAGCATCTAGATCTGAGTAGCCTGCATTGCTACACAAGGTCATGGTAATATCTGGGCCAGAGCTGCAGCTGAGGGTCATGTTATGGTCTGTGGCCCTACTACATCTTGGATCTGTGGTGATGTCCAATGTACCTGTTACCATAGAAAGCCATGTAGTCAACAGAGATTAAGGGGCCATGTAGGTGTCTCAGGGCCATCCTGCCACTGGGGCAGTGGTGACAATCAGACCCAGTCACTGATGAGGACCATGTTGGGGTCGATGGTTCTACCATGGCTGGAGTCTGTACTGAAGTCCGGGTCCTGCACCACTACCAAAGGTCACATAGAGGCCCAAGGTTAGGGCCACAATCATTCCTACCTGAGTGATAAGTCCCTTCACCCAGAGAAAGGATGTCTACTGGGCCCAAGCTCATGCTGTAGGCCATGTCTGGGTCCGTGGCCTACCTACAGCTGGGGCTGTGTGGATGTCTGTGGTCTGTGTCACCTCAGGAGGCCCTGGGAACCATGTGAGATGAAATCAAGAGGGCCATGCTCTTCCTCTCAGTGTGGGATTATAAAGGTATTTATGTTCATAATTATAATTCTATACTATTGGAAGTAACATTTTAACTCAGTAATAAAAGCATATTTTCCAGAAAGAACAAAGAAATTCTAACTTCTCTTAAATATATGAAATTCAGAAGTTAAAGGAAAATAGAAAGAGACCAAGAATAAACAAACAAATGGAAAGGAGAAAAAAACCAAAGAGGTTACCAAAGGTTCTTAAGGGCTACAGTCTGATCTAACAAGTAGAAACTGAAATAAATTCTTATGTTTATACATGATTTGAGGATATCAGACATAATCACAATTTTTAAACTTAAATAATTTTTTGGCTTGGATTTCAAACACTGATCAAACCAACAAACTAAACTATTTCTTTTTCAACTTTTCGAAACAATGGGCCAGTTATATGAAGAAAATCTAACGTGGATTTAACCTTTTTCTAGTCACTATATAAACAAGAGCAGTTGTGAAAGTGTGAACACATGAATCTCTAGAAAGAACAAAAAACCTTTCTAAGTTCAATTACTTCTATTGTAATTCTAAGTAAAGCAGTTTTCACCTTTTCCCCTGCTTTTCCACTTGCTGATGGCATAAAAGTAATGGTATATTTTAAAAAACAACCTAGATGTCCTTCAACAGAAGAATGGATGAACAAAGTGTGGCACATCTACACATTAGAGTACTACTCAGTGGTAAAAAACAATGACATCTTGAATTTTGCATGCAAATGGATGGAATTAGAAAACACTATCCTGAGTGAGATAACCCAGATCCAAAAATATGAATATGCTATGTACTCACTCATTAGTGAATACTAGCCATAAACAGAGGACATTGAGTCTATAGTTCATGATCCTAGAGAAGCTAAGTAATAAGGTGAACCCAAAGAAAAACATATATAGATCCACCTGAAAATTGGAAGCAGACAAGATTGCCTGACAAAATTTGGAAACATTGGGGTGGGGGGTAGAGGGAAGGGGAAAGGGAAAGGAAAGGGGAGAAGGGGAGGGTTGAGGAGAGCTTGAGGGAATGGGATAGTGGAGATGGAGGAAGTACAGATATGAAAGCAAGGAAAAGAGACATCTTGATTGAGGGAGCGATTTTCGGGTTAACAAGAAACCTGGCTCTAGAAAATTTCCCAGGAATCCACAAGGATGACCTCAGCTAAGACCCTAAGCAATAGAGGAGAGGGTGCCCGAACTGGCCTTTTCCTGTAGTCAGACTGATGAATATCTTAAATATCATCATAGAACCTTCATCTAACAACAGATGGAAACAGAGACAGAGACCCACATTGGAGCACTGGACTGAGCTCCCAAGTCCGGTTGAAGAGCGGGAGGGAGAATATGACCATGGACGTCAAGACCATGAGGGGTTCACCCACTGAGACAGTGTGCCTGAGCTAATGGGAGCTCACCAACCCCAACTGGACTGGGAATGAACAAGCATGGGATCAAACTAGTCCTTCTGAATGTGGTTGACAGTTGGAGCAGACTGAGGGGCCCATGACAATGGCACTGGGATTTGTCTCTACTGCATGTATTGGCTTTTTGGGATCCTATTCTCTTTAGATATATACTTTGCTCAACCTGGATGTAGTGAGGAGGGCTTTGGACTTTCCACAGGGCAGGGTGCTTTGCCCTCTCTTAAGATTAGAGGAGGGTGGGGGGTTGGATTGTGGAGGGAGTGGGAGGGGAATGGGAAGGGGGGAGGAAGTGGAAATTTGGATTGATATTTTTTAAAGTAATAAAATAATAATAATAAATAACTCCTGATACTCAAAAATATAAATAAAAATAAAAAATCCAAACAGTAGCATTAAGCAGTTTAAAATTTTTACACAACTTTAATCCCTGTAATAGTTTGAATTGTAAGCTAAGTTGATACCTTTTTCCTGGAACATCATTTTTACTTGAAAGAATAAATGACTAACCAACATGATTTCAACCAAGAGCATCTAACAAATTTTTTTCCTTAAAATAAATAATAGCACCCTATAAGAAAATCTCACAAGTGTTTATCATTGATCTGAACTTGCAAATAAAAATTAGAATTTTTTTATTTATATTTATTTATAAAACTCTGAACAAACCCTATGTTTACAAACTTCATGACATGATTTTTCTAATAATGTAGAGAATGATTTTTAACAAATGTGACTTGCTACAATCCTCAGTTCGATCAAATCAATATTTAAATGAAGTATATAAACAGTGAGTTTTCCAAATAACATTGTTTTACAATCATTTAGAATAAAAAAAATGACAAAGGATAAAATAATTCACAGGAATTTAACAGAGCAAAAGGTCCATTTCACAAAACAACTAACATTTTTGGGTTTTGTTCTTGAGACAAGGTCTTACTGTATAGCCCTGGATGAGCCTGAACTTATTATATTGACCAGTATGGCCTTCAACCAGAGTTCCACCTGCCTCTACCTCCAAGCTCTGGGATTAAAGGCCTGCAGTACCACCACCCAGTTTGACATAACCTTAAGAATAACACTTTTAGAGTTTCCATACAGTGTCAAAGAACATCAGTTACCTAAAAATATATTACTCCTCTCCTAACTACACACATATAAAAGTGCAGGTTTTCTTTACTGACTTCAACCAAAGCAAACCAAACAAAGAGAAACTGTTGGGGAATATTACTTTCAGATGCATGACTTTTGTTTACACTGCATTCATTTAAGTGAAGCTGTGTTACTGTGCCTAAAATGCTTGATGGTCCTAATAAAGAGCTGAACAGTCAACAGTAAGGCAGGAACCATAATGATAGGCAGGGGCTGGCAGGCAGAGAGTATAAATAGGAGAATTCTGGGAGAAGGGACAATGAGGAACAAGGGAACAAGGAGAGGTAGACATCAGGGGCCAGCCACCCAGCTACACAGCCAGCCATGGAGAAAGAAGTAAAGAAAGATATACAGAAATAGAGAAAGATAAGAACCCAGAAGTAAAAGGTAGTCGGAATAATTTAACTTAAGAAAAGCTGGCAAGAAGCAAACCAAGCTAAGGCCAAGCATTCATAAGAACAAGCATGTGTGTGATTTATTAGGGAACTGGTGTCAGACTAGCTTCGACAAGTAGACCACTTACCAGGGTAGGAGCATGGGGATTAGAAAATAAGTAAAGAGAACAAAGACAAGAGTGAAAGTAATAAAACGGAAGCACAGGAGGGAGGGAGTTCTAGTACTGAAACTGTCCATGTTTTATTTTCCATATACTTTTATACCCCAATACAACAGGGGAAGAAGGCAAGAGACTGACTGCTTTAACATGATACAAAGGACAACTGGAACAGCTACTTGCTTCAATACTTTGAAACATCAAGTCATTAATTCATAAGAAAAGCATTCTGTTGTTTAGAAATAAACCCACCCTAGACCAAGTATATTGCAGGCAGCCACTCCCTAGGTCAAACCTCTTAATTCAAAAGCAGGAGCAGAAATATGCTTGAATTCTCTGACCTTTGGTCAGGGTGGAGTGTATCCACCTTTATGGGCCATCTTAATGTCCAAAACACCAAGCAACTACACCCTAGGTAAGAGTGTGCAGCCACACTCATCCACAACTTTAAACAAGCTAAAATTCTCTGACCTTCAGAGAAGGTGGAAATAGACTCACATTTTTGGGCCTCCACAAGCTAGGTGGTGAGTCCCTCAAAAAGCCAAAAGAGCTTAACATCTCAACAAGAGACTAATGAAGAAACAGAAGAAACAATCTACATGAATGCCATTAATCCAGGTATTATACACATTTGAGATGATTTAAAACAATGGATTTTTTTTTCTTTTTACCACTTTTACATTTTGGTTTGGTAGAGTTATATTTTCATTTAAAATGTTATTTGAGGGCTGGAGAGATGGCTCAGTAGTTAAGAGCATTGCCTGCTCTTCCAAAGGTCCTGAGTTCAATTTCCGGCAACCACATGGTGGCTCACAACCATCTGTAATGAGGTCTGGTGCCCTCTTCTGGCCTGCAGACATACACACAGGCAGAATATTGTATACATAATAAATAAATAAATAAATAAATAAATGTTATTTGAGCCTCATAAAACTATATTATAGAATGGCTGCTTATTATGGTAGACATCTAGTTTGTTCATAAGCTACTTATATTAACATCTAACAATCTTGTTAAATTTTAATCAATTAATCACCTTTTAAATGTCTCAGTTTTATTGTAAATACTAAGAGATAATCCAAAATTAATTTCTGACAATAAATTTTTAATGTGCAAGGGAACCCTACAACAAAAGAAAAGTACTAAATTAGATGCAAATACACAGAGTCCCTTGACTTGTGCAATTTTTCAGAGAATCTACAGACCATACCTGCTTGGCAAAAAATATTGTTTCAAGTCTGGAGTCCTGAACCACAGTGCCCGCAGGTTCTTCTCCTGGCTGCCACTTGAAAAGAAAAATTAGCCCATGAACTGGCCTACAAAATGAAAAACTAAATTAGCAACACAAAAACCACATCATCAACATATTAAGTCATAGTCAGCTATTTCACAAAGAATACAAATTAACTAAGTTAAGCGAATACGGAAAAATTTTAACTAAAACAGCCATTTATTCATTAAAATGTGGGCTTAAAAGCTAATAAAACTAAAATCTAGATCATTTAGAACAGAATTATATAGTTTTTTCCCTCAAATTTGGAGACAATTCATTCTTATGTGAAATCACTTTAAAAAAACAGAAAAATAACTGAGTATACTAACACAAACCCAGCACTTAGGAGGTAGAGACAAAAAGGAACTGGAGTTTGAGGCCAGCCTGAGCAACTACATGTCACTCGTCATAAACAAGGGAAATAGAAAATAAAGAACACAGTAAAACTGGAAGCTATTCATTTATATCAAATTCCAGTATGTACAAATAAAGTTCCTATACAGTGCTTATATAAAAACAGCTGACGGTACACACTTTTGCATGATTACTGAATTTATATATAATCCTCAAACTACCATCTGAATGATTACTGCCATCTCAGACATAATAAAGTTACTCACTCTAAATCGATTTATAAGAAACATGAAGTCATTAAGATTTATCTTTAAAAGCTTCCTTCTCAAAAAAAAATTCTTTACTGTATTTTAAAATACAGTTCATATGATACATCTTCACCTTTCCTGAATGCAACCAGAATGAATTTTGTCTCCAACCACTGCTCTTTCTATGGGCAAAATGAAACCAGGAGAAAGAATTCATCTTTTCTTACTACTAAAAACAGTATTGTAGCTTTAAGTACTCATCCCCCCCACCTCTATTTTATTTACTTTGTAGGCTTTGTGCGACAAAGTCTCACTCTGTAGTCCAAACTGGCCTCAAACTCATCCCAGCCCTTTGCCTCCGTCTCCTAAACTGAGATTACAAAGAATGAGGCAGCAGACCCAGCTGCCATTTTCCCCTAGAAAAGCCTATTTCTTATCGCCATTCTAAGACTCTAAGAACTCTCCCAAAATGAAAACTTATCTAGTCCTCCATTTGTAGCTACAGTTAATGTTTTTTGTTTGTTTGTAAAGACAGAATCTTACTACATAGTCTCTACAAACAAACAGGTTGGCCTGGCCTAGAAGTATATCTATATATCCATCACTTGATCACTTGCTAGAATAAAAAAAAAAAAAACAAAAAAACACTAAATGTACTCAGCCTAGGATAATTCAGTAAAATGAAGAGACAAAACTAAAACTTCACTTACTTTAACTTTTCAAAATTCTCAGGCTCTAAGCTCCATATTTCTTCTACTTGAGCTCCTCGGCAACCTGAAATAAATTATTTTCTTTAGAAAACAAATAAATTATTTTCTCCTTTAGCAATAAACAACACACTAACTAAAAGAAAGATACATTCCAGGACAACGACAAATTAAGATGGTAAAGCCTACTACCACTCCTAGCCAGTGCCCACTGCTGCCTACATTGCTTCCCAGTGACTTACTGTGAAAGCAGCACAGTATTAGTTTCAAGAGTTTATTTGAACTAAATAATCTCTACCTTCAATGTACCTCAATTTTCGGCTCTGTTTCTTACCTGCCCCCCCCCCCCTCTCTCTCTCTCTCTCTCTCTCTCTCTCTCTCTCTCTTTTGATTCCTCTGTGTTGTTCTGGAACTTATTCTGTAGACCAGGCTGGCCTACAGAGATGCACCCCTTTCCATCTCTGACTCCTGAGTGTGCCATCAACACTCGGCTTTAACTCCCTTCTTAAATCATCATATACTTTCTTATGTGAAAGAACTGTGACTTTTGATCTTTACCCTCGATACATTCCATGTATGTATTTTCTACAAAAGACTCTCCACATCACTCTTTTCCTAACCCAAGCACAATCTTCTAGACCACCAGTTTCCAACTGCAGTGATTTTGCTCACCTGGGAATATACAGCAATGTCTATAGAGACCTTTTTTTATTGTCACTAGTCTGGAGAGTACAGATGACTTACCACTGATCTCTATTAGGAAGACAGAATGATAAACATTATACAGGACACAAATCATCTGGCTGGGTGAGAGACTACATCTAAAGTTCCCAGTACTCAGAGCTAACAAAAAAGTCAAAGACAGCTAACACTGTATAATTTAAATACAAGAATTCAAGGCCAGCCTGGGCAATGTAATGAGGCCTCCAGAATTACCTAACTAATAGTGTCATTCCCAATTTCTTAATCCCCAATTAAGAAACTTTATTCTAGAAGAACCATAGTAGTCATGTGGTAAACTCTCAGCCCCAACTGCTAAATTTGAATCATGACTCAACCATTTACTATGCATGACCATTTTGCCTCTATACCCTCATTCTCATACAGCTGTTGTGAGGCACAAATCAAAGAATAAAACATTTAATACAGTGCCTAACACTGAAGGCCACTCGATGTTAGCTAGTATCACAATACATAAAAATGACTATGCCTACCAATGTCTCTTGTGTGCAAACTATTTCAGATGGATTCTCTAATACCTACAGAGTATACGACTCACAGAAGAGTATTCAAAATGCTAAGTTGTCAGTCTAAATTCACCAGAGCTTCTATTAATTAAAACTAAATAAAACATTTGCTTGCAGTTGTCTGGAAATCTAATAGTCCTGATTATTTTCAAATGGGTACTGAAGAAGCCTTCAGGCCTCCTAGAAAACTTGAATGTTCTCTAGTTCAATGGTAGAGTGCCTCCATTCAATCCCCAGCACAGAACCAAAGCATAAGCTCAAATGCCTATCTCCTCATGTCTCTTGTTTCATTCTCTCAAGTGCTGAATTACGGGTCTAAGCTACCACACCTGGCTGTCTTGAAGCTCAAACTTGAAAAAGAAAAGAAAATCAGAGCTTTGCTTTTCTCATGCACATATACAAATCAAAGCCAGTACCTGTTTTGTCTAAAGCAAAATAAAAAAAAGTATTCCTATTACACACAGAGGGAGGAAAACAATACCAAACACAAAGAACTTAACTCTCCTACTCTATATTAAATAAAACGTTGAGAATAATCAAGCAGTGTAGTCCCTGCAAACAGGCAGAAGAGCCTTAATTTGGATTCCCAGTTCCCACAAAAAAAGTCAAAGACAGCAAGCTACTATAACCCTAACCATTGGGAGGCAGGAGAGTGGCAAGAGACATGCAGATTTTTGGAGCTTATTGGCCAGCTGGCCTAGTTAATAGCTAAGACCCAGGTTCAATAAGAGAACCTATCTCAAAAAACTGAAGTGGAAATTGAAGAAACCTTTAGCCTCCAAAAACACATGTGTACTAAACACACACACACATTGATGAGGGAAGAATTTTTGTAGTTAATGAAATACTAGTATTTTTCAAATCCTTTTTGTGTGCAAAGGTACAAGTAGTAGGCCCTGTCAAGAACAGACATTAATAAACCACTGCAACACTTATTAAGCCTTACGATCCAAGAGATAAAGACATACAAATCAAAGACAGTGCAGGATGCATATGTTAGATACGAAGGATACATTCAGAGTTGGACAGCTCATTCATTACTACTGATGTCTATGAGAACATTTTAATGAGTAATTGAACTAAATTCTAGACCATATGAACATAATGTCATCCAAACCAGAACACTCTTCTAGAGGTTCTAAAATTAAAATGACAGAAATTTTGAAATATTTATGCACTAACATACTGACACAGGTGGTTTTATAGAAGCATAAAACTCCATTTATTTATTTGTTTATTTATTTATTAAAGTCTACAACACCCACTCTTCCCAGGCGGTCTCCCATCCAAGTACTAATTAGGCCCAACCCTGCTTAGCTTACAAGATCGGGAACGTTCAGGGTGGTATGGCCAGGGACTATTGTTTGTTTGTTTGGTTTTTTATTTGAGACAGGGTTTCTCTGTGTAACAGCCCTAGCTGTCCTGGAACTAACTGTAGACAAGGCTGGCCTTGAACTCACAGAGATCTGCCTGCTTCTGTCTCCCAAGTGCTGGAATTAAAGGCGTGCGCCACCACAACCTGACAAAACATCAAATCTAATTTCAAAAATATCCTCATTTTTCTCCCCACCCCCCCTTAGAGTTTTAATAATCAACTTATGTTGACCTTGAATTTGTGATTCTCCAGCATCAGCCTCCCATGCCTGGCCAAGAAAAAATGATTTACGGTAGTCATACTTTTGGTTTTGAATGAGTGATTTTATTAAATATATAGCAAGTCAAAGTAAACGAACAATCAGTAAATTACAGGTACTTAGCAAAAGTTATTAAATTGGCCTCAACTTCCTCCATTAGCCTCTGCTGGATGCTGTGAAAGCTGTGATTTGTTCTTTCCCTGGAAGCTTCACTGGAGGGGACAATCTGCTCTGCCCAGTCAGCTACCTCAAAGGGACTTCTCCAGTGGATCTGCTCAGTGTTTTCAGACCTGAGGATGTTTTGGTTTCTTTTTTTTTTTTTTTTTTTTTTTTAGGATTTATTATTTTATGTGTTTTGCCTGCATGTATTTATGTGCACATGTATTTATGTATTTACAGAGGTCAAATCTCCTGGAACTGGAGCTACAGTTTCATGAGCTGCCATGTGGGGTGCTAGGAATCAAATCCAGGTCCTCGGAAGAGCGATTGGTGCTCTTAACTGTTCAGTCAACTTAACTCTACAGCCTAGAATGATGCTTTTTCCTAAGTGTTTATTTTTTAATTGTTTAATTGTATGTGTGCATATGCATAAATTCAAGTGTCCTTGGGACCCAGAAGGATCCCCTGGAGCTGGAGTTACAAGCAGTTATAAGCATAACTGTTCTTAATCACTGCACCTTCTCTAAGGTCCCGACTTGATGCTTTATCTTTCCATCTTTTGCTATGTATTTTCGTACTTTAAATTGCTACATACTTAATAAATTCATGTATTACAAACCAAGAGTATGGCTATCAGGATTCTCCAAACCATAGAGAAAAATAATTTTCTTAAATATACACATAGCACCCTTCCCTATAAAAACTAATTTGGTGGTATTCTCCCAAAATGCTATTCCCTTAAATAACTGCTATCTTTCAACAGATGGCTTCAAAACAATTTTTCATTTTCTTAACATCACCAAGTCCACCAAAAGCAGTAGGGATGACTCCAGCTTCCACACCCCACAAAAAGCAGTCTGCTAAGTTTTCCTCAACCCCATTCTCAGTTAACCTATGGTATCATTGTACACATACACACACACAAACACACACACACACACACACACACACACATACATGTATGCCACATGACTGGTAATATGAATAAGCAACCTTTCAAAAAAAAAGGACTATACAATCTGAACTTAAGTGAGAGCCCTAAATCAGAGACTGATAGATACCCTTTAAATAATCAGTCCTGTTTGGGGGATCCCAATAAATATAAGCAATGCTTATGAACCTCCCAAACTACATTTCTTGTATGAAAGCCAAGTATTAACTTGTCTCTTTCCTCAGAATAAAGTAAAATATACCTTCGATGTGATCACAGAAGACCTAATCTCAAGGAAACATCATCACATTGGACCCAAGTAATTCACATCTGTATTAAGGCACGGGTCAGTAGATACAGATGAGGAAATCACTCTAGATAAAGACCTCAGTACCTTGCTACACCTGGATCAAAACAGTGAGCTAAAAGTATGTACAGAGTAAATACTAGTCTAGTCAGTGTTAGTGAGTTCATTTCAAAGAAACCTGTAGTAGTAGTATTCATAATACAAACAAGCGTGTCACTTTCAAAAGAATTAACTTACAAACCCTACTGTAAATACAAGAGCTGGGCAGAAAAAAGATGGAAATAATTGGAATAAAGTTGGTTTTTCTTCCTTTGAAGCATTCGGTGATATAAATTACCTTCATTTAACTTTTTGCAAAGTTCTTCTACATTAGCAGTCAATCCATTAATAAACTATTGCTTTATTTTTAATATGTACAAACACATTCCACATTATTACTCAAATGTACTTAAATTATTTTCAAATGCCAAGGTTTCCGTATACGTAAAACTGAAAACAACAGCTGGCTGTGAACTACTACATGAATTTCTTGTTATCGTGCATGTGTGTGTGAGAGTACTAATGTGCCTATGCCACGAGTGTGTGGAATTCTGAGGACAACTTTGGGAGGGGTGAGCGCCATCTACCAGTTTCTGGGAATGGTACTCAAGTAATCTGGCTTGGGCAGCAAGCCGTTTTTTGGTTACTTGTTTTATCACCACCTCTAGACTGCATGCTTTAATTGAAAAATAAACTTACTTGGCCCACTATCTAAAGTCAACTTTTTAAAGGAAGTTAAGATTCAGAAGGTAGCCAGGAAGTGGTAGCGCTTGCCTTTAAACCTAGCACTCGGGAGGCAGAAGTGGATCTCTGTGAGTTCGAGGCCAGCATGGTCTACAGAGCTAGTTCCAGGACAGCTAGGGCTGTTACACAGAGAAACCCTATCTCGAAAAGATTCTGAGGGTAAAATTTAACAATAATCCTACAAACAGTTCAAATTCAGTAAAGAATCAAAACGAACCGAGTTTTCTTTCCTATCAAGACTATTTTAACTGCACTTTATTAGCAACTCAGGCTAAGACTGGAGTCACGTTGTCTCTTCTTTCCTGCATTCAGTAAACCAGCAGTTCTGTTAATTCTTTTGTTTGTGTAGGAGAAATATACTACTGCTCAACCTCTACTGTAAGGCTGGCAGCCCTGAGAACTCCTTTTTTAATGTAGCATGTTCTGGGTGTATTCCTGCTCCAGAGAATGAGGAGAAGGTATTTCCACATGCAACTTGAAACTGAAATAATTATGCAAATACCAACTCTGCTTCTTCTGTAGCCCATGACTTCATGTCAAGCCAATCACCCACAAACTTACCATTTTCAAGAAGGTTCTCTCATCTCATTCTTTCATAACTCTGAATATTGTATGCATAATCCATCTTAATCACAAACTAATTTTATTTTAATATTTTTGACCTTCACTCAATTTTTTTTTGACGTTAAGTCCCTAGTGACTACAGGGAAACCCAATGTATTCAATATGATATATAATATGGCATGACTTTACCTTTTCACCCAAGATCTATACTCTTCCCGCCCATTCATTACACCATAGTTTAGTGACTTGGCTAGCTGTTCCATAAACTACATTCAGATTATGATTACTTTTGCTTGACTCTTCCATGATCTATATGCTTAAAACACTTTCTGTATACTCTCAATGTAAGAACACTTAATATAGTTTTAGTTCTCAGTTCTTCCCAGCAGCAATTCAATTATTCTCATTAAAATTTCCCAATCCTTAACTGTATGCCGGAGGTACAGTTGAACATATGCTAGGTAATCCAAATATTCAGCCATGTACAACAGAGAAGATCTGCATTAATGTTTGCTCTATCTCCGGTACAAATTTTAACAACACAGTTAAAAACAATACTTGAGAAAAAAAATTAAAATGGGGGGGACCCCAAAGAGGCTGGGAACATAAGTGAAGTAAGGATAAAATGTCCTATTGGTTGACTAGTACGGAAGGAAATAAGAGTCGGAAAGAAATTCAGAGGTAAGCATGTGGCCTCTAGGCGAGAAAGCACTACCTCGAGAAAACTCACTTCACCGGAAGCCAAAAAGGAGGGAGCAAAAGAACCGGGGACGCAGCGTGCAGGGCTGCGGAGTCGGCATCCATGGAGGTCCGGAAGAGGTGCCCATACGCGAAAGGTGACAGTTCTGTTTTGAGAAACTAGCATCTCGAGTTCCTGCGCGGCTGGGGCCTCAGACACCACCCTGGAAAACGCACCCCGGCGGCCCGAGCGATGCACCTGACCCCCACCGGGGACAGGGAGGCTCGGCACGCGGGCAAGGGACAGTGGAAAGGACAAGAGAAAGCGCGCAGGAGATGATGAGGGAGGGAGACAGGGAAGGAAGGCGCTCGAGTCAATTCAAGTCGAGTCCCAAGTCCGGAGAAGACAGCCGTGGCCAAGGCAGAGGGGATCCTCGCCCTCCCTCGTGGTGCGGCTCCCAAGATCACGGCGGAGACGCGGCTGCCCCGGACAGCCCTACTTTCCAAGCACGCCGACTCCAGTCCCTCAAGTCACTTCTCCGACGCCGGGCGTCGGGGGAGAGGGGCGGCAGGTGACCTCCTGGCCCACCGTGGGCCTCCTCCCGGAACCCCCGGCCCAGGACGGTCCCCTTGGTGCTCACCGAATCCTTTAATGAGCTCGGTGAAGACCCCGGGGTCGCTTTCCATGAGACACCACTCCCCGGCATTGCTCGTCATGGCCCCGGCCACACGCCGCCCCACTTCCACCGCGCGCTCTCCAAAGCCCCCAAGCACCAGGCTGGCACCGGCCGCGGACCTCAGCAAAACCCGCCGCCGAGCGTCAACCCCACGTCACCCCGCCTACTTCCCGACAGCCTCCGGGCGCCGTCACCTGCCGCGCGACGGACGCGCGGGGAGACGCTCTAGCCGCCCGGGAGAGGTCGAAACTCCTCCTCCGCCGCCTCAGCCTCTCAGCATCCGTAGAGCGCCCTCCGCCCGGCGGGAGAAGGGGCGGGGCCTCAGAGCGCCGACAGGAGGCACATCCGGGACCCTTGGCACTCCGGAGCCGGGGCGGAGCGATAGGCGGGGCGGGTCTAAGGAAGGGGCGGGGCTCGCTCCGACCTGGACCTGGAGCTGCCCTCGCCCTTTTTGGCCGCCGCTGCCGCCGCCTCTTGCCGGCGCTGCGCAGGGCTTCTCATTTAGGCGCCGCAGGTCCTGAGCACCGACTTCCAGGCACAGGTGGGTCGCTGGAGGCCTGCTGTGGGATGGGGAACCTGGTTTGGTGTGGTCCGAGCGATCCTGCCTGGCACTCGAAGTCTGGCCGGTGCGCACTCTGTCCCGCCGGCATCCCAGCAGCAGAGGCCAGGCAAAGCCTTCGTCGCCTCCACGCTCCCGACCCCCTGGGCAGCAGGACCGGTTTCCCTTCGGGAAGTATCGGGCCTGGCCCGGTTGCTCCCGAGGGTGGGGTCTTGGGGAACCCAGGACGACTATGCTACTTGCAGAGCTCCTAGCGGAGCCAGGGGCCCTTTTCACTTTCTCCCCCTCCTCCTGCGCCTTTGGTACAGAGGCGTTGTCTCGGTTGCGAGTTTGAGAAGGAGCTTTGTGGGAAGACGGAAAGCGAATTTCTCTTAGAGAAATAATAAACATTTGTTTATTTTTTATCCTAAAAGATTTGCCCTAGAAGTCCAAAGGAATAAGAGGCTCTTATATCGGGCTGCAGTGCCTTACAGAGAAATGAGCGTTTTTCACTTGAGATGGTTCTGATGAATTAAAGCAAAAATGGCTACTTTCAATTAATAATTCTCTTTCATCAGACTCCTATAGAGTGCCGTAGTGTTAAGATGGTTTTAAAGAGTATATTTTGTCAGGATTTCTGCTGTTCCAAGCATGTTCCAAGGAAGACTTTTGACTTCCAGAAGAAAAAGTACTGCTCAGAGTACTACCATGGGGTGACGTCTTGACACCACCCTCAGTACTTTTCTTCTTTATTATTATTATTATTATTATTATTATTACAAATTTTCACCTCCTCCCCTTTCCCTCCCCCTCCCCCCATTCTCCCTCCCTCTCCCACTGCAGTCCAAAGAGCAGTCAGGGTTCCCTGCCCTGTGGGAAGTCCAAGGTCCTCCCCCCTCCATCCAGGTCTAGGAAAATGAAGATCCGAACAGACCAAGTTCCCACAAAGCCAGTGCATGCAGTAGAATCAAAACCAAGTGCCATTGTCCTTGGCTTCTCAGTCAGCCCTCCATGGCAGCCACGTTTAGAGAGTCCGGTTTGATCACATGCTCCATCAGTCCCAGTCCTGCTGGCCTTGGTGAGCTCCCATTAGATCATCCCCACCATCACAGTGGGTGGGCGCACCCCTCATGGCCCTGACTTCCTTGCTCGTGTTCTCTCTCCTTCTGCTCCTCATTTGGCCTTGGGAGCTCAGTTCAGTGATCCAATGTGGGTCTCTGTCTCTATCACCATCCAACGCCAGATGAAGGTTCTATGGTGATATACAAGATATTCATCAGTGTGGCTATAGTATAAGGCCAGTTCAGGCGCCCTCTCAGCTGCTCAAGGAGCAAGCTGGGGATATCTCCTTGGACAGCTGGGAACCCCCCTAGAGTCCAGTCTCTTGCCAACCCTCAAATGGCTCCATTAATTAAGATATGTACTTCCCTGCTCCCATATCCACGCTTCCTCCATCCCAACTGTCCCATTCCCCCAAACTCTCCCAATCCTCCCCTTCTCACTTGTCTCTCCCCATCTCCCCTTGCCCCCATCCCACTGCACCCCCAAGTTCCCAATTTTTGCCCAGCAATCTTGTCTCCTTCCAATATCCAGGAGGATAACTATATGTTTTTCTTTGGGTTCACCTTATTTATCCTCTAGTATCACAAATTATAGGCTTGATGTCCTTTATTTATGGCTAGAAACCGATTATGAGTGAGTACATCCCATGTTCATCTTTTTGGGTCTGGGTTACCTCACTCAGAATAGTGTTTTCTATTTCCATCCATTTGCATGCAAAATTCAAGATGTCATTGTTTTTTACTGCTGAGTAATACTCTAATATGTGTATGTTCCACAGTTTCTTCATCCATTCTTCCACTGAAGGGCATCTAGGTTGTTTCCAGGTTCTGGCTATTACAAATAATGCTGCTATGAACATAACTGAGGAAATGCTTTTGTAGTATTATAGGGCATCTCTTGGGCATATTCCCAGGAGTGGTATTGCTGGATCCTGGGGTAGGTTGATCCCGAATTTCCTGAGAAACCGCCACACTGATTTCCAAAGTGGTTGCACAAGTTTGCATTCCCACCAGCAATGGACGAGTGTTCCCCTTAGTCCACATCCTCTACAGCAAAGGTTATCATTGGTGTTTTTTATTTTAGCCAATCTGACAGGTGTAAGATGGTATCTCAAAGTTGTTTTGATTTGCATTTCCCTGATGGCTAAGGAGGTTGAGCATGACCTTAAGTGTCTTTTGGCCATTTGAACTTCTTCAGTTGAGAATTCTCTGTTCAGATCAGTACCCCATTTTTTAATTGGGTTAATTAGCATTGTAAAGTCTAGTTTCTTGAGTTCTTTATATATTTTGGAGATCAGACCTTTGTTTGTTGTGGGGCTGGTGAAGATCTTCTCCCAATCAGTAGGTTGCCTTTTTGTCTTATTGACAGTGTCCTTTGCTTTACAGAAGCTTCTCAGTTTTAGGAGGTCCCATTTATTCAATGTTGCCCTAATTGTCTGTGCTACTGGGGTTATACGTAGGAAGTGGTCTCCTGTGCCCATATGTTGTAGACTCTTTCCCACTTTCTCTTCTATCAGGTTCAGTGTGTTCAGATTGATATTGAGATTTTTAATCCATTTGGACTTGAGTTTTGTGCATGGTGATAGATATGGATCTATTTTCATTCTTCTATAGGTTGACATCCAGTTCTGCCAGCACCATTTGTTGAAGATGCTTTCTTTCTTCCATTGTGTACTTTTAGCTCCTTTGTCAAAAATCAGGTGTTCATAGGCTTGTGGGTTAATATCCGGGTCTTCAGGCCGTTGAAGAAAGAAGAAACTAAGCTCCTGCTTGTTGATGGGTATCTTGAAACTGTCTTGGGGGTCAGGATGAGTCAATTCATCAGTATTACTAAGATACTCCTAACAGTTGGCACATTCCAGAGGATTTTTTAAATGATCAGTAAGCATTGTATCACCATGTCATATATTGTTGGCAGTTTTAAAGTAATCTGTGTTTCAGTGCTTAGGGTGGAAATGGTATATATATATAGCTTGAAATATACTACCATTCAGTTCTCTATATTTAAATGTTTTATCCTGCTATATATATGAATGTATATATACATAAGTAAAGAAGTACTGTAGGTGACCTAGTCACCAGGATGCCAAGATGCAATTCCACAATACCTGCTCTACAGCCTGAAGGAGTTCTCTTCAGAGACCTCTGCTCAGATGTGGCCCGGACCCTCTGACTTACATTGCAGAAGACAATGTAAGTCTTGTCTGATGACATGCTGGTCGTTGTAGTTCATAGATAGGCATTGTAGCTAGGTAGTACTGTGAGTCGCTTCCCTTTCTTGGAAGCTTGCATGGTGACTTCTGGTGTAGTGATGAGGCGAGCAGGACTGCTTTTCATCCCACCTGGCTCCCGCCCTGCTCCCCGCACAGCTAGCTTTACACCCGAAAAAACAACACACAAATTGTATTCATTTAAACACTGCCTGGCCCATTAGCTCTAGCCTCTTACTGGCTAACTCTCACATCTTAATTAACCCATTTCTATTAATGTATATCGCCACTTGACTGTGGCTTACCGGCATGAGTCTAACCACCTTGGGTAGGAGAAGTATGGCATCTGCCCGACACTCTCTTTCACCCACAATTCTGTTCTGTCTTCCCCGCCTACCTATGTTCTAACCTATCAGGCCAAGCAGTTTTCTTTATTAATTTACCAATGAAAGCAACAGGTAGATAGAAGATCCTCCTACATCATTCTGGTATCATGAAAGCTAGCCCTTAGGGAGGGGGCTTTCAGGACAGATCCAGTTTGGGTCCTCTTGGTCACGTGTCTGAAATACATGATATCTTAAGCAGTAAGGACTTACCTTCCAGCTGTGGGAGGCAACTATAGGTAACAGCAATAGCCTGTCATTTGGGGGGGAATCTCTTAGACAACCCTGACCAACAACTCAAAAGGGACTCTCATACCTAGTGTTGGGGGTTTTGTTAGATGGTCTTTGGGTCTTAGGGGAAGCATTGTCGGCCCAAGTAGATAAATTTTATTTAAACTATTTATGTATACACAGACTTACATGTATTGTATCTAATTTTAGGTAAATAGATAATAATATGACTTCTTATGACTTTTTCAGATATCCATATGTTATTTTACCCTCCTTCCTTCCTCTCCTTCTGTGTTGCCCTCCCTCCCCACGGTCCCAACCACCATCACCCTTTTTCACATTTAGGTTTCAGACTTAGGTCTTTGATCTGTTTGGTGATTTCATTCTTCTGCATGTGAATATTTAGTTTTCTCAGTATTCTTTGCTGAAGATGCTGTCTTTTCTCCAGTATATGTTATTAACATCTTTGTCTAATATTATAAGGCCGTAGTTAAGTGTCATATTTAGGTCTTTTTTTCTTTTTTTTTAAAGTTATTATTTTAAGGGCTGGAGAGATGACTCAGAGGTTAAGAGCACTGCCTGCTTTTCCAAAGGTCCTGAGTTCAATTCCCAGCAACCACATTGTGGCTCACAACCGTCTGTAATGGGGTCTGGTGCCCTCTTCTGGCCTTCAGGCATATACACAGACAGAATATTGTATACATAATAAATAAATAAATAAATATTTTAAAAAGTTATTATTTTAAGTTGGTACCTTTTTTAAAAAAAGTTACCATTTTTATTTTATTACTGTGGTTCTGTAATATATATTCAAGTCTTGAATGGTAAGCCTTTCAAAATTGTTCTTTTTTCTCAGGATTGTTTGGGCTATCCAGGGTCTTAATCAGTTCATCAGCCTTTATGCGCGCGCGCACACACACACACACACATGGAGAGAGAGAGAGAGAGCTTTTTTCTAGGAATTTTCTTTTCCTTTCACAACATCCAATGTCACCAAGCTTGCACACACACACACACACACACACACACACACACACACACACACACACAAAGAAAAAAGATACTCAGAAAGACAGGTTAGAATATGGGCATTAGCAAAGACTCTTTTGGGTTTTGTAATAGTAACTGTATGGGTAATTGTTGTAGCTTTTAAATTTTAAATTATTCCAAAGACATAATTTAGATCTAAATACTAAGTAAGTGAAGCTTAAAATGAAAAATAAGCCAATTTGCTAATTGCTCATAAGTTGTATTTACATTTAAAGTTTGGTGACAAACACCTGTAATCACAGTACATGAGAGGCCAAAGCAAAAGGATTGCATGTACGAGGCCAGCCTGGTCAGAGAGACCACGGGAAAACATAACAGAGAATACTGTTTTATCTTGACATTTTTGCCCAGTTCTTACTACTGTGCCTTTTCTTCTTGATTGTATTTCCTACATATAATACATTAATACATTTATAACTAGGCAATAATAGCGTATGCCTTTAATCCCAGCAATCGGGAGGCAGAGGCAAGCAGATCTCTGAGTTCAAGACAGGTCTGGTGTGTGAGTTCCAGGCCAGCCAGGGC
Source organism: Arvicola amphibius (assembly GCF_903992535.2). Lineage (NCBI taxonomy): Eukaryota > Metazoa > Chordata > Mammalia > Rodentia > Cricetidae > Arvicola > Arvicola amphibius. The sequence goes on from NC_052058.2 coordinate 76,940,217, forward strand.
TACGTAGAGAAACCCTGTCTGGAAAAACAAAACCAAACAAACACACACACACACACACACACACAGAGAGAGAGAGAGAGAGAGAGAGAGAGAGAGAGAGAGAGAGAGAGAGAGAGAGAGAGGGGCAGGATTTATCATAAAGAATTATAGTAAATTTTTCATCATTGAGGCCTTTTCAAAAGAAGTGAATTACAGAAAAGAAAATCCATTTTGCATTACTTCCATTAAGCAAATAATTCATAAAATCAATTTTGATGCTATTTAGATTTCTTTTAATATGTATTGCACCTTACTTAGCTGCGACGTCATAGATGTAGAAGAAATATTTTAACATAAAATCCAGTCCTTGCTCTCCTAGGAGCCAGTAATGTATAGATAGATATGCTTGGGATGAATAATAGAATGAAAAGAATGAGAAAGATGTGCTTTGAAATTTGGGCTCAGATCTTTAAATCACCATTTGAACCTTGGGAGAGGAAAACAGAAATAGTAAAATAACAATGTTAAATGTCATGTCAGTGTTACTCTGCTAACACATGTGAATAGGCTGGGATAGACAGGCTGGAGCACCATCACCGTATTTCTGTGAAAGCCAAGAAAAGTCTAGTAATGATAAATGTGTCGTAAAGATCAAATGATAAGGGTTTCTCTTTGAAGTTGCAAGTCGCTGGAAATGTTCTCCCGCCTTATAAGATTTTGGCAAACTAGGGGCATTAAGCAGGATGGAGAGATGGCTCCGCACTTAAGAGCCCTGCCTGCTCTTCCAAAGGTCTTGGGTTCAATTCCCCGCAACCACATGGTGGATCACAATGAACTATAATGAGATCTGAGACCTAGCCAGTCGTCCTCATTAACTTAGACCATGAAACCCAATATGGACAAATTCAACAAAACTGCCATATATGGCTGCCCATGCAAGGTTCAGTGTCAGGGCATAAATTTCATTTCATTCGGAGACTTTAAGTGTCAGGAATTTCAGCCTGTCTTCTATAACTCTAAAGCCCTCTCTAATTCCTGATGTGGTCACTTTCTCTACAACTACATAAGGCATACCCTACACTTGCCCTAACATAAGCAGCTTTGAGGTTTAATTTGAAATCTTGACTCTGATATTTCTAATGTAAATTTTAATCACTGTCCCCTCGGTCTCATTCATAATGTAAGACTCTCCCATCCCCTTATGCATGTATCCCTACACCATTGTTTGCTGTGTGATACCCTAGGTCCTCAGGCTACCTGGCTTCCCCACCTATGGGAAACGCTGCATGTTCCGCCAGATGGGACTTTCTTCATTTTTCATCTTGCTTCGCTCTCTTTCTTAGCACATCTCACTCCCTCAGAAAAGGCAGTGTCTCTATTTTGTCACCCCGGACCAATTTCAAACTCAGTAACCTTTTCTGTCCTGTTCTTTTAGGAGTCTCGCTTGCTCAGTTATCCTCTCTCTGTTGTCGCCCATTCTCCAGGTTGACTCAACGCCACCCTCAGTAGCACACTCCTGAAGACTGCAGGAAAGTTTTCTTCTAGGTCGCAGTTTTTGTCCTGCCTTCCTTTATAGCTCAGAACCATGCTTCTGTAAAGAGAGCAGATCTGAGCCAGGCAGTGGTGGCACATGTCTTTAATCCCAGCACTTGGGAGGCAAAGGCAGGTGGATCTCTGAGTTCCTGTAGATGGAATGGCGGGCTGCGTCCCGTCACCCGGCTAGCTTTATACCTGAAATAATTACACGGAAGCTGTATTCATTTAAACACTGCCTGACCCATTAGTTTCAGCCTCTTATTATCTAATTCTCACATCTTGCTTTAACCCATATTTAGTAATCTGTGTAGCACCACGAGGTGGTGTCTTACCAGGAGAGACCTTAACCTGCCTCTGTCTTGGAGAAAAGCATGGCTACTGCTTATGGTGACTGCCTTAACTGTCTGCCTCACTGCCTTCTACCCAGCATTCTGTTCTGTCTACTCCGCCTACCTAATTTTCTGTCCTATTAAAGGCCCGAGGCAGTTTCTTTATTAACCAATGAAATTAACACATAGAACTCTCCATCAAGTTCGAGCCTGGTCTACAAAGTGAGTTCCAGGACAGGCTCCAAACAAAGCTACATAGAGAAACCCTGTGGGGGGAAGGAAGGAAGGAAAAGAGCATTGTCTCCTGTTCTCACTGGCTCAGCCTCCTTCTGTCACTTTGCTGCACTTGGATTGGCTAGTCATCTCTCTTTTCCAAGCCACTGCAATAGCCATTCCCATCATTATCTTATTTAGATGATGATCTCCAAGCACTGGACATTGCCAGACATTATTTCCCTGGAATCCTCTTCCCTGTAGTCTCTTGTGAAGGCAGATGTTAGAATGGAGACCAGAAATGCACAGTTATTTAGGGAGCTGATTTTTTTTCTTTAGGGAGCTGATGTCTATAGTTGCTCCCGTTTTGTCCTTATCTGGACCTTAGCTCTCACACTGACCTACTTCATTAATAAGTGGTGTAATTCATGTGTAACACTGTATTATATATTGTATAATTAGTTAGACATAATATATTGTATCTTAAAATTAGTTATTTGTGATCGTTATACTACTTGCTACTGTTGTTGAAAAATTGGGATTTCTCTAGGTTATAAAAATATGAGTAGATAATAAAAGTTTTAAATCATAAGCAAGGTCTTACTCTAAGTCAGTATTGGATGGTCACATGTGATTTTGAGTGTTTTTTTTTTCTATTTCTGCCTTTTCTAATTTTTCATGACATTTTTGGTGATGTTTTACTGAGAAAAACTTTCTGAGTTCAAAAGATGTTTTGAAATTTTAAAAAGCTCAAAACATTTCAATAAGCAGAGATTTACTATTGTTTGCCTTTATAAAATGTACTAAATCCATTTAACTGTAATTGCACTTTGTCTTTTTGATAGATTTCCCAAAGGACAAGGAAGATGGAAGAATCTGCAAACCAGTTGCAGCCACTGAGTGATAGTCAAGTGGCCAACTCGGAGGGCGGATACATATGGCAGGTCACAGACATGAACCGGCTGCACCGCTTCTTATGTTTTGGTTCTGAAGGTGGTACTTACTATATCAAAGAACAGAAGCTGGGTCTCGAAAATGCCGAAGCCTTAGTAAGATTGATTGAAGATGGCAGAGGAGGTGAAGTGATACAGGAAATCAGGTCATTTAGTCAGGAAGGCAGGAGTGCGAAACAGGAGCCCTTGCTGTTTGCGCTTGCCATTTGTTCCCAGTGTTCAGACACAAAGACCAAACAGGCAGCCTTTAAAGCTGTTCCCGAAGTTTGTCGCATTCCAACCCATCTCTTCACTTTCATCCAGTTTAAGAAAGATCTGAAGGAAAGCATGAAGTGTGGAATGTGGGGGCGTGCCCTCCGGAAGGCCGTTGCAGACTGGTACAATGAGAAAGGTGGCATGGCCATCGCTCTGGCAGTTACAAAGTATAAGCAAAGGAATGGCTGGTCTCACAAAGATCTCTTAAGACTGTCACATCTTAAACCTTCCAGCGAAGGTAAGCATAAGATTCCCTAATGGGTAGCAGACATAGGTGGTTAATAAGTAGCAAAATTTCATTCATTTTCTAGAATTAGCTTTCATTCACAAAACATAATGTTGCTTAATTAATGCAGACATATTTAAAATCAGTTTGAAACAAAAGACCTGCCAAATCAAAGTTTGAACATGCTGATTTTATACTTTTAAGTTTTTAATATTTAGGTTTAAGGAATTTTTATTTTTATTGGAAAAACAACATAGAAGATGCTTCTAGGTGAATCATTTAAGACAGCTTTGTCATAAATCTGTAAGATAGCAAGTTACAATACTGTAGAAATTCCTGCATGTTAATACTAACTTTTGATCAAATTTCTAAATTAGAGTTCAAAAATAGCACATAGGCTTTTTCAGCTTTACTTAGAGATATGTTTTATTTAGCCTATAAAATATTTTAAGAAAAACTAAGTTTTGTCAGTATATTAAAAAATCAGAAGATGTGATATATAAATCTGTATTCTGACCAGCCTCCAGATGAGCTGACCATGGTGCTAGGGTTGAGCCTGAGGCCTCGCACATGGTAGGCAAGTACTCCATGAAGCACCGAACTGTATTCTCAACCCTCTTATTATTCTTTATTGCTCATTTATTCATCTTGACCTTCCAAGATTAGACGTAAGCTATACACATATGAGGTGTACAGCTCTATCACTGAGCTATATCTCCCACACTCCAGGCTTTTTATTTTGAAGCAAGGTCTCACTAAATTGTCCAGGCTAGCCTTGAACTTACGATCCCCCTGCCTCGACCTCTGAGAAGCTAGAATTAGAGGCCTGTGTTAAGAGGCCTGGTCAAAACTTCTGGAAAGGTTTTATTGCTGTTGTTGTTGTTGTTGTTGTTTGGTTAGTTGGTTGGTTGGTTGTTGGTTTTTGGTTTGTTTGGGGATGGGTGGGGTTGTTTGTTTTGGAACCACTAAACCAGTGCGTGTCAGTTGATGCTCTCTGGCCATGTCTTTTACCATGGCTCTCTGGCCATGGTTTTCAGATCACCATGACCTGTTTCTGTGTTTCACCTGAATTTATTAATCTCTACCCTTTACAGATTTGGAGATTAAGAGGTAGAAAGATCGATCACAGTTTATCAGAAATGTGCATTAAGGAATGAAAAATAATATACTCCCTGTTGGAGTAGTTTAGACCAAGAATGAGCCCAAATTTGAATTCTCCACTTCTTTGTGGTCTGTGGCCTATCTGTTGTCTGTAGTTTGTCTCTAATCTGGTACTGTTGCCTGTCCTGACAAAGGGATTTGCTCTGTATTTGTAGAACAGCACAGAAAACTGGTCTGGAAAAGGCATGAGGAATACTTTGCTGTAAAAATCTTTAACACAGTTTACAAGGGAAAAAGTTCCTTTACTGAACCAAAATAGCTCTTTTTTTTTTTAATATTTATTTATTTATTTATTTATTTATTTATTTATTATGTATACAATATTCTCTCTGCATGTATGCCTGAAGGCCAGAAGAGGGCACCAGACCTCATTACAGATGGTTGTGAGCCACCATGTGGTTGCTGGGAATTGAACTTAGGACCTTTGGAAGAGCAGGCAATGCTCTTAAACGCTGAGCCATCTCTCCAGCCCCCAAAATAGCTCTTAAAACCAGCACGGATGTTACTTATCAACCTATATCCATATGTTGCTTCCAACATTTCATAGATACTTGTTATTTTAAGTTGCTTTTAACCTATATAATTACCACCACACACACACACATAAATACATTAATCTGGGTCAGAGGCATGGAAGAGTACATACTTTAAGATTTGCTTAGGATGTAAAAGCTGGCTGATTACATGGGAAATCCAAGGCATAATAAGTCTGGTTACGTTGTTTTCTGAAGGCAGGTTGAACTTAAACCAGTACACAGTAGACTAGAAGGTTAAGTAAATAGTTTTAAATGATCTCAAGGTGTATGAAACCAGTTTCATGGTCTGACCAAAGTTTAGTCTTTTCAAACACAAAAGGTGTTTTCAGCAAAAGATATTACGAGAAGCAAACTGTAGGCATAGATTTTTCTCACTCCAAACCTCTTTTTACTGATAAAAAAATGTAAAAGGAATGTACAAGTTCTTTTCCTTCTTTTAAATATTGGGCTTGAAGCATAGACAAAAAAGTATGGTAATCATTGGAATAGATCTGTACTCTAAGTGAGGTCATGGACATGAAATAGAGACTATCTACAAAGTTTAAAATTTCAGTATCTCAAAAGTGCCTCTTAGTACAATTTGTTTAAGCTATAGACAGATTCCTCCACCACCACATGTGTAGACGGTAAAGGTGTATTTTAAAAAAACTCACTTCGTTTGCTTAAATGTGTTTGTTATGCGGCAGAACATAACATCCCACTTTAAGGGAGTCAGCTCCTGTCTCCTAGTTAAGCTGATTACGTTCATTCTGTTTTCACTAATCCTCCTTCCCTTTCCAATTCCTTATCTTGTTAAAGGACTTGCTGTTGTGACCAAATATATCACAAAGGGCTGGAAAGAAGTTCACGAACTGTATAAAGAAAAGGCACTTTCTGGGGAGACTGAAAAACTGTTAAAGTATCTAGAGGCTGTGGAGAAAGTGAAGCGTACGAATGACGAGCTGGAGGTCATTCATCTAATCGAAGAGCACCAGTTAGTTAGGGAGCATCTGCTCACAAACCACTTGAAGTCTAAAGAGGTGAGTTAGTTCCTTTGAAAAGAGAAACCTCAGGTTCCAGACCTAGGGTTCAATCCCCAACACTCCAAAACAAGAGAAGGGGATAGGAAGAGGACTTAGTGTTTAGAGCACTTGATGAACACGTTGGAGGACCAAGCAGTGTTCATATGCCAGTAGGAACACAGATGGAATCCCAGAGCAAGGTAACTAGCAAGACCAACCAGACCGCACATCAAGGAGATCTGGGTTTGACTGAGAGACCCTGCCTCAAAAGGAAAAGTTAGAAGCTTTTCCTAGCAAGGAAGATTCCCAGCATCAACATCAGGACACACACACACACTCACACTCACACACACTCATTCATTCTCTCTCTCTCTCTCTCTCTCTCTCTCTCTCTCTCTCTCTCTCTCTCTCTCTCTCTCTCTCTCTCTCTCGATTCCCAACATCAATATCAGCCTTTTCACTCACACAGACACACATTCATTCATTCATTCATATTTTCTCTCTCTTTCTCTGTCTCTCCTCTCTCTCTCTCTCTGTCTCTCTCTCTGTCTCTCTCTCTCTCTCTCACACACACACACACACACACACTCATATAGAGAGAGAACCCAAATATATCTTTACAGTGATACCTATTAAAAATATTCAGTGTAGCTGGGCCACATTTAATCGTAGCACTTGGAGGCAGAGGTAGGTAGATCTCTGAGTTTGAGGCCCGCTAGTCTATGAGACAAATTCCAGGACAGCCAGAGCTGATACACCGAAAAATCCTGGATCAAACAAACCAAAAAAAGAAAAAAAAATTGAATGTTAGGATGATACTGACATTATTATACTACCAAAAAAAAAAAAGACTACCTTGAAAATTTAAAAAGCCCTGTATTTTCTCCACAAAACCTTCAAGTTCTTACTTGATAATCCTTTGATCACTTTATTTGCATTCTTTAAACCCCAAGTAAAAACTTGACAGAATATCTTGTTAATATGGTTGATTTAGCTGTTATACTGACCCATTTCCCATTAATTTCTTACATTTCTAGCTATGCTATTCACCCTCTGTTGTTCCCTTTTTCCCCCTGTAGGTATGGAAGGCTTTGTTACAAGAAATGCCCCTTACTGCACTCCTGAGGAATCTGGGAAAGATGACGGCTAATTCCGTGCTTGAACCAGGAAATTCTGAAGTATCTTTAGTATGTGAGAAACTGTGCAATGAAAAACTGCTCAGAAAGGTATGTGTGGCCCATGACGTGGTTAGCTAAAGAAGTTGGCTCTCAAGTGAACTAAGACTTCTCTCATGACAAGTTGCATTTAATTCTTAAATCTAAGTTTAATATTTGTTCTTTTTTTAGTAAGTGTCTTTATTACCTATAGTAATAGAGAACTCTGAAGACTCATAATTGTTATTTTAACTTGAAGTTGGCAACTACCTTCTGTCTGTTTTGTTTCTAGGCTTGTATACATCCATTTCATGTTTTAATTGCACTAGAAACCTACAGAACAGGCCATGGGCTCAGAGGAAAACTGAAGTGGACTCCAGATAAAGAAATTTTGCAAGCATTGGATGCCGCTTTTTATAAAACATTTAAGGTAATAGCTTATTTTGTTTATTTAAAAAATACTCATGGATTAATATATTTTGTAAAAACACATTTTAATAATAATATTAGTATTATTATTAATTATTAATTATCTAGTTTAAAGTGTATATGCATGGGTTTTTCTTAATTGGTATGAAGCTGACTGCAAAACTGATGTTGTAAGTTTATGAGTAATTCTTGTTACTCTGAATAACAGCTACTTATCCCAAGATCATTTTAATACATTTTAAGGTCATATTGATAATTTACTGAATTTGAGAATTTGTATTTCTGTGGGTTCCTTCAACTTAGTATTCTTTTTAAATTCCATTGCTAATCAGGAGCTGAGTCTCATCAGTCTTGATAATCAGGTTTTCAAAATGGGAATGAGAACTATAAGTTAAAAGTTTTTTGTTTCAAAATTTTCTGGATTGTGGAGGCCCAAAAATGTGAGCCTATTTCTACCTTGTCAGAGAGTTTGGACATTGCTCAGAATGGTTGGTAAGTGTCGCTACACATTCTGACTCAGGACGTGATTACTTGGTTCTTTTGACATTAATAATATGGCTCATACAAGTAGACCCATTCCATCCTGACAGATGGCCAGGATGTGCAAGCATACTTTTGCTCTTTCTTTTCTAATATGAGGTTACCTGGGGAATGGCCTGGTCTATGGAGCAAGTTCCAGGACAGCCAAAACTGCATAGAGAGACCCAGTCGAGAGAAAGAGAGAGAGAGAGAGAGAGAGAGAGAGAGAGAGAGAGACAGAGACAGAGACAGAGACAGAGAGACAGAGACAGAGAGACAGAGACCCAGAAGACCAAAAAGAGGTATTTGACCTTGTATTTGTATCTAGTGTCCATCCCAGCATTATTCAAGGAACCAAAAGGTGCCCAGGTGTTTCACTTTCTGAAGCACACTACACACTGTAGAGCCAGAAAAAGCCTGGAAGGCGCAAGGCTGCTCAAGGTGAATGCGTAAGCTTAAGGTTGCTGCTTAATCGGATGACGTTTCTATTGTGATGGTAAGAGCATCTAGAAATAGAGGCAGTGCTTGTAAGCTGTAAATGTAGACCTAATGCCACGGAATTATGCCCTTAAAAGTGGCTAAACATTATTGTTTATAATGTTATTTATCTTTTTCCACAGTAAAAAAAAATAAAATAAATCTTAGATGTTTCCATGTTACTTCATTGAGAAAAGTCTTTCAAACTAGGACCATAGCTTCTTCAAGTAAAATTAAATGGTTTACATTGTTTTCTTCATTTTACCAGTTAATAAGAGGTAGAGTTTTAAAAATAATAGGCATTTAACTTAGATATCAAAAAACCAGGCCTTTCCTCTGGGACCCTTTTGAATGGAAGATGAAGAAATACGATTTTTTTTTCCTGCTTACTCTGCCTTTGTTGTGACTACTTTGTTTGCCTTTTAGACAGTTGAGCCGACTGGGAAGCGTTTCCTGCTGGCTGTTGATGTCAGTGCTTCTATGAACCAGAGAGTTTTGGGGAGTATACTCACTGCTAGTACTGTTGCTGCAGCAATGTGCATGGTAAGACCCCCAAAACGATTTAGCATTCCCACCCCAAAAATGTGTTTAAAGGTGAACATTATCAAGAATTAGTTTTTCAGAGCTGGAGAGATGGCTTAGCAGTTAAGAGCACTGGCTACACTTCCAAAGGATCCAAGTTCAATTCCCAGCATCCACATAGCAACTCACAGTTGTCTGTAACTACAGTACCAAGGAATCAGACACCCTCAGAACAGATATACATTCAGACAAAACACAAGTGCACATAAAATAAAACAAAAACAGAACAAAAAAGAGTTGTTTTTCACTTACTTTATCAGTCCATTTATGTAATGTTTACCATTTTATATCTAAAGACAACGTTTCAGTTATGCTCAAAATGCATGTGTAAGGAACAATCAGAATTGAGCTGCCAAATTTTATAGCAAGATTAAATGTTACTAGTATTTGTAAAAGTAGATAATAAGCCGGGCGGTGGTGGCGCACGCCTTTAATCCCAGCACTCGGGAGGCAGAGGCAGGCGGATCTCTGTGAGTTCGAGGCCAGCCTGGTCTACAAGAGCTAGTTCCAGGACAGGCTCTAAAAGAGCTGCAGAGAAACCCTGTCTCGAAAAACCAAAAAAAAAAAAAAAAAAAAAAAAGAAAAGAAAAGAAAAAAAAGTAGATGATAATTAGAAAAAATATGTTTAGCGGGGCAGAGGTGCTACACACCTTTAATCCCAGAGATTTTGGCAGAGGCAGGCGGATCTCTGTGAGTTTGAGGCCAACCTGGTCCAGGGAGTGAGTTCCCAGACTACCAAGGCTACACAAAGAAAGGGTGGGGACAATGAGGAAGGAAGGGAGGGAGGAAAACATGTTAAAAGTGCAAACTATTGACGGGTACTAGGCAGTTCAGTTCTCAATCATGCTTCCATCACTACGTGGCAAGAAAGCCCCCTTCACTTCTGTGCCTTTATTCCTAATTTAGTAAAATGAGAAGCTTATGTTTGTTTATTCGCCTTAGAGGGTGCTGTAAATACCAGTTTCTCAGAGAGTTTTTGAGTCATACTTTTTATTTGTTTTCATTTATGGAGTGCATTGGCCCCTGGGGAGACAGACCCTCAGAGTATAACTCATAAGAGTCATTCTGTCCTTCCACCACGTGGATTCCAGTGACTGAATTCTGATTGTCGACAGCTAACACCTCTGCCCACTGAGCCATCTCACCAGACATCAACAGTGCCGTGACTCTGTATTCTGAAACACAAATATTCAAGTTCAGGAATAATAAGCCCCATAGTGTTTCTTTCAGAGATGAAGTTTTATAAGCCTTTAAGAGACTGTAATTATGTCAGTATGCTGAAAAGTGTTACATTGCATTTTACAGCTGGTCACACAAACAGAAAAAGAGTCTTCAGTAGTTGCTTTTGCCTGTGATATGGTACCGTTTCCTGTGACTTCAGACATGACCTTGCAGCAGGTTTTAACAGCTATGACTAAAGTAAGATACTGTTTTATTTATATGACCTATATTTTTTTTAATTTGGGGTATGCATAATATCTGTAGGAAGGAATTGTTCTAACTTCCCATAGCAAGCACAACCAAAAATATCTATGTGCAGGCGTGGCGAAGCCTTGATACTGGTTTTACATAATATGGTGCTCTAAAAATTAGAGCTTCTGTGTATTCATTTGAGACGTATGCTAGATAGACTTTGAGGTAATTTTATTTTATTGTCTTTCTTTCCCTGAGATAGGTCCCAGCAGGTAGCACCGATTGCTCTCTTCCAATGATTTGGGCCCAGAAGACAAACACAGCTGCTGATGTCTTCATTGTCTTCACTGATAATGAGACCTACTCAGGACAGGTGTCTCCTGCTGCTGCCCTGAGGGAGTACCGAAAGGTAAAGCACAAACCTGTGCAGACAAACCATACTTCCTTCCTTTTGAGTACGTTCTCTTCATTTGTGTAGGAAAGCCAGTGGCAGATGGGCTCAGCAGTACTTGAAGTAAAAAGGTAGGGACTACACATACATCACCCATTTCCAGTGCTAAATAGTAATAAGAATGCCCTTTGCCAGCAGCTTTGATAATGACCAAATAAGTATCTGACTGCAGCTAATATTGTTAATGATACATTGCATTCCTTGAAAAATTAAATTATCATTTGTGAGTTTAAAGAACTACATAAAGTTACAGTACGCTTTTCAGTCTGTCTTCTAAATTTCATGGATATATCTTAATTGACATTCTCCTTGACAAAAATGTTCTGTTACTATTGTGTCCTTTTTGGTGGACGTTGGTCACTAGGCTATTAAGCATGAACATGTGGCTCACATGGCTAGAAGGATAAGCAGAACCTGCTGTGAAAAATACTGGTTCTCACAACATAATTTTCCCACAAGCTAAGCATCATTCGGTGTTCATGTTAGAAATGTAAATCGCCGACCCCATCAGACATCTGCTGAGTCAAACCCCATCAGTAGACTTCAGGTTTCCCATGAGTGCTTTGCTTTTGAGTGCCATAACGTAGGAAATAGTATTTGCACTTAAAAGCGCTTTGGATATGTTGTTGGTTGTTTTACTCTTTGAGGGGGTCCGCCACTCAGCTCCTTCATAATGACACAGAGGCTTAGTGTTTCCTATTATGAATGCCTGGCCTTAGCCTGGCTTATTTCTAGCTAGCTTTTCTGAAATTAATTTGTCTATCTTTTGCCTCTTGGCTTTTACCTTACTATATATTATTTACCTTTCTTTACTTCTTATTCTGTGGTTTGCTGTGTAGCTGGGTGACTGGCTCCTGGAGTCCTCCTCCCCTCCTTTTGCTCCCTGATCTTCTTTCCTGATTTCTCCTCCAGTTTATTCTCTCTGCCTTCCAGCCCCTCCTGTTTCTCTCTCCTGCCTAGCTACCAGCCATTCAGCTCTTTATTAGAATCAGGTGTCTTAGGCAGACAACGTTACACAGCTTCACAGAGTTAAACAAATGCAACATAAAAGAATGCAACACATCTTTGCATCATTAAACAAATATTCCACAGCATAAACAATTGTAACACATCTTCAATAAATATTTTACAAAATAAATATTAGTCCTAAGTCTCTTCTGCTAACTGTGGATTCTGCACAAATTAGTTAACTGATAAAATGTCATAGTAGATAATGGTCCATACATCTTAGAGTTGGTAACAGTTTTACCTTGTGTCCAAAATAAATTTATCATCAGAACTGGGTATGGTGACTTAGCATGTAATCCTAGTACTCAAGAAATGAAGGCAAGGGACTAGAGAGGTGACTCAGTAACTAAGAGCACACACTGCACTTGCAGAGAATTTGAATTCATTTCTCAACACCTATGTTGGGAGGTTCATAACTGCCAATAACTCCAGGTCCAAGAGATCTGATGAGTCTACAACCACCTGCATCACACATAAACACATTAAAAATAAAGTCTTTAAACAAAAGAGTCTGAGGCCAGTCTAAGCTATATAAGGAGTTCGAGACTAGCCTGTGCTACATATATAGTGAGATCTTGTCACAATATATAAATAAGTAAGAGCTGGATATGTATCTCCATTGGTAGAGTAGTTGTCTACCATACAGGAAAACTCAATCCCTAGCACTGCATAAAACTCGGGATGGTGATACATGCCTATAGTCATTGCATTTGAAAGATAGAGGGAGAAGGGTCATCCTCAGCTATATAGTTTGTGGTCAGCCTGGGATATGTGAAATCCTCTCTCAAGGAAAGTTTATGAAAACAAAGTCTTTAAGTATATTTTTTCAGGACTGGAGAGATGGCTCAGAGGTTAAGAGCATTGCCTGCTCTTCCAAAGGTCCTGAGTTTAATTCCCAGCAACCACATGGTGACTCACAACCATCTGTAATGAGGTCTGGTACCCTCTTCTGGCCTGCAGGCATACATACAGACAGAATATTGTGTACATAATAAATAAATAAATAATATATTTTTTCATAGGTTTGTTATAGTACCTGACAAAATGAACCTTGATTGTTTCTTCCTTAATAATTAGTTATTGTGATCTTAACTACATATCAAGACACTGGGATTATAGCTCAGTAGTAGAAAGCTTATCTATTATACTCAAGGTCCTGGTTTGATCCATAGCACAAAAGATAGGTAAGAAGAAGGGAGAGAAACAGGTGGGAGACGGAGAAGATCAGAGAGAGAATGGGGCAGAACTGTAGTTCTGGAGGGTAAGATTTATTGTATATATCAAAATTGTAAGCTGGACTTGGTGGTACACACTGCAATCTCAGAATTAGGTAGGGTGGACTATGGTTGTGAGTTCTAGACCAGCCTGACAAAAGAAGGTCTTAATTTTTTGTTTTTCTTGCATATAATTATATATGTATTTGCTTTTCCCTATATTTTTCATACAGAAAATGGATATTCCTGCTAAATTGATTGTTTGTGGGATGACATCAAATGATTTTACCATCGCAGACCCAGACGATAGAGGCATGTTGGATATGTGCGGCTTTGATACTTCGACTCTGGATGTAATTCGAAATTTTACATTGGATGTAATTTAACCATAATTACCTGAGGGGTTCACTGCTGTAGTGGGCTTCACGGAAAAGTTACAGCTACTTCCCAGCTAAATGCAGTAGTGAGAAGTGTCATCAGAGTGTACGTGATGGAAATGGACTTTGCCAAGAGCAGGAAAAGAGGGAAGGAAGGAAGGAAAATCATGTTGAGCCCAAAGGTGCATGTACTCAGTAGCTCTTGAAAAGTCTCCAGGATACTGTAGCTTTCTCTTAGAGAACTTCTTTTTAATAGACACTGTAAAATCGTCATGTTTTACTCCAGTGAATCACTCATTTGTACTTTCAGCAGCTAAGATGCAAAAGTATAAGTAGCCTCACATGTCACTTGTTTAAGAAGTGCTTGTTTTCTTAAATGTTTTCATTAGAAATGGACAGTTTTGATACTGTCCAAATACTCTGAAGTGCACTAGACCATGTGACTGTGATGGAAATGAACCTCACAGGGTAAACTTTATACAAAGGGGTTTAAAAAAAATACTAAGACACTTGGTACAACTAAATTACGAATGAGTTTTACAAATCCAGAGTTTTCTAAGATCGTATGAACAACAGCTTTCTTATTCAATGAAAAGGGTGTTTTATTTCAGGTGTTTTTTTGTACTTGCTAGACTTTGTTGCCATTTAACATGATGGCCATCCCTAAGGGACTTGTTGAGTTCGTGTAAGCGGAGGAAGTTGATTGTGTTTTTGTATTTACTGCCGTAAGCGAAGACACACTTAATGATTCCCTCTGAGCATCAACAGTGTCTCATACTTACCACTTTCCTGTTTTCATCTTCATTGTGGAAACAAAGTGTTTCCGTGTTTAAGTCCCCCGTCCATAACCCTGGTAGTATAACAATTAAAATCTCAACTGTTAAACTCTTCCCATACCTCTAAAATACCTTGGACTACTTTTTATATTTTTCTAATAAGTTTATCTGTAGTCTTTTCCATTTGTGTCCACTACTCATCTTGTGTCTTATTTCTTATGGGATAGAAATATAGAAAGTATAGAAAGTAGAGAAATAATAAAGCAAGCTAGACCCTTCAAGTTCAAAGACAATTTTAGAGTAGGCAGCTATCAACCAGTCAGTCTGTGTAGGAAATCTAAAAACGTGTTTTGTGTAACTTAAACTTCTTTTTCTCCATACTAACATACATTCTTTTCTTGAGCAGTCACGTTTTCATTGGGAGGTTTAGCATGAAAATGGCCTATTGAAAGGCTAGCAGCAGTTCTCTCGATTTTGGAATGGTAGCTAAGGTAGTTTATACTAAAACTTTAATTTTTTATGTATTCTTTAAATATTGAAGGTTTACTGAGTGAGGGCTTATAAAACCCTCCCACTTTATATGAAAAGTCAAAACTAGAAAGTGTAGGTTATATAACCTTATGTATTTAGAGGGTAAAGTTTTTCATTTTGGGAGGAAAGTGTCTTTGCTATTGTGAAAATTTGTGTATACATGTTCTTTTTCCTGAGAAAATTAGGCTCTGAGAATAGAAAAATGTTCCCTTCCAATAGATTTCCTATATTAGTGAGGTTGAATATGTAGCTGTTCTTTATTTCTCCGCCAGCCTCCCACCCCCTGTAGGTATTCTTCCAAGCCAGTAACAGTTGTCCAGTGTGGTTAGCAAAGATAGTAAGTATTACCTTCCCCTCTAAACGCCATGGCTTCTAATGCTGTTCTGGCTTTAACCCTGGTCACATGGGGAATTTCACATCTTTACTTTTGATACATTAAAGTTTCATATTCAAACTGAATTTAAGAAAAACTCTAAGCCGGGCGGTGGTGGCGCACGCCTTTAATCCCAGCACTCGGGAGGCAGAGGCAGGCGGATCTCTGTGAGTTCGAGACCAGCCTGGTCTACAAGAGCTAGTTCCAGGACAGGCTCCAAAGCCACAGAGAAACCCTGTCTCGAAAAACCAAAAAAAAAAAAAAAAAAAAAAAAAAAAAAAAAAAAAGAAAAAGAAAAACTCTTAAGAATTACATGAGAGCTATTGACTTCTTTAAACCCAGGATCTAGTTTTAATATGATCTAACTTATTAAATGTTACATGGATTATTATATAAATGCTTCTTTTGCTTCTGTGCTATTTGGATAGTGCTTTTAGGCAAGCAGAGTATGTCTAGGAGCAAATGTTTAATCCATCAGGGAAATAAGATTAGAGGTGACCTTTCTACAGTATTTAGGTAGGCCTAATTAAATAGGTTAAGATTGAAGACAGGAGCCAGGTGTGGTGGCACAAGCCTTATTCCTAGTACCGGGAGGCATGGGCAGGTATAAGTAGTGAGACCCTCTCAAAAAAAAAAAAAAAAAAAAGAAAGGAAAGAATGAAAGGAAAGAAAGAAAGAAAGAAAGAAAGAAAGAAAGAAAGAAAGAAAGAAAGAAAGAAAACAAAATAAGACCCCACTGAAAGCTGTTTTATCTTCAAATCACAAAAATTCAGACTGGAAAGAAATCTAACTTTTTTTTCCTGCTGTCCTGGAACTATGTAGACCAGGCTAGTCTCAAATTCACAGAGATTCCCCTACCTCTACCTCCCAAGTTTTGGGGTAATAGACATATGCCACCATCCCAAGCATAAGGATTTTGGGGACGGGTGGCCTAAGAATGGTGCCACTCTGGGTACCATTCTAGCCTTTTCTTTCTCCTACATGGGAGCACATTGCTTTAATAAGAGATATGATAGAATTAAACTTTATTCAGATATTAGGAATTGATGATACGCATAATTGCTTTAAGAAATTGTGAACATATATATTTTTTTTAATTTGGAATAACTCTCAAACACAATTATGTCTTAACAGCCTATGTTGCTATGTAATATAGCCCCATAGAAAGGATTTACCTCATTAAGCATAGGATATCTCAAGTGGTAAACAAGTTTTATTTTCCAAATTACCACTAGGGTTACTCTTAAGTAAGTAGTATGGAAAATACTGCTTTAAAAAACAATCTTAATAAAAATAAACTTTATTTCCTAAATACTGTGTAAATATTTCCGGGAATTAGTTGTTATTAGTAAAACAGAACACGAATCTTCATCTCACCATGTTCTACTAGTAGAACGCACTTACTGAAGACTACTAGTGAGTGGTGTAAGAGTGAGACGTGTGCTGGCGAGCAGGATTTACTTCGCCCGTTGCAGCCTCTTGTTTCTTTTCAAGTGTTGTGTCCTTAGAGACAGCAGTTTAACATACGTGTTAAAATTGGGCTCTCCTACAAATTAACGTATCTTATTCTTTGATCGTAGAAGAACCAGCAGCTTAATATTTACCTAAAATTGAAACAAGAAAGGAGGCCTTTCAATACAAGTTCAATGTAATTTTTAATTACAAACACACTAAAATGTCACTATTCTCTGATTAAAGAGAAGGAAGAAATATACTTCAGGAAAGAATGGAAGCAAAGCTCAAATACCACCGTGCTGTTACTGACAGGCACTTGCTTATAGTAACCTATTTGAGTAACGAGTCTGCAACTGACAAAACACTGTTTGACAGGTTGTTCTCACTTTTCTAGATTTTGAAAAAAATCAAAGCAGTATAAATTTGAGAATATAACTATTAAGAACCATCTTTAGAAGCACAGTAAAGAGACATCTAAGCAGGAATGAAGGCTAAATCGTTGTAAGTTCTTGGAGTTTTGTTTTTTTGTTGTTGTTGGGGTTTTGTGTGTGTGTGACTTAAATATATTGCCACAGGGCCAGCTTCATGGGTAAAAACACTTGCCACCAAGCCCAACGAATTGTGCTCAGTTCCTGGACCCTACATGGTAGGAGAAGAGAAACAGTTCCTGCAAGCTATCCTCTGATCACGTGCATGCAATGGCATTTGTAATGTGTATGTGTGTAGAAAAGTGGGAAACAAAGATACTGCAGCAGATCTGGTGACTGTGTGATGAGCTTCTGTTAACAGGAACTCAGAATGGAAAATCTAGTCTTGGATTAGGTTGGTTTTGTTAAGGTACAAATTGTCTTCTTGGAGAAATGTCATACAGCCATAAGGAAAGATCAGAAAAAACGATGGCTCTGCGGTGAAATGAGCCAGTATTAACTCTGAATTGACTTTGTTTTCCTGATTCTTGCTAATCTCTTATTTCATGAAGGATTATTTCAGGTCCATTTTTCTCCTTTGCAAGTCTTCTCTCATTTTTGTCTTATCAGTTTGATCCAATTGGGTAATAAACTGCATGACCAGAAAGTCATCCACATTTAGGCTTAGGGTGAATCTCTTGCAGGTTGTTTTTTATTTTATATAAATTTAAGAACATAAGTTTCAGGATTAGAGAGATGACTCAGTGGTTAAGACCACTGGCTGCTCTTCCAGAGGACCTGGGTTTAATTTTCAGCACCCACATGGCAGTTCACAACTGTCTGTGACTCCAGTTTTGGGTAATCTTAAACCATCACACAGACATACATGCAGGCAAAACACCAATGCACATAAAAAATAAAATACAAAATAATAATAAAGTACCTTTCCAAATTACTAAAGTAATACCTTGATTGGTACATTCTCTCCCCAAATCAAGAGAGAGAATACCTTTA